>NC_135535.1:183219644-183522674 GCF_045843805.1 Urocitellus parryii | reverse complement strand
TAGAGCATACTTGCCTAGCATGCTTGAGGCCCTGGGTTCAATTCCCAATATTGCAGAAGTAAATAATGAAAATTATTAATGGTACAGAATCATATTCCTAATATATTCAAAACCTTTAACTTTTGACAAACTAGTGACATACTATTCATTTTGGTTTTTTTGGACAAGAGAATATCAACACAGAAAATAATAATTTAGTTCTTTATTTTGCATCATCCCATAAAAGATATTCTTTATAGTCCAAAACACAACAGAAGAGAATAAACTAGCTTAAAAGGATATGCACTAAAGGGAAAAACACTGACTCTGGGGGCAGGGGGAGGAGGGTGATATCAGAAAACACAAAAATATATTTATATAATTTTCCAAAAAAAAACCCAAAATTAATATGATGTAGCCAAATAGAAAATATATCTGACATGGGGCAATATATAAGTAGCAAATTATCACATGGAAAAACATGTACCATTACTAGCAATTAAGTACAAGTAAATTATTTAAAAATTCTACAAGAAAAAACAATTTTTTTTTTTTTTTTAGATGTGATCTGGCCCAGGTGCCCTGGAACTCCCAGGGCTCAAGAAATCCTCCTTCCTTGTGAGTTGTTGGGACTACAGACATGTGCCATTATGCCCAGCAAGAAATTGTTCATAGTGATTGCTTTCAGGTGAACTAGAGAACTGAAGAAAATAAGCTTTCATATAAGAAACAAATAGTGTAGAATATTAGTCCCCCAAAAGCATCACAAAAATAACCTGTTGGTCAAAACAGTTTGTTGCTATGACAGTCTATTTACCTTGTGGTAAGAAACAGCAAGGCAAAGGCAGGAGGATTGCGAATTCAAAGCCAACTTAGCAATTCAGCGAGCCTCAAGATAACTTAGTGAAACCCTGTCTCAAAATAAAAAATAAAAAGGGCTGGGGATGTGGTTTAGTGCCTCGGGGTTCAATCGATGATACGAAAAAGAAATCTTTAATTTCAATATATATATATTTTTTTACTATGGAGGTTGTGTCCAAAGGCCATCATATGAATTTGGGCTAAATAAGTAAAATGTGCTATTTTCATAATCATGACTTTTGTCTTCAGAGATAATTGTATCATTTATTTAAATGATACAAATAACTGTATCATTTATCATTATTCCCCCTTGACCTACAAAAGAAGGGAAGGGCCCTCACTTCAGTATCTTGTGAGTGGACCCTCCAGGACAACTTGAAAGATAGTCAAGCAGGATGACTTATTTATACATGCCCTATCTTCACAGAAACAATAATTGACTTCTGAATGATCTCAGGGTATAAAGTACATTCTCTAGAAAGCTGACTGCACTCTGAGTGTCAATCAGGAGATTTAGAGGCCTTTGAACTCAGTCAAACCAACAGACTTACTAGTTAAGATTGTTTTCCTAAAGATATCTATATTATCAGTGGACTGTGATACTATATAGAGCTTTGGAATTTCTTAAAACTAATAAGGTAGGTTGTTATAGCAACTGCTAGAACAGAAACTGACTCATCCTCCAGGTATATCAGGATCCCAGTAGAGGGTATACCCAAATCAATGTGGCTTGAATGAAAATATTTGTTGATTTATATAACCAAAACTCAGAGATAGAGTAATTCTCAGAACTAATTTATTCCAGTAGCTCTGCTCCATTTTCCTGATTCTTTTGAATTTGGGTGGGTGAGATGGCTAAAATAGTTTCAGAACCATATCTACACACCATAACATACAGTAAAAGAGGGGAAGCATCATTTTCAGAAGGTTTTCCAGAAGTAAAAGCCATCAGCAAACCTGTCTTGACATCTCAATGGCACAAGTCACTGAGTCAATTCCTCCTCAGGAGGAGGAAGTTACCCTTAATTAGGTCCATCCCTGAAGCTGTCACTGAGGACAGACTGAAGCACGTAGGCTATATAGAAGAAGAATGATTTCTACAAAAAAAAAAAAAGAATAATAAGAAGAAGGGAGAGTGAAGTTTGAGTAAGAAATCAACTATATGTCCTCTAGGAATAAACCCTTAATTCTGTTCTAGTCCAGACTCAGGGTAATATAGGAAACAATCACTACTATCTACTACCATGTTATAAAGGGATTTGAAGAGGCTTACAAAAGTACATAAGCTATAATAAGATAAAATATGAGTGAAGAAAAAAAGATGAAGCAAGTAACAATGTAATATACACAATTCATTCAACTTGATCCTGTCCACATGTGGACTGCAAATTTGACTTTTGTCAATGAAAAGAAGAAAACTTGGGGCTGGGGTTGTGGCTCAGCAGTAGAGTCCTTGCCTAGCATGTGTGAGGACCTGGGTTAGACCCCCAGCACCATATAAAAATAAATAAGTAAAATAAAGGTATTGTGTCCAATTACAACTAAAAAGTAAATATTAAAAAAAAAAGAAAAGAGGAAAACTTAATAAGTAACTACATCACTCAGGCTTCTTTTTGTTGCCAGTGACAGAGATTCAAATCAAACTGGTATAATTTTTTAAAAATCCAAAAAGGAAGTATATTGGTTTATTTAACAGAAAAGTATATGAATAGTCCTAGTTTGAGGAACCGATGAGTCCAGAGACTCAAAGTCCTCAGGACATTTGCCTCTGTTGGTTTCATTCTCAAATAGGCTCTTCCCTCTTGATAGTAAAGATGGCAACAAAAGCTCTAATCTTACATAGTCCTATGGCCCATAATCCTATGGACATGGGGACTTGGGGATAGCTGACAGCTCCAGAAAAAATCTTTGGTAGGATTCTGAGTGACTTTGTTTGTGTTGTGTTTCCTCCTCCAGACCAACAAGTGTGGATAAAGAAATGAGGCATCCTGTCTGGAGAGCTTATTCATGGGCCCTCTCTGTGGGCAAGGGAAATAAAAGTATATGATTGATGATACATCCAGGAAAGCACCATTATACAGGAACAGCTTCAGAAAGAATTAGGAAGGCAAAAGAAAATTAAAAATTCTTTTTATGACACAATTCCATATACATAAATTATAAATAAACCAAATGTTTGGAAGCCCAGCTACTCCTCAGACTAATACCCAAGGAAAAACAAATGTCTCCTCAGGACCTCAATAACACATATATATGGCTGTTTTCTAATACATTTCCAATATATACTAGTGGCATGATGCCAATGTGGCTTGCTTTAAAAAAAAAAAAAGTCTGTGAAGGACCAGAGCAGTGATATAAATATACAGAGCATATAGACAACTAGTCATAATTTTATCCATGGTTAAGATTTAGCATCTGCATGAGAATGAATGGATTGAATATTCTTTGGATATTTTTAGTCAAAACTCTCTCAGCCAGGAATGTTGTTACACACCTCAAATTCTAGCAATCTGAGGCAGGAGGATCAAAAATTCAAGGCCAGCCTCCATAATTTAGCAAGACTCTATCTCAAAAAATAAAAAGGATTGGGGATATGGCTCGTGGTAAAGTGCCCCTGGGTTCAATCCCCTATACTCCTCCAAACAAACAAACAAACAAACCCCCCCCCCAAAAAAAACCTCTTGGTTTCAGGGTACAAAAATCCATTCAAATGAGTGTAGCCAGTTTATTGACAGAACAAATTTTAAAATTTATTATGTTTCCACTGGTGTCAACCCTTTTCTTATGTTATGTTGATCACATCTCAGGGAAATTGTATAGTTTTTTAGTCTATTTCAGGTATAAAAAGTTCCAGACCAATCTAATAAAAACTTCTTTCTCACACTTTCAAAACAGCTTAAGATATAAATTATAAACAATTCTATCACTTATACTATACAATTCAATGGTTTTTAACATAGTCATAGAATTGCACAAACATCACCACCATCAATTTGGAAATATTTTTATCATCCACCAAAAAATCTCACATCCAATTTAAATCTCCCCTTGGTTCAGAAACCAACTACTAATGGGGAACAAAGTGCCATACCTTTTATCATTTTTCATTATTATTCAATTCCTCCTCCCATAACTCTAGGATTGGGGCAAGGAGGTGAGGACCAGGGGAAAAAATATAAAGGTAGTTTTACTGAGTTGACAGGGTGACCAACCTTCCAGCTTTGTATTAGGAATTTCTTCTGCCCCATTTGTTTACTTGGGGGTACTGAGGATTGAATCCAGGCCTTGAGCATGCTAGGCAAATGCTCTTCCACTGAGTTATATCCTCAGCCTATGTAAGTGTTCTTCGAAATTCTAGATACAAGATCCCCATCAGATATATGACTGAAAGATTTTCTACCATTTTTCAGGATGTCCTTTCATTTTATTGTTATCCTCTAAAGCATAAGTTTTTTAATTTTGATAAAGTTCAATTTATCCATTTTTTTTTCTTTTTGTGTTATATCTAAGAAGGCTTTGCCTAACCTGGGGTCACAAAGATTTATTCCTATTTTCTTCTAAAATATTTGTTAAAATTCTTATATTTAGCTTTCTTTTTTGACATATTTTCTTCTTAATTTATTTCTGTTTTGAAAATATTAATTGAGCACCACTTATTAGAAGTATTGAATATAAAGTACATGGCAAATAAAATAACAAAAGACAATTATGACTACAGTATAAATGACAGCAATACGCACAATCGTATTATAAATCATGATGTGATACTTTAAAAGAAAGAAGTACTGACAAAAAACTTTTTTTGCCAAACTTCTCCCAGAGAAAAATAGGTGCTGACTTTTGATTTCTTTTTTGTATGTGATATAAGGGTCCATCTTCAGACTTTTTGCATGTAGATAGCCACTTGTTCCAGCACCATTTGTTTAAAAAGGCTTTAAAAACTAGTAAATTCTTTCTAGTGAAATAGAACCCTTATCAAAAATCAATTGACTATAACATTTTATTTCCAGACTCTCAGTTTTATTCAACTGTATGCCAATATTTTTATACCTTTCTACCCCTACCACATCCTCTTAATTATAATGGCTTTATAGTAAGTTTTGAAATCAGGAAGTGTGAGTTCTAATTTTGTTCTTTTGTTCAAGATTGTTTTGACTATCCCAGGTTCTTTGTATTTCCAGATGAGATTTGTCAATTTGTGTAAAAAGGAAAGGCAGGTGGGGTTACTATAGGATTACATTAAACCTGTAGGTCAGCTGGAGAGTGTTGTAATCTTGAAAATATTTTCTAACCTATGAATATGGGATGTCTATTTATTTATTTGTTGTTAGGGCCTTTCAAGATTTTTCGACAATGCTTTGCATTCTCCATATACAGTCTTACACGTGGGTGATTAAATTTATTCCTGACTTTTTTTTTTTTTTGTGTGTGTAGGGGGGTGACCAGCTCACATTCAATTGTGACATTTTAAAATTGTACAAGTATTTTGATGTCTACCCTCCTAGCCCATATTTAGTCTCTTAAAATGACAGGTAAACATCACCAATAACAGGTTTAATAAGTTTACCCCTTTAGTTCCTATTTGCAGCACCTAATATTCCTTTGAAATACTAAGCAAACTTCTCTGTCAGTGACCAACAATAAATTTTCACCCTCCGGATTTGAAAATTTCAGGTTCTCTGAACATTCTGTGTTACAGTGGCACTTGTCCAGAACAGGCACCTCCACATAGGTGGGAAGTTTAAATGTACCAGTGAAAAAAAACTTTTTCCCCTTCAAGGGGAAAGCTCAGTAGAAGAGCATTTGCCTAGTATGCTCAAGGCCTGGGTTCAATCCTCAGTACCCTCAAGTAAAGGCCAAGGGGAAGAAAATTACTCCTCAAAACCCAGACAGTCTGGCTATGAGGTCTTTCATTCTGTTCCCACCTCTTCAGGAACTTTTTTTTCCTTTTTCTTTTACTTTTTTTTTTTGCAGCAGAACAAGAGAGACCAAAACCTAACCTGAGTTGTATGAAAGAAGATAGTGATGGCTGTAAAGGGAGTAAAGAAGGAACAGTTGAGATACTCCTTCACCTCCCACATCCAATTTATGAGCTTCACAGAAAAACAACAAAAATAACAAATCCACAAAATATAACAGCTATAATTACAAAATCCATTCATCTAAGAGTGCTGGAAGGCAAGAAGGAGAGGTGGGAGGATAAATGGGACAGGGAGAAAAACAAAGTATTCTTTTTTGTGGGGGAGGGATGCTGGGGATTGAACCCAGGGCCTTGTGCATGGGAGGCAAGCATGAAGACAGGAATTGGTGTAAATATACTTTATATACAACCAGATATATGGAAAATTGTGTTCTATGTGTGTAATATGAATTGTAATGATTCCACTGCCATTTATTTTTTAAAAATCAATAAAAAACCCCAAAGTATACAAATCAGTCCAGGCTGGCAAATGCTAGAAAGTACCCACAGAAAAAACTGTTGTCCTTTCAAGACTCAGGGTGTATTAAAAATCCACATACTGGTGCCAGGAAGATTCTGCCTTGCATGCACCAGAGACAAAAATTCTAATTCCTCAAATAGAAGGGCATATGCAGAGAACCCTTGGCAGAGGACATAGAAAAAGAGCTGCCACAGCCTCCTTCCAACCTACTCATCCCCTTGGGATGGCTGGCAACTCGCTGGCCTTCAGCAGCCTTCCTTTTGGCAGGAAATGAATGTGGTGAAGACAACTTGTTTGCAGAGGATAAGTTGCTCAGGGCAGACTGCAGGTAGACTGTCTTGTGGAAGAGTCTGGTGCTTAAGAAGACCACCAAGAAGAATACATGCAACTGGAAAAGGTATGATTTCCCAGGGGTCTTGCTTCATTGGTGCTGATGATGAATAAAGAAAAGAGGATACAGAAGAGGCAGCCTCTGAAAATATATGAGGACTGCATTGCTGTGAGGAAAGCCAAGGGCAAACCACATTTAAAGTAGTAAGGCCAATTGCTTTCTATGTTTGACAATAGCTGGTGCATTTCAATTCCTTTATTGAACCAACAGTATTCAAAGCAGTATGGTGAGAGGGACATATGCAACAAACTGACCAGCTGACCAACAAGATGGATGGGAAAGAGACTCACAAACGTCCTCTGGATAAGGAAAAGTGCCTGCAGCAAAAGGTTGAAGAGCATGTCTTGCTGACACTAGGGAAAGGATGAGGCTTCCTCCCTGATACCTCAAATGCTAGGTCAGCAATATCTTGAAACCAAATGACATTTTACAACTTTGCTAAGCAAAAACAGGGAAAGCACCCAAAGAGCACTGAAAATTGATGCAATGAAGAAGTCCAGCTATGACCAAACATTTCCATGTAGTTCAGGATCATCAGTAATTCAGACTGTTACTGACTGAAGCACAAGAAAAAACACATGATAAACACAAGTGGAGACTGAACCAGAATACTCCAGTATTTCAAGCACAGCAGTGGAAAATTCTACTAAAAATATGTGGCTCACTCTCTTGCTTCTGCTCTATACTCTGAATTCTCCTCTGTGCCAAGACACTATTTGCCTTCTTGAAGTTTGCTCCTTTCTCTTTTGCTGGATTAGAGCATCTAACTTTTGAGATGATACAAATATCCAACTTGGAGTCTTTGATCCCCCTGCCAAGATCCTGGAGAAACATTTTGACACTGTCATCCATTTCCATTCATTCTGTCAACTACACAGAAGAGCAAGAAGCATCCCAAAATCTCTCATCGTGAAGGATCTTTCCAACAATCCCCATATGGGCCAACGAGATGAAACCAGAGTTTTGAGATAAGACTGGATTACCCACTTTGCCAATTTCTTTCTTGGTTCTTGTCTTGCAAATTTGATGAATAAAATCCATGGACAAGAGCTAGGATTGTAGTAGGATTGTAGTAGAGCCCTTGCCTGATATGTGTGAGGCACTGGGTTTATTAGGTCTATTAACAACTAATAAAGGTCTATTAACAACTAAAAAGTATTTTTTAAAAAAATCCACAGATAATCAAAAAGGAAGATTAAACAGAGGAGGATTTATTTAAGTGAGAAGAGATAGAACTCCCACCATGTGGGAGGGATCTGGATAGCAGAAAAACTACTCCATTTATTTTTATTTATTTATTTATTTTGAGAGAGAGAGAGAGAGAGAGAGAGAGAGAGAGAGAGAGAGAGAGAGAGATTTTTTTAATATTTATTTTTCAGTTCTCGGCGGACACAACATCTTTGTTTGTATGTGGTGCTGAGGATTGAACCCGGGCCGCACGCATGCCAGGTGAGCGTGCTACCGCTTGAGCCACATCCCCAGCCCCAACTCCATTTATTTTTAAAAAGTCATTTTTGTTTGCTGTATAAATTGAATTCTTTTATTATTGCCTTTTAGGATTGTTCATTGCTAGTGTACAGCAATACAACTGCTTTTGTATATTGTTCTTATATCCTGCAAACTTGTTGATATATATTAGTTTTAGTGTATATGGTATGTGTATTCCTTAGAATTTTATGCATACAAAATCATGTCATTTGCAAATAGCATTTACTTTTTCCTTTCCAATCTGGATGCTTTTTCTTTCCCTTGCCTAATTGTCCTGAGTGAACAATGTCAACTAGAAGTGATGAGAACAGACATCTTGTTTTGTTCTTATGAAGTATTTAGGGGGAGAGAATATCGAGTATGATAGGTGGAGAATTTGTTGTTTTTTGTAGATGCTCTTCATCAGGTTGAAGAAGTTTCCTTCTATTCCAAATTTTTTGAGCATTTTTACCATGAAAAGAATTTTATCAAATTCTTTTTCTGTGATCAAGATAGCCATGCAGTTTTTGTCCTTTAGTCTGTTACTATGACTTATTACATTGCTTGATTTGGGGATGTTAAACCAGCCTTGTACTTCAGATTGCAAATAAGCAATTATAACATCTGCCACTTAATACCTAAAGCAAGCACAAATCTTGCTCCAAATATCTTTACATTCTCTTGAGTTATAACACCTAATGTTTCCCAAAAGTCCCCCCAAATTTTAAAATTTCTAAAAAATAATAACTGTCCCCCAGTAAATCTAATATCTCACAAAAACTGGAGTTCAGGAATATAAGAGGAAAGCAAGGTCTCTTTCTGATAAATTTTCCTATGGTAGAGAAAAATAGTATGCAGCATACTTTAATCAGCATTCAATGGATTGAATGAGAGATGACTGGATTGAGGAATCTCAGGCACCAAGAGAATCAAATCAGAAATTGTATTGTTATAGAATAAACCATTAACAGATTTTAAGCACTTACTAGTATGAAATACTATTAGAAAGATACAAACATTAGGTCCCTGTTCTCATGGAAACATACTACCCTAGATTAAAATATAATATAGTGAATGAAATGCAACTCAGGGATTTAATTGTTCCATAGTGTTACAGTTTAACTATTCTGAAATGTTAATGCTGATTAAAAAGTACTGTGTTCTGCAGAAGCTGAGTTTATTATGCAGGGGCAGGGGAGGTGGAGAGAGAAAGCACATATGGCAAATTAACAGCTGTGGAATCTGCCGCAGCCCGGCTGGCTGGGCAAAATAGTTGGGGGGTAACGAACAACTTGTGTACATGGATACAGCAGAAGTGGGAGCCCTTTATTGTAGGACAACAGAGGTATTTATACATTTCACACAGCTTATCTTAATTAACATAAACTCGATACAGCAGTCAACCAATTAGGAATCTCCACACTTAATGGCTGGCTGGCGTACTTCACAAAGCACTCCCTCTGGCAAAATGCCAGGCGCCATCCAGACTTGTTTACAGACTCTTAACATTTGCCAGGCGCCATCCTGACTTGTTTACAGACTCTAAAGGATCTAGATATGTATTAAAATCTTCATAACAAAAAATGAAAAAAAAAAGAAATTTTTAAAATTTTTTAACTTTCTCTTACATTTTATTCCTAGGCATCTGATAGAACAATGATGCCAATATACGTTGTTATACATGGATTGCTTTAAAAAAAACAGCTTTATTGAGTTATCATTAATATACAATAAACTGAATGTTTAAAATGTACAATTTGTTTTTACATTTGTACAGATCATTATAAAATTTTCATTTTCTAACTTTTTGCTAGATAATGGAACCCAATTTTTGTACAATGACTTTGTATCCAGCAACCTTTGGTCACTTATTAATTCTAAAAGAGTTTTTAGATTTTCTTCATATAATCATGATGTCTATCTTCCTTTTCCAATCCTTAAATTTTTCATTCTGCCTTACTGTACTTGCTAAGACTGCCAGTAAAATGAACAGAATGGTAATACTGGGCATCCTTGTCTCAATTTTAGTCTATGGAGAAAACTGATTACAATTTCATCATTAAATTTGATATTTGCTCCAACCAGGCAATAAAATCCTACATGAAAACTTCTTTGTCTAAACTGGTCAAAAAATTCTGGACAAGCCAGGTGCAGTGGCACATACCTGTAATCCCAGTGACTTAGGAGGCTAAGGCAGGAGAATTGCAAGTTTGAGACCAGCCTTAGCAAGTACTTCAAGTACTTCTGGGTTTAATCCCCACTACTCACCCCCACCAGTCCCCCACACAAAATGCTGGACTGACTCAATATCAGATAGAAGTAACTGTTGGGGTTAGTTGAGGCATGAGTCTGAGATGTCTAAGTTGGAAAAACTGGCATAGTGACCAAAAAAAAGTACTTGATATACTAGTGTGTAAGGGATGGGAAAAATGAATTCACACCAGAAAGTGATATCATGTTATTACTTTGGGGATACAATTTAAGATAACCAACAGAATTACAGAAATGATAAAAATGTCCCAAAGATACAGCTATTTTAAGCTATTACTTTTTTTTTTCTTTTTGGTACTGGAGATTGAACCCAGGGGCACTGAGCCATACCCCAACCGTTTTTTTGTATTTTATTTAGAAATGTGGTCTTGCTGAGTTGCTTAGCCCCTCACTAAATTGCTAAACCCGACTTTGATCTTGCAATCCTCCTGCCTCAGCCTCCAGACCTGCTGAGAGTATACCACCATGCCCAGCTTAAGCTATTATTTAATAGAATTTTTTTTTTGTTAGAATGTATAGTGTTGTATTGCATTCATGGAGAAGATAAAAAATTGAAAAGCAACAGTGGACTGCCTGCCTTTTCTTGAGGTATTGCATAAAGGATATAGAAAAGTTAAAAATGAAAGGTGACTGTTATTACTAATTTGTCTCTATTTTAAAAATGTATAATGGTTAAAACACATGGTGTTAAAGCTGAAAGGAATTTACAAATGCAGAAACTGAATTAGTCAGGATCCTGACAGGGAAATTTCAAAGACTTTTAATAAAGAACTATATACAAAAGAATGAGCATGGTTTAAGAAAACCAACAAGGAATAAATAGTGTAGTATGCCACCTAGCCTAGCCTGGAGCTATTCCTAACCATAAACCCAAAGAGGTCAGGGAGAGGGTCTAGTTATTAGAACCCAGAAAGGGTTTAAAGAGGAACAACTGATAGGATCTATGACCTTAAAAGGGATGCAGCTAATTCATAACAATATGGCAGAGAAACACCTTCCCATCTCCTGCTGATACTTTCTATTGTAAAGGTTGGGCAAGCGTTGGAGGAAAAGACCACCAAGAGACTGTCTCATGCAACAGCAAAGGGTTTATTGGGGGTCCAGCATGCTGGGGCTCAGAGCTCACTTGAATAGAGCAAAGAGCCCTGAGAACAGCTTAAGCAGAGCTCATATACTTTCCTTGGAGAGGGCAGGGAGGGAAGTTACATTTTGCAGTTTGGCAGCTGGGGACAGCACATTCTGGGAACAAGATTAGCAAACAGTTCGCAGTTGGAGACAGCATATTCTGTTTTGTTAAACATATAGAAAAACGGAGTGACAAGTACCTATTTTATTAACCTTTCACTATTGACCAAGCCCCACAAAAATATGAAGGTCAAAGGAGCCATGGATGCTGATCATATGGGTATGATCTGTTCTAGGATACAGAACAGACAAAGGTAGAGATGGATATAGAGGGGAAAAGAGAGGAAATCTAGCAGTTACTAAAGTCAATGATAAAGTCAGGACTAAAACCTAGATCTTGAGTTCCAATTCAGTACTTTTTCCACTAGGCAAAGTAAATGTCACTATGAATACACAATTTCTCAGTTCATCAACTAGTTCCATTGAGGACAGACTAAGCCTCTCTGTAGATGTAGTACAGAACAGATTTAATTACAATGTGGTAGTTGTGATAGGGGATACAAAAAAGTAAGAAGACTTTTGGTATTTTGGTCTCTATCTTCAAAAGAGTAATAATATTGTTGAGAAGAAACTTACACATATGAAATCACCAGTAAATATTTTAAAACACAAATAAATTATAGAAAAATCATGGTAGGGCAGGGCGTGATAGCACATACCTATAATTCTAGCAACTGCAGAGGTTGAAGTAGGAGGATCTCAAATTTAAGGCCAACTTCAGCAACTTAGTGAGACTCTAAATAAAAAATAAAAAGGGGGCTGGGGATGTGGCTCAAGCGGTAGCGCGCTCGCCTGGCATGTGTGCGGCCCGGGTTCGATCCTCAGCACCACATACCAACAAAGATGTTGTGTCCGCCGAGAACTAAAAAATAAATATTAAAAAATTTTCTCTCTCTCTCTCTCTCTCTCTCCTCTCTCATTCTCTCTTTAAAAAAAATAAAAAATAAAAAGGACTGGGGTGGTAAAGCATCCCTTGGCTTATTCCCCAGTATTGGGGGAAAAAAAGAAAGAAATGAAAAATATAGATAGAGATTACCTTATTCTGCTTCTTGTTTTATATTCATAGTTAAGGGCACAAAGTTAGTGCTGGTTTCAATACTGGGTAACTGGTTTTAAGCTCTCAAAGTCTATTCCTAGAAAGCTACTTTAGGAGAAAAATAATTAATATTTAACAAGTACTTTCTGTGTGCCTCAAACTTTAGCATGTCATTTAATGAGAAAATGTTTTAGTTATTAATCCTAAATTTTAAAGTGAGGCAAAGTTCAAAAATTAAGTAACTTTCTCATGGTTAAACTAGGAGCTAGGATACGATCCCAGGAGTATTGCCTAGAAGTATTGCTCTTTGTACCATATTCACATACCAGAAGCAGCTTAAAAGCCGAAATCTTGGAAAGTTAGGAGCCTAATGTTCATGCCTCACAAGAAACATTAATTCATTGTTAAACTTGAGCAACTCACATCACCTTCACTAATCTGTATAAATAAAATAAAGATGACAAGGCCTGCTTTTGTCTCTGGGAATCACACAATGAAGTCCAACTATATATTTGTATGTATATATAATACTGAGCCCAGTGTCTTTTATACCTATTTCCCAAGTCTTGGAATTTTTATACTGTCCATTTCACTTTGCACCCTTATCTTCTTGCTCCAAGGCAACATCTCCAGTGAGCACAAAATAAAAAGAGAGAATGACAGAAAAAGTAAAATGAAACACTATCTTCCCTTTCACATTTGGTACAAATTGTATTCAATTTAAGAATAAGAGACTGATATCATAATAGAATGAAATTTTTTAATTTTATAAATGAAAAGGCAAAATACTACAACTATCGAATTAACCCTGAAGCCACGTTGAATTCATATCTTGCAGATGAATTTTCTCAGTTCATCAACTAGTTCCATTGAGGATAGACTAAGCCTCTCTGTAGATGTAGTACAGAACAGATTTAATCATAATGATGGCAAAGGCTGGAAAGACTAAGCAAAGGAAGTGACTGTATCTGTTTCAATTTCTTTTTCTTCTTGGAAGTATACTTCATGGCCATGTGAAACTTGACTAACTGTCCTAGCCAAAGGAGGTTAAAACTTTGTCTCAGAGAATCGTAGATTATTCTTATTTCTTCGTACTGCAATATCCATGTCTCATGGAGAGGTCTGGCTAAACTAGGATATTTTTTGCAATAGCATTCAAAGTCCTTACTTTGGTCACATCTGTTACCTTTAGAGAATATTCTGAATTAGAAAGTGAGGCTCCCATGGCAACAGAGGAATTTCTGCAATAGAAATAATAATGGAACAGATAAGTTGTTCAGTCAGTACTCCAACTGGCACTTCACTTCATAGTTATTTCATGATTCAGAAACATGGGAAGGTAAGGACTCTGAACTATCATATTCCATAATAATAATTTTCATTAATTAATTACTTGAAACATCTAGTAGCTGAATCTAAAAAACAGTATACTTGATTTTATATCTGGAAATGTAAGTTTTAAGCTTCTTCCTTCTTTTACATGCATTTTCCCAAATTATAAATGAAAGATTCCCCTAGTAAGTTATAGGAATCCTATATATTAAAAAAATCACATAATAGTTTCAATTTCTTAATGGTAATATAATTTCAAAATAACTGAAAGAAGAGAGCAAAGGGGGGGGAAGAATGACTAAATGGCAATGGCTGGCAAGACTACCAAAGACTATAAAAAGGTTTAATATGTGCAAAAGATCCTGCTCATTTAAGACAGAACAAGAACCATTTTAGAAATGTTTTTAAACTGCAAAAATGATGACAGTACTTATGTATTAATCACAACATGATATCCATTCATTGATCATGGCATCAACAAACGTTTTTCTATTTGGGTAGTAAAGATTAATCTCATCCCTTCTTGTATGAGTCCAAGAACATTTTTACCGAAACCTCATTCCTGAGTCTCTGGAAGTCCGAGCAGAACAGTGGAATTCTGTAGCACCAGAACCCTCAAGGATCCTTTGTAGATTTCTGTCTGTTATGCCACCTCCTATTGAAAAGAACAAGTAATAGATTAAAAGAACAGAATCTGGCATAAAATTTAAAGAATAACAATGAGTGCTTATTCTATTTGAAAATCCCATTCTGAAATTTCTCGTTGATTCAAGAATTACTCTTTCCCTAAGCTAGAATGAAATTAAAAAGTAATGAAAGATGTATACTAGACTCTGGAGAATTGTTAGGGTTAAAGCCTATGTGATGAAATTACATGTATCGGTTGGTTTATATGAAAAAGCTAGACATTATTGATATTAAGTTTAAAAAGACTGCTCTGGGTCAAGGAAAAAATCATTCATTCCAGCCCTGCTCTTCCCTCAAACAAAATCAAATTAAAATGAAAGGTAAGGATAGCTTTGAGAAAAAAGATACAAAAGCACAACCAGAGAGATGCGTCTAAAGAGAGAACCCGTAAGATTTTCTCTCTGGCCAAGACTGAAAGCGTATACCGTGACTTCATGGGAAATGTCAATAAGGCAAAGTTTTACACAGTTTACTCATCACAATATTAACTTTCTGTTTCATTTCACAGAAGAATCTGACTCCATTTTATTATGATTACATGTTTTGATAAACAATCTTTAAAATATTTATTTATAAAAGTCATATTCTGAATTGGTACCAATAATTGCAAATATGAAGTTAGCTTATTCATCTTTATATTCATGTCTTCTGATATAGCGAATGTATTCAATAAACATTTCAAAATGACATTGTACTTTGTACCTCAAGCTATTCAAGTTGCTGAAATAATCTGTTTTTATATTTATATACTCTTTCAAACTTGTTAACTCGGCTTTTTTGTTTTTTGTTTGTTTTTGGTTAGTGGTCTATTCATATTGCTGAACCCTAGGAATTAGCAAGAACACAGACTAAGAAGTCAGTTGTAAAGGAATGCTGGCTTCACTTCTGTAGCTATTTGGAGTTGGGTGATCTTAAATAAATTATTTAAATCCACTTAGCCTCAACTTTTTCACCAACAAAAAAGGATAATCCAGGGCTGGGGATATAGCTCAGTTGGTAAAGTGCTTGCCTCAAAAGCACAAGGCCCTGGGTTCGATCCCCAGTACCATCAGAAAAAAAAAAAAAAAATCACAAGGAAGGATAATACTGCCTACCTCATGCGCTTGTAAGGATTAAAAGACAAATTATTTCCCTCTAACAAATAAAACTGAAACACAACACTCAATACATTCTCCAACACATAGGCTAACAAAGCTTTACAGTTAAAAGAGACCTCAAAGAATAATTAGTTCAATATTCCCTTCCTTATAAATGAGAAAACCAGACCCTAAATATGTTGTAAGTTTCATTATATATGTCTTGTTTATCTTTATATTTCCCAAGGATGAAAACTCATTAGGCTTTCGGATTGATTTATCTAAGAATTTTTTACATGCTGGTACTTATTTACATGAAATTCTGTGGGCTCCCCAAATAGAAGGATTACTTCATATTCATTCTATTTTCACATCTAACAATACATGTATAATTATAACTGACATAATTAATACTTCCTTAGTAAGGTTTGTTAATCTAGTCACGAATATTTCTGTACCTAAGACTATCAATTTCTAGAATAGTTGCTCATTTAACTCTATATCCCACATAATTCCTTGCACAAAGCAGATAACTTCATAATTACATATTCATCAAGTACTTGTGTAAAGAATTGTCTAAATCTGGTTATTAGTTGTCAAGGCTAAATACGTTTAGCCTTAAACAGAAAAGCATCAGACAGACTCAGTAAGTTTCTTTAATATTCCCTGATTAGTCTATAAAGGGTCTCAATTTGACAGATCATATATACTTTCTATCTGCTTGTTTCAGGGACTTACTGCAAGTGAAAAACTTCCTACTAACTGTTAATATCTTTACCTGGCCTATTTTAAAACTTGCCCTTTATCTGGTTATCACCATTTTGAACCCTGGTCAGTCTGGGCATTACTGCTAGTAAGAGTCTAGAGACTGAATGCTTTCTGATGTGATCAGCTGTGAAGTACACTGAATCACCCATTATTCTTACCCAAATTTTAACCAGAATCTAATCAAGTCTTATGATTTAACTACCAGTTTATAGGGAATTTTGAAGCTACAAGAGCAAGCTTTAGCTTTGATATTATTTACAGTATCAAAAATAAACAATTCAATAAATATAGAAAGTAGAACACTCTACAGGGTAAGTATCCACTTTTTAAAAGTCATTTTTTTAAGCTGGGTTTGGTAGTGCATGCCTGTAATCCCAGTGGCTCGGGAGACTGAGACAGGATGATTATGAGTTTAAAGCCAGCCTCAGCAATGACAAGATACTAAGCAACTCTGTGAGACCCTGTCTCTAATTAAAATACAAAAAAATAGGGCTGGGGATGTGGCTCAGTGGTTGAGTCCCCCTGAGTTCAATTCCAGTATCCTGCCCCCAACAAAGTCATATTTTTAAATAAGAAGAAAAGGAAAAACTTCTATATTAAAAGATACTATAGAAAACAACCAAATGTAATGCTTGTTCCTTGACCAGATCCTGGTTTTGCACATATCAGTTATAAAAACCATTGTGGGGAAAACTGGAGAAAGGCAAGTATGGACTGGGTATTAAATGTTATTAAAGAATTAGTGTTCATTTTGATAGATGTATTATGTAATAATGAAATTGTGGTTATAATAAATGGGTCTTTTATAGAGACGCATAAAGAAAAAAATGTCATGATGTCTTTAAAATATCTCGGCGGACAAGAGGTATGGTTCAGTGGTAGCACTCTTGCCCAGAATAAGGCAGGCCCTGGGTTTGAGCTCCTGCACTAAGGGTAGTGGTGGTGGTGTAGGGATTAGTTCAGGATTAAAAGAAAAAAAGATGAGACAAATGTGGCAGAATAGTAAAATCTAAGAAATGACCGTGACTATTTATTGTTATTTTCTGTTGTTTTTATTTTGAGAAAATAATAAAAGAAAAAATTAAGAGCCTTTATATTTGTTTCACGCTGATTTGGGGTTGCTTATTCTAATTCTTTCAAAATTGCCTCATCTGTTCATTTCTAATGAGTCATTATGCACTTAATTGATTTTATGGTTATCATCATGAGCAGATGCTCCAATTATTTTGTTTAAAACAAAATATTTTGATGATCAGAGACTTTTCAGGAATTGAGGAAGTAGTATTAGTCCAACTTGGTATACCTCACCAGGGATGAACATACACATTCATAAAATTCTATATACTATAGGGAAGCAAACATGGGAGAAACCAGTCCTAATCTATTTCCTTATTTGCTCCTCAATGAGGTCATCCCTATTAGAGTGTTCTCCTTCCCCTAAAGTTTTATTCCAGCACCTATCTCCTAATCTTGAACATTTTAATCAAACTATTTATTCTTCTCTCTGAACATACTTTCAGATTTTCGTGCCCTTTTTGCTCTTCCTCCACTATAGCTTGGTGTTAGGCTAGTAGACAAGGAGATAAATAAATACCTGGCATTACCACAATCCTGCCTTTTGCCTGAAAAAAAAGAAAAAAATAAATAAGTAAATTGTAATATCTTTCTCTTTTTTTTGGAGGGGGTACTGGGAATTGAACTCAGGGGCACTCAATCACTACGCCACATTCCCAATCCTATTTTGTATTTTATTTAGAGACAGGGTCTCACTCTCAGTTGCTTTGTGCCTCCCTGTTTCTGAAGCTGGCTTTGAACTCGTGATCCTCCTGCCTCAGCCTCTCGAGCCACTGGGATCACAGTTGTGTGCCACCATGCCCAGCTATATCTTTTTCTTAATTGTGATAATAAGGCAGTAAGAAGAGAAAGATTTGAGTCAAGTATATTATTTTTTTTGGGGGGGGGATTTTATTTATTTTTATTTTTTATTTGTTGTTTTTAGATATACATGACAGTTCAGTGTACTTTGACATACTATACATACATGAGATACAACCCATTACAATTTGATCCCATTCTTGTGGTTGAACATGGTATGAAGTATATTCATACTGGTAGTATATTCATATATGAGGATAGGAAAGTTATGTCCAACTCATTCTACTATCTTTCCTATTCCCATCCCCCCTCCCTTCCCTTCATTCCCCTTTGTCTAATCCAATGAACTTCTATATTTCCCTCCCAACCCTCCCTTGTTATGGGTTAGCATTCACATATCAGAGAGAATATTCAATCTTTGGTTTTTGGGGACTGGCTTATTTCACCTAGCATATTCTCTAGTTCCATCCATTTACAGGCAAATGCCATAATTTCATTTTTCTTCATGTCTGAGTAATATTTCATTGTTTCTATATACCACTTTTTTTTTCCTATCCGTTCATCTGTTGAAGGGCACCCAAGTTAGTGCCATACCTTTGTTATTGTGAACTGAGTTGCTATAAACATTGATGTGGCAGCATCACTGTTGTATGCTGATTTTAAGTCCTTTGGGTTTAAGCTGTCAAGTATATTATTTTTAAAAATTACTATTAATGTCTAATTGTCAATAGATCTTCTCTTGGGGGAAGAATCTTGGAAAAGTAAGATGTCCAGCATAATAAGTTCTGTCAAGAAAGATTATTTTATTGTATTACTTTATAAACTCATACTATTATGAACACAAAGAATAAGAGGTTCCAAAACAAATACTGAATAATCACACCGCCTGAAGAAAAGCCTTACTTAAAAAAAAAAAATACCTTATGCAATGGGATGAAAGTAGTTGAATTTAAACAAGATTTTATTAGAAAAGAAAACATAACATAATTTTAAGTTACTGGGGGAAAATCCACTTAAATCCTGCTATCAACTAAATTCTCTAGGTCCATTTAACTGAGACTACAGGAATTAATTTAATTGCTGATCATTCTGGAAAATAGGACCGAAATTATTATAAAACAATCATATCTCCCATATTTTCTCCTAAGGGCCTATTTGTCCTGCCATATAGTCACTTTTTCCACCATAAGAACCTTCTCTTCCTCCTTTTTCACCTATTAAGATGGTTTATAATATAACCACCAAATTCTAACCATCACATTGAGTTATATTTCTTTGTTAACTTCCACATACACATAAGAATATATACACTTAGGTATGCAATCCAGATTCATTATTTCTCCTGCTAATCTGTATTTAATCAGTTTAATTTGCAAGCCCCTGGGAACTAAACACAAAAGAGTACAAGAATTTTTGCCTTCCTGATATGGAATAAAGTTCCTACTTTCATCTTGCACATTTAAGGAAGATGGAAAACAGATAAATACATTTATGTACTAAAGTTTCAGGTAGCAGTAAGTACAATAAGGAAAAAATAAAGCAAACTAATAAAATAGAGAGTAAACAGAGGGGCTATTGCACAGAATTTAATAACTGTTAGAAAAAATCAAGTGGAAAAAAGATGTTTCATACTCTCAAATGTGCTAAAAGCAAATCATTCATAAAACATTTACTCTTTAGAAAGCAAAAATAATTTGAAGAGGGAAAAAGTCACATTTACCTGTTTTTCCAAATGAAGACTTTCCAAAATAATGACAAATGATATTTTAAAGACATAAATTCTCTCACTTTTTTTTTGGCCTTCCATAAAAGATTATATGCCTAAGGCTATCACTATGATTTAACAATGTAACATACTTACTAAGGGTCAGACATTATGTTATTATCTGAAGCAATCTCTCATAACTATTCTGGGAGATGGGTGCTATTATAATACATCCTAATTTTGCAGATGAGGAAACAAATGTTTAGGATGGTTAGTTAATTTGACTCATATCATTGTTAATAAGTGACAAAACCAGGATGTAAACCTGTAAACCAGGATTCTAATCTTAAATCCTATGGCTTAACCAGTATATTATACTGCAAGGTAGTAACTTCAAGAAGGAAAGGTAGTAATATGAAATATCTAACCCAGCTCCCTACCAACCAATGATTAACATCACTCACACACACACACACACACACACACACACACACACTTTGAAATGTAATACAGGATCATGACAATTATATATTATTCTCTGTTCTTAGTGAGTAACCTTTTAAAACTATTTTAAAATGCTTCACCCTTCCCCAATGCACCAAGGATTAAATATAAACACAATTTAATAAGGTTTTCAGAACTTTGGATATCATTCTTCTCTTCATCTTCAACGATTCAGTCACTCTTCAGCATCTTGAGTTATGCTTGCTTTTGTTTCCAGGACTTTGCATATATAATTTTTCCTGCATGAAACAATTCCTCCACTCTGCCTACTTTAAAATGTCCTACTTTAAAATGAGTAAGACATTGCAGTTTGGCTACCTTTTCTTCTGGGAAGTTTCCCCTAATCACTGCCAACCTCCCTGCTGCAAAAAATCTGGAGTTAATTGACTTTCTCCAATGTTCTTACATAACACCTTTTGTTATAGGTCTCTATTAAAAAGTACCTATGATCACTAGATTGTAAGAGCAGTGACTAACACACACACACACACACACACACACACACACACACACACCCCTACCTCGTGGTCACCACCACAGTACAAATAACCTGCATCTAATATATACTTAATAAATAAATATCTGTAAAATCAGTATGTTCCAGAGTAGCAGAATCACACCAAATCCACATATTTTTATGGCTATAGATAAGTAAAAATAATCAGATGTCTACACAGAAATGCTAAATAATATTATTAATAAAACTAGTAATAATAATGGAAACTAACATGTACTAAGAATTACTTACTGTATGCTTTACTGTGCTAAGGATATTACATATATCTTTCTATCGTAACAGTTACCCTATAAAGAAGGAATTAATCATGCATGGTGGTGCATGCCTATAATCCCAGTGGCTTGGGAGGCTGAGGCAGGAGGATTATGAGCTCAAAGCCAGCCTCAGCAACTTAGTGAGGCCCTAAGCAACTAGCAAGACCTTAAATAATAAAAATAAAAAGGGCTGGGCATGTTGTTCAGTGGTTAAGCACCCCTGGGTTCAACCCCTGATACAAAAAAATTAATTTTTTTCAATTTCACACATGAAGAAATGAGGATTTTAGGCTAGTAATCTATTCAATGTCATGCAGCAAACAAGTGTCAAACCTGAGTCTCAAATATAGAATTCTCTCATCTCAAAGTCTACACTCATTAGGCATTAGAATGCCTCTGGAATGGTGTCAGAAAAACAGAGACATACTTCAATTACAAAGGCATATCTGACTACTCTAAAAATGAAGACAGTTCATCAGGAAAACTGGGACAAGAGAAAAATATATTTCTTCCTATATTGATAGATGGAGAAAAGTGAAAGAAGAACATAATTTTAGTTTTAGAATTTACTACAGATAATAATTATTTCATAAATTTATGGGATCCTCTGGTATACATGGGCTGGCAATGAAAAGATGTGGCTTAAAACTAGACAATGCTGATGGTACAGAAAAGATAAACTTTGCTACGGTTATCCAAGTTAAATCACATCTGTAGACACTGTCTACAATTTGATCTGAAGAAATTTGGTTATTAAGTCCACTTGTGAAAGCAATACGAATTACATAAATATATCACTGTCTGTTTGCTTTTTCCTATACAGTAATCATAAAGTCGGTAATATTTAATTTCACATATTGACAGAATGTTAGAAGTAACCACAATGGTCTTAGGAAGAAAGAAAAGAAATTGTCTGTACCTGATCTATGAGTCGCTTTATTAGAGGTAACCCTTCTAATGCTGAACTGTCACATCCACTGGTCAGTACTCGTTCAAATCCCAAGGATAAGAGAGTCTCTAGAGCTGCCATTGGATCATGAACCATGTCAAAGGCTGAAAGAAATAAAATTAATTTGAATTTTAAAGACGTATTTTCAAATGCAGTGTTATTTAAAACACGGTACAAATATGGTGGTATGCTGGACCTAACTAATTCAGGCTTTAAAGAGCCAACTGTCAAATAATCAGGAATTTTGCATATCAGATCGTTAGTCCACTGGCATCTTGAAATTACTCAAGTACTCAAACCACAGAAATCAGAAAGTGCAAATTGGAGCTTTTTTTCCCAAAGAGCCAATTTACCAACATACAGGCAGTATGCATGACCATTTTACTAGGATACATTTTAATAGGTATATTTACTTAAATGCAGAAGTGAAAAGTTTCAATTTTCAATAATTATAAACTTTTTCCTTAACAAATTTACTTAAGATTTTACTTAAGAAAATTATTAAATGAATTTGCACAGGTAAGCATTCAGATATGGTAAAATTGTTAAGTGCAATAGATAAGTGACCAAATAAGGACAGTTGCTTTCAACAGATTATATGAAGTTTCAATTCCTTCCTTCCTTCCTTTTTCTTTCTTTCTCTCTCTCTCTCTCTCTCTCTCTTTCTCTCTCTCTCTCTCTCTCTCTCTCTCTCTCTCTCTCTCTCTCTCTTTTTAAGTACTAGAGATTGAATCTAGAGGCACTTAACTACTAAGTCATATCCCCAGCCATTTTTATGTTTTATTTTGAAACCGGGTCTAGCTAAGTTGCTTAGGGCCTCACTAAGTTGCTGAGGCTGGCCTCGAATTTGTGATCCTCCTGCCTCAGCTTCCCCACTTGCTGGAATTATAAGTTTGTGTCATCTTGCCTGCCCAATTCCATTCTGCTTTCTAAGAAACCTCTCTCCTCAGAACCCTATGAGAGGAAAATGACCTAGAAACCTCAAAACAGAAAAGCTACTTCAGTAAAATCTAACTAGAAAGATTTTCTTCTTTTGGTGGCAGCACTTTCTCACCTATGATTATACTCTCATAGTCTTATTAAATAAATGAATGAAAAAATGTAGAATGAGTGAGAAAGAATGTGGAATAGAGGAAAATGTAAAATTTACATAATTTTTTGAAAATATTACTGGATAAAAGAAAAAGTCACTGTCTTAGTTTAAGAGCAGAAAAATATATGTGACTAGTTTACTTTCTAAATTATTTGGTATGACAAATTTTAAATATATATTTTTTCAGATGAATGTCCACTACTTTAAAATGCTTTTCATGTATTAATAACTTTTTATTATGTGTGTTAGCCTCAAGGTGAAGATTTTTAAACACCCTAACATCTTTAAGTTACTGCTAGTTTAGAAGAATTGCTATAACATCAAGTCAAAGAAAACAGTTTTCTCATAGTGTTATACATTTCAAAAAGAAACAAGAATAACAAATACACTTTATACTTAATTTCTATAAATGGATACAGATCCTGATATTCACTTTAAGCCTAATCTCTGAACTTTTACTTAAAAGGAAAAAAAGCACTGAAAAACTTCTCAAATATATCAGGTAAAAATATAAAATTACAGTTTTCTTTTCTTTGATTAAAGGCTTTTTTTTCATGTGCAAGGGCAGTGCCCTCTAAGGCAAAAGTGACCCTTATATCTCCATTTCACCAACATTTTGCAAAAGTACACTGGAATTATAATCACCTGAATTTTAAATAGAAAGCATTTTTTTTAAATGATGCAGACAAGATATTTAACATGAAAAGTAATTTCATATATCTTACTGGACATCTGTTTGTTGACCATTTAGCATCTATTTCTTCTTTCCTCTTTCCAAAAAATATCTAATTCTTCTTCATGTATTCACCCTCTTTCCTCACATGAATTCTCTAGAAAGTTGACCTCACCCATAGCTTCATTTTTTCTGGTTTAAGCCAGACAGTACATTTTATTTCACTGGCTAACAGTGATTTATTCTTTTTAGGACTGCACATAACCTAAGATAATCTAATTAAAATGAATCTCAGAATTGTTACCCAGATGGATACATGCCCTTGTAGGTAATAATTAGTATCTCTCTCTTCTCTATTATATTCTACAACCACCTACTTTGTTTTTTTAGTTGTCAATAGACCTTTATGTATTTATATGTGGTGCTGAGAATCGAACCCAGTGCCTCACAAATGCTAGGCAAGTGCTCTACCACTGAGCTACATACCTACTTTTAATAATTTTTATAATTGGGCCTTGAAATTATGTAGACATTGTATATCTATAAATTTACAACTTTTCATTCTAAGATCTGAGTAACACTGTAGAACTGTGATCCATAAAAAGGTTGTAGCTTCTGGTGAAGTTAGAAAACTGACACTATTCAACAGAGCTTATAAAATGGAAACTACTCACCTCGGTGGAAAGTAACTGGCAGAGGACGGCAAATAGCTATAAAAAGAAAGTCACATAACAAGATGAATAGAAAAGGTCATCATTGATTACTGTAGGATTCTCCATGTAAGGTTGTAAGGTGAAAATTTTTAATACTTTCTTCTCCTAAGAAGTAAGAGATAGTGAACTCAATGATAATAAGATGGTAGCCTTCAAATTAAAAATCCTAATTTTCTAATAAATTCTTGTTTTATATAAAATATAATCATCTACAACTCAAAGGCACCAAATAAAACTGCATGATTTGGCAACTATAAGAACAGCATTATATCTATTATTTGCCCCTCTAAAGATTCTTCAAGAAATAATGTTGGCCAAGCAGCATAGTAGTTTGTTTCTATTCTTTCCAACTTTCTCTATACTCATTGAATGCAATAACTTCTGAAGGTTTTGGTGCGGTGGTTAAGAAACTAACAGTAAATATCACTTAAACCTTATGAGAACAAGACCAGAACCACACCTACAGCAACTGAGGAAAATTAGCTGGGTTTTGTCACAGATACTTTCCACTATCTCCACCATAAACATTTAAATAAGTACTGTTAAATTAGGTGGGTGCCTGCAAGTATGACTGAAAAGTCAGTTTTGTGATATTTTTCTGCATCAGGAACATAAATACAACCATCAGTAGAGATTTATTCCTCTCATTATACAAATTCTTACCCACAAGGGACATGCACAACTCTTTGTCAATGTGTCCATCTTCAGTCAATGCCCCAAATACCAAACCATCAGCACCATAAAGCTTGGCAAGTCGAATGTCAGCCTTCATCACCTCAATTTCACGATCTGAATATAAAAAATCACCTCCTCGTGGTCGAATCATCACAAAAACTGGGATCTGGACACTCTGTTTCACTACTTGAAGGACACCTATAAAAACAGAAAGCAGACTAAAATTTAAACATGAGCTTAAAAGCTCTAAGTAGAGCCAGGCACTGTAGTGCATGCCTGTTAATCCTAGCAACTCAGAAGGCTGAGGCAGAAAGATTCCATGTCTGAGATCAGCCTCATCAATTTAGTGAGGTCCTAAGCCACTTGGTGAGATTCGGTCTTAAAATAAAAAGTTAAAAGGACTGGGAATATAGCTCAGTGGTAAAGCGCCTCTGGGTTCAACTCCCTCTACAGAGACAGAGACAGAGAAGAAAAAAAGCTCTAGGTAGTCAATAAAATAGTATTGGTCAAGTACATCTGTTCTTGTGTATTATTTCTGAAAGAAAAGGAAGAGTTGACTGAGTATATAGAAAGGTCTTGCCTCAGTAGTACAGTAGGCCATAATAAACTCTAGAGTGATCACTGCTCTAGAATTGCCTAACAGATCTTAACAAGACCTAGAAGTTCCAAACTGTTTCCAAATAAACTATCTGTTCAAAAATATTTATAGGAACATACAAATTCCCAATAAAAAACAAAGTAAAATTCATAACATATTTCATGCAATAAAAAATGACCAGGCAAGAAAATAAGACAGATCACTAAGTGATAAATTAATCAAATGAAACCAATCTGATATAGATGTTAAAATTTGCAGCCTTATTACAGGTCTTATAACTCTATTCCATATGTTCAAAAAAGTTAAGAGGAAACATGGGAGATACAAAAACAGACTAGATTTATCCTCCTTCCTTTAATAATAAAAAACAGACAAAATATTTAAAACAACAGTTTGTAAGACACTAGACATCAAACAACAAAAGATGATGATTCCTGAAAGAAAACAAGTGAGGTGAGCTCTATGACTGATCCAGTTTAATGCCTCAGTTTCAAGGCCTCAGCTCAGGGAGGAGGAGCCTAGGTGGAGCCTAGAATATTTAATTTCTAGATGAAAAAACTATAGTGCATGAGATGAACAATATACTAGGCAAGATTAACAGCAGATTAAATATTGCAAAAGATAAGTAAACTCAAAAACAAAACTATAGGAACTGTGTAAAATGAAATACAGAAAGGAGATATATATATAATATATAATATATATATATATATATATAAAAGGATAGCTCATCAGAGAGTTATGCGACAACTTCAAAGTACATACTTACATAAGTATAACTGAAGTCTATGAAGGAGGGAGTGGAGGATTAAAAGTACAAATGTACAGGTCCAAGAAACATGAAAAAAATACAATCTAGTACATCATAATCAAACTGTTCAAAACTAGGAATAAAGAAAACATTTTAAAAGCAATTTAAGAGATACATTATATAGAGAAAAATGAAGATATGGATATAGATTTCTTATCAGAAACAACACAAGCAGCCGGACCTGGTGGTGCACGCCTATAATCCCAGTGGCATGGAGGCTGAGACAGGAGAATTTCGAGTTCAAAGCCAGCTTCAGCAAAGTCAAGGCACTTAACTCAGTGAGACCTTATCTCTAAATAAAAAATATAAAAATGGGGCTGGGGATGTGGATCAGTGGTTAAGTGCCCCTGAGTTCTATCTCCAGTATCAAAAAGAAAAGAAAAGAAATAACACAAGCAAGAAGACAAAAAAAAAATCTTCAAAGAACAGAAAGAAAGACCCTGTCAACCTAGAATTCTACACCCAGCAAAAATATCTTTCAAAAATAAAGTAAAGCTGTGTGCAGTGGCACTTGCCTTATCTCAGTGATTTGAGAGTCTAAGGCAGGAGGATCTTAAGTTCAAGGCAACCTCTGCACTGAGACCCTGTCTCAAAATGAAAAATAAAAAGGGCTATGGATGTAGCTCAGAAATAAAGTGTCCCTGGCTTCAATCGCTAGTACAAAGAATAAATAAACAAACGAGAAAGAATTCTTTGTAATCCCAATAACTCAGGAGTCAGATGCAGGAGGATTGCTTTATTACTTTTATATTTTTAAAAGAAAATTTTTTCAAACAAAAAAATACAGCATGAGGTTTTTGATAAATGTAATTAAAATGTATGAAAACAACAGGACAAAAGACAGAAAGGAAGAAACAAAGACAAAAGTCAATATATTCAGGGTGCCAATATAGAAAGATTTTTTTAAAGTCTGATTTTTTTTTTTTTTTTGAGAGAGAGAGAGAGAGAGGGAGAATTTTTTTTTTTTTTTTTTAGTTTTCGGCGGACACAATATCTTTGTATGTGGTGCTGAGGATCGAACCCGGGCCGCACGCATGCCAAGTGAGTGCACTACCGCTTGAGCCACATCCCCAGCCCCCAAAAGTCTGATCTTTGATGCTACTGCAGAATAGCTGAATCGGTATTAATAGCAACTACCAACCTTCCAACTTTCTGATGTTTGAGAAAAAAATTTTTTAATCAAATCTTTTTTTGTTTGTTTTAGTTGTAGATGGACACAATATCTTTATTTATTTATTTTCATGTGATGCTGAGGATTGAACTCAGTGCCTCACATGTGCTAAGCAAGTGCTCTACCACTGAGCTCCAAATCCAACCCCTGATCAAATCTTTGATAGTGTTATTTACAATCATAAACATTTCTAACTAGTACAATATTCACAACATAGTAACATGATATTAGTAAAAGACCCCAGTGAAACTGATAAATAGTTGCCTCTAGGCTTTATAAATTCCTGTGTGAAAGAATTGGGTTATGAAGTTGACCAAATTACTCTATATGCACAAATGAGTATATCACAATGCATTCCAATTTCATTCATAACTATAATTTACCAATTAAAAATAAATGAATAGAAGGAAAACTAACAGCCAGGTGTGATGGTGCATGCCTGTAATCCCAATGATTTGGGAGGCTGAGGCAGGAATATTGCAAGTTTGAGGCCAGCCTCTACAACTTAGTAATACCCTAAGGAACTTTAGCAAGACCCTGTCTCAAAATAAAAAATTAAAAAGAGCTGGAGATGTGGCAGTGGTTAACTGACCCTGAGTTCAATCCCCAGTACCAAAAAAAGGAAGGAAGACCAAGAAAGTAGAGGAAGGGAATCAGAAGGTGGGAGGAGGAGAGGGAAGGTGGAAGTCCTGGACACTGAAATGGAGCAAACTATGCATATGTGCTTATGAATGTCGAAATGAACTCCACTATTATACATAACTATAATAAAAACATTTTTTAAAAAAAGCCTCCTACAACAAGTTTGGTGAAAAACAAGACACTTACCCATGCTGGGTGTGGTTCCACCCTCCAATAAACCAGAACATAATTCAATCCGACCAGCACCTGTGATAAAAAAGCACTGCTCAACAAAGTTTTCTTAAAGCTCTTATTAAATAGCAAACTGTTTACAACATTTATTCCCAAATATAGAAGAGTTTTAGAAACTGTCTACGAGGAATCAAATTATAGACTAAAACTCTACTTTTAATTTCAACTGTATTGTGCAACCCAGCTGTGTTATGATGGTAAAATTTAAGAGTTTTTCAAGCTAGTTCTCTTAAAATTTTAAATTTTAGGGTTGCCATGCCCAGGGAAATGACTTAGAATAAAGATATTACCAGACCATAGTAAAATGTTGGCTTTTTGTTGATAATACCATAATCTTTTCCAAAACAATCTATTATTCTAAGCTTTAAAAAACAGTTATGCTACCCCAATGATTCAAATGTATGAACTGCCAAGATCATTATAATGTCATGTGTAGATAATTAAAAAAAAAAAGTTATGCTGGGTACGGTGAAAACTATAATAAAGAACTGAAACAAAAACAAAGAGAGTCCTTCTCAGGAGGCTAAGGCAGGAGGATAGCAAGTTTAAAGTCAGCCTCAGCAACTTTGTGAGACCTTCAGCAACTTAGCAAGACCCTGTCTCAAAAAAAAAAAAAAAAAAAAAAAGTTAGAAGGGGATGTTGCTCAGTAGTAGAGACTTCCTGGGTTTATCACCAGTCTCCACCTCCCCCCTCAAAGAGTCCTTATCTTCTAGAGATATATTCTTAAATATTCAAGGATGAAATTACATGATATATAGGGTTTTCTTTAAAATAATCTGCGTTTGGAAGAATTCAGCAGGTATACAGATCAAGGGTCAACAAACGATGACTTGCAGGCCAAAGGCCAATAGCTTATTTTTGTTATTCTTAGCCGTAAGAGCAAAGAATGTTTTATGTGTTTTAAAAAATAATACCTTTATTAACATGTAATCTACATGCCATATAATCAACACACCTAAGGTATACAATGCAGAGTTTTGCAACTATCACAATGAATTTTAAGACACTTTCAACATCCTCCTAAATAACCCCCACCCTTTAACAATCATCTCACCTTCTCCCCATGCCTTTCAGCACTAGGCAAGCATTCATCTATTATCTGTCTCCATAAATTGCCTATTCTGGACATTTCATATGATTGGAAATTGTACAATGTGGTATTTTGTGATTGGTTTCTTTCACTCAAAATGTTTCAAGATTCATCTGTTATAGCATGTATCAGTACTTTATTGCTTTTTATTGCCAAGCCAAGAAGTTTTTACATTTTCAAAGAATTATCATTATTTTTTAGAATTTAACCTTTATTTGTTTTTATGTGGTGCTGAGGATCAAACTCAGGGCCTCACCAGTGCTAGGCAAGCACTCTATCACTAAGCCACAACCCCCCACCCCCCACAAAGGATTTTTCTTTTTTTTAAAGAGTACGTGATAAAGACCAATGTGGCCAGCAAAGCTGAAAATATGTACTATGTGGCTCTTTACCAAAAAAGTTTGCTGATCCCCGATATATTGAAAGAAGAGTGGCCATGTGTTAAAAATGATTGAAGTAATGGATACACAGGATTCATTATTCTACTCTATTCTTGTAATGTGTTTGAAATTTTTCCATAATAAAAAATTTAAAAATTGTTCTGATTCTGAGATAATGGAAATGTCTGTGCTTCCTATTTAAACAAGTTCAGAATACAAAAGAAACTCTGGATACAAATAAATAATGTTTCTCAAACCATCTTAATTTTTCCCCCCCAGTGTTAGGTTTGAACCCAGGGCCTCATATATGCTAAGCAAATGATCTACCATTGAGCTACTCCCCAGACCCTTGTGAAAGCATCTTTAAACCAAAAGTCTGAAGTTTTAGATAAGTTCAATAAAATGTCAATGAATAAGCATTACTGTGGACATCTGTCTCAAAATGTGACCTGCTTGAAAAGGAGGGAAACTAGATTATAATTTTCCAGTAGGTTTTCTAGTTTGTTGTTTTCAAGAGGATTATCAGCCCTTGGAGATCACAAGGGCTTCTGAGATCAGTTTACAGGATTTATTTTTAGACTTTTAAAAGGGTTGCCAACTGTTATTCATACTCTAATTTTTCTTACCTCCTCTTTCTGCATTCACAGCTGACTCTACTGAATCAACACACACTTCCATGAGAAATCCATTTGTTGCTCCTAAAATTCATGGAGAACAACAGAAATTCATGAGGATACTGTCCATGTGGACCAATCCCCCACAAAGATTTTATTTATTTTTTAAAGCTTTCCTTGATTTTATTTATTTTATGTGGTGCCGAGGAGCAAACCCAGTCCCTCACACATGCAAGGCCAGTCAGTGTTCTACCACTGAGCCACAACCCCAGCCCAAAACTTTTAATATTTTTAAAAGTATTTTATTTTTCTGACAATGGTAGGGAAATAGATAAGTACAATAGGGCCTATGAATACAGTAAAATTCCATGTTTATTATTAAATTGATATCTCTAGACTGTGAAATACATTCAGAGTCATATGCATTAGAAATCATACTAAGGAAAATATATGCTGAATCTAAATTAACTTCCTAAGACAGATTTCATCATTATACCCCAGCTCAGATTCTTACAATGCAATGCTCTCAATGTCTATAAAATGTTTAAACATCTTTATAAGGAAAATATGTTTAAAAGTGGGAATGGACTTCAAATCCTGATCCCACCATTTATTTATTGTGTGATCCCTGACAAGTTAACCAAGTTTCCCATAAAACAGGGTAGGCTTTAGTACCTACCTCACAGTAGTGAATACCGGGAAACAATTTACATAAAAGGGCATTCAAAAAATATTCACCACCACAAATAAACTACACATTATTTCCTCTTTATGCCTGCAGTCCCCTCCAATCTCCACCCTTGGTATTGCTTATGCCATCTCCTTAGCCTACAAAATCCTTCTAGCTTCATCTTTAAATGACACAAGTTTCCAAGGCATTTATCATATTTGTCACATTTCCATGACTTTTTTCTCTCTCCCAAAGTAATGAAATACATCTTTTAACTCACATAACTTTGTGTGTTACACATTCCTCTTATTTATCTATTTTTGGTACTAGGGTTTAAACCAAGGGGTGTTTTACCACTGAACTACATCCCTAGTCCTTTTTTTTTTTTTTTTTGAGATAGTCTTGCTGAGGTGCTGAGGTCCTTGAACTTGGGTTCCTCCTGCCTCAGACTCTAGAGTTGCTAGGATTATAGGCATACACCTACATTACTCTTTAAAAGACTAATTACAATTATATTCTACCTCTTCTTTATGCAGATAAGTATCTGATCACTCTTAGTTGACCTAAAGTTCCTAAGGTTTTTATGTAAGAAATCTTTATCATCACTGACAGCAAATATATGCTACACAACAATCCCTCAAGTATTTATTAAAATAACTAACATATTCATAGAAAATCATAATATTGATACTAAAAATATGATATAAACAGAGTTTTGAGTTTTTCCTGTAGGTTAAGCATGTAATTTATTTTTTAATTAAAATATTGAATGCATACTTCATACAAAGATGTCTGGAATAATGTTCATTACATCCTGGTAATGGTTACCACTGGGTGGTGAGATTTGAAATTCTTTTTACTTTTCTATGATGCTTAAATTTTTCTACCCAATGTTTTTATAATAAAAAACAATTTTACTTTGAAAAGCAAACAAAACAAAAATCTATCATCAGCTAACATCACATTTCAACTGTATCATTTATTTAAAAGATTATGAGTCCCTAACTGTGAAAGAGTTAAGTGTTGATCTATTCTAAGTCTCCTAATGGCTACCACATCATTGTCACACAGATGGAACTGGACAATGCTGCAGTATTACCATTAGCCTCACACCAGAAATGATCCTGCCAGGGAGGGTGGAGATGCACACAAAGGCTATGACAGCAGGTAGAGTAAGGGAGGTGTACTAACCAACAGTTATTTGTACAGATCAAAGGAAAAGATACTTGTTAGAAGCAGTAGTGCTCAAAATGAGGTAGTTCAGGACCTCTGAAATTCTTTTAATTTGTGGAGTTAAAATCATTTTTTATAATAAGACTTTAGTTGCCTTTTTCGCTCACTCTTACAAGTGAAGTTTTCAGGGGGATACTTGACACATCAGATTGAATGCAAAAATAGGTATGAGAATCCAATTGTTTTCCATGAAGTTGAGTTAATATTTGTAAAAGAGTTTTGAAAAATCTGTAACATAGTCACTTTCTATACTTTAAGAATATTTAATTTTCATAAAAGTTACGTTTCCATGTAACGGGTTTATTATAGTTATTTTCTAATTAGTCTGTCGTTTTTAAAATGTTTAATTTCCAGTATGATCGAAATCGACAGCTATGACCCATACAGAGCTCCTTGGAGGTTTCTAATAATTTTTAGGATAATGGAATCCTGAGACAAAAAAAAAAAAAAAAAAAAAAAAAAACGGAGATAGAACCAAGAATTCACGGAATAGGAGGAGAAGGCACCTGGAAAATCCTGCAGAGCCCGCTCGGTTAGCCAGCCCTGGCGCGGAGGGAGAACTAGGGACTTGGGGCCACTGCCACCTGGCAGCAGTGACTCTGGGAACAAACGGCACGGCCGCTGTGGCAGCTACAAGCGGCTGAGCGGCCACCACAGATGAGGCCTGGTCCGCTCTCCATGGGCTCTCACGGCGATGGTGAGGGGGAACTGGGTGACGAACGGCTGGGACCAGCTAACCAACTCGCATTACTGTCGCACGACGGAGCGTGGAGGCGCCGGGATTCGAACCCATATGGGCGGCTCCAGCACCAGCTCACGTTTCCACACCCTTAAAGCCGTAAGGTTAGGACGCGCCGCGCCAGGGACTGGGGAAACGCCTCCGGGAGAAATGGTGACAGGCCAGGCCCCAAGCCGGCCGACCGCCCCCGGCCCCACCACCTTCCGCACCCGCCTTCCCCGACGCTATCCACGCCGGTTTCCGCTCGGAGGACGCCCCCTGCCTCTTCATATTCTACAGGTTTCTCCCCCGGGTGCCTTCGGTTTCCACTCCCAGCCGGGGTTGCCGCGCGCGCGACCGGATAAGCGCGTCCTCCACGGCGGCGCGCGCCATGCGCGCCCCCGAGCCCCGAGCCCCAGCAGCCTCTACGGAAGCAGAATCGCCAGCACACGTGCAGTCGCCAGTCTCGCGCGAATAAGAAGCTGGTGTTGCCTGACCCGGAAGTGCTTCTGCTTTCTGTGGCGGAGAAAGGAGACCGTGGAGCCCTGGCTTGTGCTGCTGGCGGTTGTGCGCTGGTGTAACTATGCAGCGGTTGCTCTTTCCGCCCTTGAAAACCTTGCTGGGGAGCCAGAGTGTCCGGCTTTTGGTTCCTAAGGCGGCGCCTAGAACACAGGTACCGCACCTCCTCGACTCCGGAAGCGGGGATGGGGTGAAAAGGCCAGAATAAAGATAATAGAGCCCCAAGTCATGTTACTTTAGCTCCTTCCATTTCACTCTGCCATTTTATGTATTCAGAGCACCCGAGTTCGGATCCGGACATGCTGCTTGCTGCTGTGTGTTATCGGCCAACTTACTTAACTTTTCTGTACCACGATGTCTTTGTAAACAATACCTACATCTTAAGCTTGTTGTGAGGATTAAATGGTTTAATTACACATCAAACATTTAGTTCATGGTAACAGCGCAACACTTTTTACATGCACACTTAATTTTTGCCAAAAAAAAAAAACCCAAAACAGTAATCATAACTCCAATCTACACAGAGGGAAATTGAGGCTTAATTCAAATTACTCGTCTAACGGTGTTTAATTAGAAGTAGGAAACTGAACATGGATCTTTTTACTCATAGGGATACAGCCAGAAGAGGGCATGAATTCTCTTAACTGATCATCGTGGGGTAATTATTTTGTGTTAGGAACGGGGGAGAGAAAGATAAATACTGCAAGATTCCTGCCCTGGAGGAAGTCACAGGAAACGGTGTTAGATATAAAGGTAGCAGGAGGGAAAGAGCAAGCCTGACCAGATCCTGCCTTCCAGAGCTCATTGTAATGAAGATATATTAAGATGTTTTAAGGGCTGTGATAGGAGAGTGGATGGGAGTGACCCATTGCAGAAAGTCTGGGAGCACTTCCCAGAGGAAATGACATATAAGCTGAGATCTGCAGTAGTTAAGCAGTCAGAGGACAGGGTGTGTTGCAGAGGAGAAAGAAAATAATCCTTATCTAGGTGTAGAGTGAAGTCAGAGGCAGGGGCATATGCAGAGAACTATTAGAATGAAGCAGAAAAACCAGTGTTCCACTTAAGAGATGATGATTTACCAGGGCTGTAGCTATGGAGATGTATGTGGTCTTACAGCTTACTTTGGCCCAGTCAAATTGGGATTGAGTGTGGCTAGCAGCTGTTCCTCATTTCTTTAGTTATAATCTATCTATCTTGGTCCTTAGTGTGGTTGCAGCTGTGGCATCAGACGCCCTCTGAGGTCAGGGCAGTACAGCACGGTCTCTGAAGTGGCTTTGCAATCTGGAAGGGAAACAGCGTCCCTTCCCTCAAAGGCTGCTGATCGGGTGGTGGGCCGATGGCTCCTGGTCTGCAGTGGAACGGTGGCTGGAGCAGTTATTCTTGGTGGAGTAACTAGGTGAGTAGTTTGCTCATAGTGAGTCAGGTATTTGGGTTTTTAGTAGACACACAGGATGACTGAGGGGAAAGGGACCTTAGGGATCATATAGTCTAGCTCTCTAATTTTACAGATGCAGAAACTGAGGTCTTAAAGAAGGAACATGTCTGATGGTTTTCCCTGCCATAAAACAGGACAGTGTTTTATTCGCAGGAGCCTATCACCAAGACTAATTTAGGTCTTAACTGGTAGGTTTGCATTGTTTGTATATATTTTCCTCTCTTGTCCACATTCAAATTTATCTCAAAATTTTTCATTGTTTGCTTGTGTGAATTAAACCCTTAGGAGTTCCATACATCAGAATTGGTTCATATGCCTTAGTAAGTTCTCTTTAAATCTATGAACAAACTTTGTAGATTTAGACTTTCTGTTCCTGATTTGCAGGGTTTTTTTGTTCTCAAAGAAGCCCACATCATTTGTCCTATGGTTATCTATAGTCTGGATTTTGCTGACTGTTTGTGGTGATGTTTAACATGTCCCTTCATTCCCTATGTGTCCTGTGAATGACTAGTTGCTTGATCAGATTCAGATTGAGGATGAAGGGACAAAATACCAAAATACTTTATAGGCGATTAGAACATTCATGAATAATAAAGCGTTTGTGTAAGTGTATAATAAGTATAATTATTTGCTTATAGATTTATATGCATTTGATGTTTTAGTCCCCTGTGATGATGGTGTTGATGATTTGCTTAAACTGTCCTATAATGATAGCAGGTGAGACTCTCTTAAAAGTGTCTTTTTGATAGTTTTAGTTACCTTTGATAGACTCCTTGCTTTCTGATAAGAGAAAATATTCCAGGCCCATTTTGTATAGTTCTTGCTCCTGGTCTAAAATCAGACATCGAAGAACCCTGCCTGACTCCTTTTGGTAAAAATATTTTCTGGTTTTAATAAAGTGTGTATTCCTCAAATTCTGTCCATATTCCCAGTGCCCTTATATCACAATGCCTGATATGTTAATAAGCTATTATAGGAAACTACAACAAATTTGAATATTATTGTCTTTAAATTCACAGAAGAACCTAGACCTGTATGCCTATAACAAATTTCTTTTTCCTGTGTAAATAATGTTTGTTATGACTGAGGATGTAGCTCAGTGGTAGAGTGTGTGCTCAGCATGTGTGAGACCCTCGGTTCAATATCTGGCACTAAAAGAAAAAGAAAAAAAGTGTGTTGGTTATGCATTTAAGATATATTTCTTTGGTCTGAAGGTTGATTTGGGCTGTCAAGGAAGGCTAGTGAATGAATTAAGGGCGGAGAGTTCAATGAAAAGATTGAGAGAATAAGAGGGTAAAGAAATGGGTACCTGATGGGAGCTGTTTCTTACAAATTCTAAGCAGTAGAAGAGAAAGGTGTCAAAAGAGGAAACAATGAAACTGTGGGTTTACTTTTAGTGGGGTTAATGTTAGATCTGCTTATTGCTATAAACTCTTTATGAATAATCTAGCATCATACCCACACTCAAAATTTTATTTCCTATCCTAAGGCTGACAGAGTCTGGCCTCTCAATGGTAGACTGGCATTTAATAAAGGAGATGAAGCCACCTACAAGCCAAGAGGAATGGGAAACTGAATTCCAAAAATACCAGCAATTTCCAGAATTTAAAATGTAAGTATTAGAATCAGGTAAACATCCCACTAACCCCATTCTTTTTTTTTTTTCCCCCGGTACTGAGGTTTGAACCCAGGGTCACTTAACCACTGAGCCATATCCTTAGTCTTTTTTGTATTTAATTTAGAGACAGGTCTTGCCAAATTTCTTAGAGCCTTGCTAAGTTGCTGAGTCAAGCTTTGAACTTAGGATTCTCCTGCCTCAGACTCCCAAGTCACTGGGATTACAGACATGTGCCACCATGCCTGGCAGCCATTCGGTTTTTTGCTGACTTTAATTCAGTAGATTCCTTGATCTTTGTTTCGGTTACATTTAGTGAGTTACCTAATCTAAACTTTTAAGTCCAAACTTATCCTGAGGTTGCTGATGAGGAAGCAGGCTCAAGTTTGAGAATCTTTCTGCATTCCATAGGTAAATAAAATCGGAGGGATGTTTCCTCTTTCTTCATTTTTGACTTCCCATTTCTCTCAGCTTGAATCACAACATGACGCTGGCAGAATTCAAGTTCATCTGGTACATGGAATACTCACACCGGATGTGGGGTCGCATTGTAGGCCTTGCATACATCTTACCTGCTGCTTACTTTTGGAGAAAGGGCTGGCTTAACCGTGGCATGAAAGGACGTGTTCTTGCTCTCTGTGCCTTAGTCTGCTTTCAGGTAAGATGAATTTAAGATAGGGACATCAGAGAGGCTCCAAGGACCTTCCTAGTTGGTATTATTTTTAAAGAAGTAATCCTTGAAACACCACAACAGTATGGTTAAGAGTATGCATTTTGTATCACAGGCATTAAACCCTGGCCCTGCTACATAGTAGGGCACATTGTCTGACCTTTGTAAGCCTGTCATTTAGGTTTGCATGGATGGTGTACATAAAACACTTAGTTGAGTGTCTAGAATTGGCTCAGTAAATACCTTTTCATGTGCCACAAAAAGTAGAGTTTATTTCCCATTGTGTTTCTCCTACTGAGTTCTCTTCTCTTCCCTTTGTCTTGCTTGCTTGCTGTATTGGAAAGTGGGATCCCCATGTTAGAATGGCTATAGAAGCAAATAGGAAAACATTTTATGGGATGAAGGATCTTAGAATACAGATGTAGCTGCGAGATATTTAAGTATAAATGGTGTTTAAAATCATGTAAGTGGAACTCCTCCTAAGGAAGAGAGTGTTGAAAGATCCCCACAGTTAAGAGGTTAGGTAAAGCCGAGAGCCAAGAAAATGAATTATGAGAGAAGACACTTAGAAGTATTTGGGTAGAAGTATAGAGGTCCTAAGGGATGGTATGAGAGAATCAAAGAAACATCATCAAAATTTGTTCAGGAGAAAGCTATTGGTTAATTTAACTCAGAAGTGGTAAAAATACAATCCAATTACAAGGGATTAAGGAGGTAATAGAAACAGAGGTAGACACTTATAAAAGTTTACTAGTTAACTTTTAAAAGTCAAGTGGAACAAAATGAAAGTAAGTATTTTAGAATTAAATAGACACTAAAAACAGACTCCCGGGGAGGGAGAAATTTAAGATGTTAGGTAGGGTTATGGGAAGAAGAAAGTGGAGGCCGGTGAATCACAGTGTGTGTACCTTCATCTTCTAAATGTCCCACAGATGAAATCAAGGTAATTAGAATAGCCAGGTAGCCTTAAAGGGGAAAGAAATGTCCAAAAACATTTCCTGAAGAGTATTTATTTAAAAGGAGTAGTAGAATCCCCCTTCTTTGATCTGGCTTCTACTGGCTTGAGAGTGTGGGGCTGAAAGGGCTGTGTCTTACCAGATATGATTGAAACTGACAGTTGTTTGGTTAATTGAAAAAAACCAGTTAGATTAGAAAGTTATAAAATATAATGTATACTGTAGATTTAAACGTGTACTTTCATTACCAACTTTTTTTTTTTTTTTTTAAATCAAGTGCCAATGCCTTTTGTCTGGAATTCAATTTCAGAGCTCATAAACTGGGATCTTCATTTCATTTTACTTAGAGTGGGAACTTACATATTTACAAAGCAGTTAGATTTGTGTGACTTACTCCAAAACTTTTATAATTGTCTTATTATCACTTAACTTGACAGTAATTGTTTTTGGCTGTTACCTTTTTTTTCTTCCTTTTTTTTTTTTTTTTGGTGAGGGGGTACCAGGGATTAAACTCAGGGGCACTTGACCACTGAACCACAGCCCCATTTTGTATTTTATTTAGAGAAAGGATCTCATTGAGTTACTTAGTGCCTCGCTTTTGCCGAGGCTGGCTTTGAACTTGCAGTCTGCTTGCCTCAGCCTCCCAAGCCGCTGGGATTATAGGCATATGCCACCGCGCCTGGCTACCTGTTGCCTTTATAAAGTTCTTCCAAGGAATGTAATCTGGTTTTTATGAATCCTTTTTGTTCTGTTTCACTGATTTGTATAATGTTAAACTCCATCAAGTATTTGTAAGGTTTTTCATACAGATAAACTTTTGTGTACTTTGCTAGATTTGGATGATATTTCATGTTTTAAACATGATATTTAATGTTTTAAACATTAAATGATGGTTAAGCACTAATGGTGGTATTTGTGGTCTTGGAATGCTGGGTATGTAGCAAGGTATGGAAAGGAAGGGTCAGGTAGGGAGTTTTTCTGATGCTGCACTTAGTAAAACTGCACAGTTTCAACCTTCTTAGATTTGCCTCTTCTTTTGGGGGTTCTAGGGTCTGTTGGGATGGTACATGGTGAAAAGTGGATTAGAAGAAAAACCGGATTCTCATGATATCCCTCGGGTCAGTCAGTACCGCCTTGCCGCCCACCTAGGATCAGCCCTTGTTCTTTATTGTGCCAGTCTGTGGACCTCACTCTCACTGCTACTCCCTCAGCACAAGGTCAGTATATGGATTATTACCACATCTGCGTGGATGCTGACAGGGTCAGGAAAATGGAAATTTTGGTTCTAATAGGAAATTGTAAATCAAAATTTAGATTCACTTAAAATGACATCCATTAATTTACCAAAAACTAGATTTTTTTTTTGTTTGTTTGTTTTTTGTGATGCCAGGGGTCAAATACCACTGAGCTATGTCTCTGGCCCCATTTATCCATTTTTAAATCTGCAATCCAATAATGTTAAATATATTTATAGTATTGTGCTACCAGTCTCCAGAACTTATTTATACCCCTTAAATAACAACTCCCCTCTTTTACCTCCTTCTAGTTCCTGACAACTATTTTCTGTTGCTATTAATTTGACTGTTCTATATACCTTATATAAGTGGAATAATACATGTCTTTTGTGATTGGCTTATTTCATGTATGACTGTCCTCCATGATATGACGTGTAAGAATTTCCTTTTTAAGGCCTAGTCATATTCTATTGTATACATTGCATTTTGTTTATCTGTCTAAAGACACTTGAGTTGATTCCACTTTTTAACTATTGTAAATAATGCCACTTTGAATGTGGGTATGCAAAAATCTCTTTGAGATCCTGTCAGTTCTTTAGGATGTATATCCAGAAATGGAATTGCTAGATCATATAGGAGCTGAGTAGTGTTTCAACACTGTCTGTTGGAAAGATAAAAGAATGAATTTGGGGGAAGAAAATGAGTACCAACATTAAGATATATCCCAGCCACTTTGACTGTAAGAGCTATAGATGTAGGCAATTTATTTTAGAAGTCTGACTTTCAAAGTCAGGAATTATTCAGATGTGGAATGCCTACTATGACAGTGTTTCAACCATCTGACTCCCCTGTGGGGTTAACTGCCAAGTTAACATCTCCAGTCCTTACCTGGGATCCAGGTCACTAGTTTCAAATACCCATTGGATGATTCTACGTAAGAATCTTATGTCACCTCAAACTTCACTCCAGAAGGGATAGAGCGTGGAAAAGCAAGGGAGGCCAGAACGAGAACTACATCAGAACTTTGGTGGTATACAAGAGCCATATTTTGCGTGTTAAATGGGGACCTATTATTCAAGTCTAACACTATATTAAACCTTAGTGATTTGGGCTAAAAGGGTTTTTCTTTTTACTGATTTTCTTTAGGGAAATTTGTCGCGACACACGACTAAGTCATTCAGGTTCACTCCAGATGAACTGGGCTGGCACAAAATAATCACACCAAGACAGAGAAAATACTTTTTCCTTGAGATTCTTCAGCAACGTCCCCTCTCCTCCACCTCCCACAAGGGAGGCAGACAAAAAAAGAGGAGTAGGACATTCTGAAGCCCCTTTTTATTGAAGGGAAGACACTCTGAGAAAGTTCCACCCCAGTAAAGAGGTCAGGTTTCAGGAGGTTGAGTCTAGCTTGGCGATGTCTTATGGTCAGCAGATTGACTGACATCATGGAAGGCCACACCCATCTCATGTGCTTTGTGGGGATCATAGGCAGAGCAAGCCCAGAGAGGTATCATCAGTCCAGTCCACTCATGTACTCATACTCATAATTCACACACAAACAGCCCATGGCTGGCTCGCTACAGAAATACAAGTTTTTACATTTTATGCTTTGATTTTAAAACAAGGTAGGACTCTTTGGGAGACCCTCATTTATGATAGAGGTCTTCAGATAGCACATTCCTAGAGGATATTTTTTTTTCTAGTATTTAAAAACAGTGATTATTATATTAGGTTTTGAAATCCCAGATTCACCTGGATAAACTGTTCATGAAGAGAAGTTTGAGGTAACATAGGATTCTAAAGTAGAATCATCAGTAGGTATTTGAAACTAGTGACCTGGATCGCAGTTAAGGACTGGAGATGTTAACTTGGCAGTTATCCCCACAGGACAGGGGAGTCAGATGGTTGAAACACTGTCATAGTAGGCATTCCACATCTGAATAATTCCTGACTTAGAAAGTCAGACTTCTAAAACAAATTGCCTACATCTATAACTCTTATTTCCTGATAACCCATTTTTTCTTTTCAGTCCCTATAATCTGGCTTCCACACTCACCATTACACATACACCCACTTAGACATATACCCACACACCATCTACTGAAATTGAACTCTTAAAGGGTACTGATGATTTTCTAACTATCAAGTATTTTTCCCTTTTTATTTCTTTGTATTCCCCTAATTATAGAAATGATTTGAGATGGTGGTCAATTAATTTTATAGTGCTATGCTGGAGAGTTCTATGGGGCTATTTCAATTTTTAGTTAACTAATTTAATTAAAATTAACTTTATTAAAATAAACTTTTCACTTAAACTTTATGTTAAATAAAATTAACTTTATTTAATACTAGTCATGTTTCAAGTCTTCATTAATCACAGATGATAAGACATAGCCATCATCATATAAAGTTCTACTGGACAGTGTTGATATACTGTCCTACCATACCTTACTACTAACATATAATTTTTTATATTCTACATTGTAAAGCACTTGACTTCTTTTTTGTATCTTTATAGTTACCCATTCATAAAGTTCTTTTTTTCCTCCTGTTTTTCTTTTTTTTGTTGTTGTTGTTGTTTTCTTTTTGATTTTTTGGTACTGGGGATTTAACCTACAGGTTTGTACTCCTGAGCTACATCCCCAGCCCTTTTTGTTTTTAGTTTTAAGACAGGGTCTTAAAAGTTGTTGAGGCTGGTCTCAAACTTGTGATGCTTCTCCCTTAGCCTTCTCAGTAACTGGGATTACAGGCATGCACCACTGTGCCTGGCTCATGAATTTCTTAATAAATATTTGTTTATTTGTATCAGGATTTGGCTATAGTAAAACTAAAAAACAAATTTTGACCTTACTATAAACACTGAATGTGAGAACTTCCACTCTAGGCATTTTATATAATTTTGATCCTGACCTTATTTGTAAAATATGAAGTATCACACAAAACATGAAAAGCCATGTCATTTGAACCATGGTAAAGCATTTTCCCCTGATGAATGTAAGTCATTCAGTTCTCAACAGATACCTTCATGCCAAGCACTAGGCTAGGGTTACTCTACTTAGACAGCAGTTCCTGCTCTCACAAAACTTTCAGGATAGCAGGGAAGACACATGGCAAATACATAATTAAAATTAAATATGATGCTTGTCAGAACAGAATATCTGCTTCGAGTATTTAGCCTAGTAGAGGGTCAGAAAAAATCTGACCTTAAATTGTCACTTGGGTTTGACCTTGGAAAGCTTTGCTGTCTTTCATAGTTCCTGCAGTTCAGTTTATCTGAATGATTTTCTTTCTTTAGTTGCCTGAAACCCGCCAGCTCCTGTGGTTGAGACGTTTTGCTCATGGAACAGCAGGTCTCGTGTTCCTTACAGCTCTCTCAGGTAGGATTCTTCTCATCAGAGATGGCCTGTTTTCATTATACTTTCAAGTAGAATCTCTTGTCTGATGCTTTACCCCTTCTTCCTGAATCATCTTACTTTCTTTTCACACGTATCTATCATACCCACCATCTTTATCCTCTATTTTCTGTTCCTTCCTTCCTCCTTTTCAAAAATCCTGCTATCCAGTCAGTTAAATAAAAATATTGTTTATCTGCCTAGATCCAGACTTCCCAGGTTCAAATTCTGGCTTTACCATCTATGACCTTCCTAAACCTGGCAAGCTGTGGAACCTCTCTGGTCTTCAGTGACCTCATCTATAAAATGGAGATGATAGCTCTAATATGAACAATATATTTGAAGTACATACAGTAGAATCTGGCATATAGCAAAGTCTACAGAAGTGTTAGCTGTTAATATTATGGAAGCATCATTGTTGTTATTGTTACAGTACACCAAGATGGCTCAGACAAAAGGCCTGCCCTCCAAGACAGTCAAAGATGGAGAGTGCTCTGGGGCAGAGAAACCAGTACAGTTTTTAATTCTTTAAATCACACCTCCACCTTTACCTCTCTCACTGTAGAACTGTACTATTTTAACAGAGGGATCAGTAGCCATCTATGGTTATGAAAACTTAAATTAATTAATATTAGATAAATTTTAGAATTTAATTCTTTTTTAAAAAATATTTTCTTAGTTGTTGATAGACTATTTATTTATTTATTTATTTGTGATTCAAACCCAGTGCCTCTCACATGCCAGGCAAATGTGCTACTGCTGAGCCCCAGCTCCAGCCCCAGAATTTAATTCTATAGTCACACTAGGCACATTTTGTTGGTTGGTTTATTTTAGAGATGGGGTTTTGGTATGTTGCCACACTGGCCTTGAACTTCAGATCCTCCTGCTTCAGCCTCCCAATAGCTGGAAGTATAGTTGTATGTTACCATACCCAACCATTCACTGGCCATTCTTTGAGTACTCAATAGACATGTGGCTCACATCAATTGCATTGGATATTGTAGAAATAGGATACTTTCCCTTAACAGAAAGTTCTATTGGAAAGCCCTGCTCTAAAATGAAAATAATATTGATTGAATATTTTTTTCCAACATGAGAGAATAAATTTTAACTTTATGAATTGTATTCACAAAAATGAGGACTGTGATCCATATTTCCCTAAATCATCTTTTGATCATGAATAATGGATCAGTCATCCACTAATTCAGATGCCCTCTTTATGTGTTTATCCAAGATTTAGTTTATAAGTTTTGGGGGTTTTCAGATCTCTTATGTTTTTCCAACAAACATTTATCAAGCACTTGGGGAAGACAGATAATGCAGAATAAAAACCATGTGTCAGATAGTCTTCAATGCTGTGAATAAGAAAAAGGCAGAATGAGGAGATATGTGAGGTAGGAAAGCACAATTTTGTATAGGATCATCAGAGGAGATCTCTTTGGTAAGGTGACATTTGAGCAGAGACCTGAGGAAGTTAGGGAGATTATTGGGAAGAACATCTCCAAAAAGATTAGCATACTCAGGTGGGGACAGGGAAGGTATCAGAATCACTAAAGGAATCCTTCCAAGTTGATATGCCTCTCCAGCCAGAACTTGAAGTTCATTTCTGTAGGGGAGACATGCAAGAATCTTGGGGCAGAAGCAGGCAAAGGGTACAGAGCTGCTGTTCAGTTCCTGTGGTGATTATAATATATTCCCTGTTTGAGCCCCTATTATAGGTCTTTCTGTTATTCTACGACTTGACCCTTTATCTGACTCTGGGATAATAGGCTTTTTTCTGTATCAGAATTAATGTTTGGTTTCTTCCTCCTCTCATTTTAATAAATCTCATTTACCTTGGAACACAGGGGCTTTCGTGGCAGGACTAGATGCTGGACTTGTTTATAACTCCTTCCCCAAAATGGGAGAGTCCTGGATCCCGCAGGACCTCTTTACCTTTTCCCCCATCCTGAGGAATGTTTTCGAGAATCCTACCATGGTGCAGTTTGATCACCGGGTTCTGGTAAGTGTAGAGATGGGCTGCAGAGCACAGGGAGCCTTGGGAAGGCTTTGGAATGTCTAGCAGTGACGGCAACAGTCAGAAGACAGGGCAAAAACTGTATTTCCGATTCTTTTTGGAAGAAATTCTGGAACCAGTTTTCTGATTTTTTTATCGTAATTACTCACACCCCTTCCAGGTAAATTCTAGCTTTCCAGATATTGCAAGCTTCTTAAAGTTCAAATATGTTTTTTACCCCCTGGAAAATGATAACCTCCCTCAACCCTGAATATACCTACAGACATTTCAGCAGTCATGAGATTGAGTAGAGAGGGCAGAGACTGTGATTGCTGAGTGCATAGCTGTCAAAGAGTCCCAAAGAGCAGAAGCTTCATCAGCACTTTTTGGCTTAAGTTATGATAGATTTTGAAGGCCTGCCATGGTCCATATTAAGATTGGCGTGGCAGCCTGGGCATGATGACTCGATGCATTAAGGAGACCTGAGAAGCAGTTACTGTGGCATTGATGCAGGCCTGAGTGCCAAGGAACAAAGCTGTATGATGGGAGATGGATTTAAAAAGAATAGTGAATCTGACCTGAGGGAGGTTTTAAAGGAACAGAGTTAAGATTGGCTTTTAGGGATAAAGGTGAAGAAAGATCAAAGGCAATTCCAAAGTTTCTTCTACAGCATGCTTAAAACAGGACCCACAGAAATGGAACCATTGGAGTGAGCATGGAGCTAGAGATAGGAGATATCGTATGATAGAGCCATGTTAATTGTGAGGTGATGGTAGTACATTCAGAAAGAGGTCTAGAGGACTCAGATATCCAAGAACTCTGGGGCTAGAGCATGGTACCTCGTGTGGGTTCAGTCCCCACCTCCACACAATATTTTGGCATAAGTAAAAATCTGGTTGTAATTATCATTTTGGACAGCTCGGAAAAGGAAAAAGGAAAATAGATATAGAAATAGAAACATCTTAGATGTAGGAGGACGACCTTATTCAGTGTTGGACCTTTGTTCTGAAGGGTAGGAATGAAAATGAGACTTTTGATCTTGTTTAGTACCAGCTGGCAATACTACCACCTCTTCTACTCACGGCCCTGGAAAACAATAACCCTCATGTGTTGGGGTCAGCCTACTTTAAATAAATATATAGGATCAGTGATAAGATTAGGAATAGGTTGCAAAGATTATTTAAAAAGTGAGGGCCACACCTGGGGGACAGCCACATGGGAAAGTGCATAAGATCGCTGAGAGTGTGTGTATGAAATGATACACCCAGAAACTTGGGTGTAATCCTAGGTAACACTGACATTTAAGTTGTAAGCAGAAGAGGACCATGGAGGAAACCTGAGGAGGAATGATGGGGGTGGAAGTAGAGTGTGGTTCTCTGTGACTCTCACAGGAAGTATTTCATGGTTGCTTAGTGGTCGAGGAGAGACACATAATGTGAGTGAGATTCTAGCACTTGTGATAAGAGTCTTTCGTCCCCACAGGGAATCACTTCAGTCACTGCCATTACAGCACTCTACTTCCTCTCCCGAAGGATCCCCCTTCCTCAGAGGACCAAGATGGCAGCAGTGACTCTGCTGGCTTTGGCATATATGCAGGTATAAACTACTTTTTGGTCTGGGTATCCTCAAAACAGTTATAAAGGAAGGTGATAGACTAGAAGAAAATATTTTAATATTTCTAGCAGATTTAAAAAGATTAATGATAAGAAAATAAGTACAGGATATCTATACCCTGTTCCCACAAGAGGAATGATGAATGGCTAATAAACATGAAACATTCAGTGATTGGAGAGGAGCAAATTAAAACAATGAGTACTATTTTGTGCCTGTCAATTTAGAAAGAAATGAAGTTTTTTTTGTTGTTTTTTTAAAAGGGAAGATTATCGATTTTTGGCATGGGTGTAGGAAAATGGATACCTTCAAATATTCTTAGTGAGCACCTGAATTTGTAGTTTTTTTTGGTTTTGGTACAGATTGAACGCAGGGGCACTAAACCACTGATCCATAACCTCAGCCCTCTTTTGTATTTTTATTAAGAGACACGGTCTCACTGAGTTGCTTAGGGCCTCCCTAAATTGCTAAGGCTGGCTTTGAACTCGTGATCCTCCTGCCTCAGCCTTCCAGTCCACTGGGATTATAGGTGTGCACCACTGCACCCAGCTTGTACAGTTTTTTCCAGAGGCATCTTGGCAATATCATTTAAAATGTTAGGCATATAATCCTTTGGACCCAAAAACTGACTTCTTTGTGTCTGCCATAGAAAAACCCCATTGCACAAGCGTCTTTGTATAAGGAAGGAAATTCCTTATAGAATTGTAATGATGGAAAAACTGGAAACAATCTGGAAAACCATGGTACCTCAGTACCATGGAATACTATACAGCAGTTTAAAATATCTCGAGACAGATTGTTAAGTGGGAAAAAAGTGACAGAACAACATATTAACAGCACAAAACTGTATCTCTATAAAGGTATAAAAGAAAATACAACTGTGTAGAAACTGGTAACTACTTTTTAGGAACTACAGAGGAGTAGAGGAATAACTAAGGGAAATTCTAGGTTTATTCTCTTTGAATTTCTTTCATTTTTAAGTATGCTTGCTTGTGAAATTTAAAAATATGTATATTTTTTAATGTTGTGATGGGAGAATGTGGAGGTTTATGTATCTAGTTATCCAAGCCCAGTCATTTTCAGTCTTTGTAGTTACTACTTTTCTTGTATTTTTATAACAGGCAGGCTTGGGCATTAGCACTCTGCTGATGTACGTTCCAACTCCTTTGGCTGCCACTCACCAGTCAGGTTCCTTGGCTCTGCTCAGTGGTGCTCTTTGGCTCATGAATGAACTCCGAAGAGTCCCAAAATAATTCTCAGAAGATCAACTTCCTAGGCTTGAAACTACTTGTGAGAGATCATCAGAGAGCACAGAACTTGGCTTTTCTGCAAGGATGATTTTGGATGCCAACTGGTTTCCAAATTGGTCATTTAAAACTCTGCCTGTTTTGAGACAGTCACTGGATCAAAAACGTCGTTAAGTATGATTGCACCAAATGTTCCTTTTTAAATCTTACTTTTCATATTGAAAAGTAGGATAATCGTGTAGAGAGAAATATCTTGCCATTTGTGGCTTCTTAACAGACTATGTTTCAATTTTTCTTGGTTTTGGTAATCTTCTGGTTATAGGTACATGATTTCTGTGTCCTTGTGTTCCTATGTCCTGCCCTCTGGTAGAGGTCAGGCTGGTGGAGATGATAGTCATAGACTCTAAACTCCAGCTAAGGGGTTAAACTGCTGCTGAGTGCTGGCCTATTGCTAACGCCCAGCAAAGAAGCCACATACCTGGATTTTTATGTGAAACTTTAGTTAAGTGTTGAAAAGTCATTTTAGGTTTTCAGAAATGTTTTGCAGGCTTAACAAGTTTGGGATCCATCCATGACCTGAGGTTGCCATTTGCAGTTTCTGAACTAGATGATCTCGGTTCCCTTTCAACTCAAATATTCTATGAGTTTTAATGGGACCTGTATTGTACCATTTTCAAACGTTTTTAGCAGAACAAAGATAGGCAGACTTTTCGATACTCCTAGACCCTTGTGGGCTTAAGCTATTACTTAGACTTGGTCCTGAACTTCTCTTGCATTAGAATCTTTTAAAAACCTCAAAGCCCAAGACTAATCTAAGACCAATTAAATCACATCTTCTGAGAGTTTTTAACTTCCTCAGGTGATTCCAATGTGCATATAAGCTTGGGAACTACTGACTTAGGTCCTCATAGCCTAGGTACCTTAGGAAGTTCTGACTAGCTTATTCCCATTCCTTCTGAATTTCCACCCTGCCCCCATCTCATTTAATCTGCTATGTTGACCCTATTAGTGTGTGGGTGTGTCTTTTTTGGCTACTGGGGATTGAATTTAGGGGCACTTAGCCACATCCCCAGCTCTGTTTGGATCTCACTGAGTTGCTTAGAGCCTCACTTTTGTTGAGGCTGGCCTTGAACTTGAGATCCTCCTGCCTTAGCCTCCTGATCCTTCTAGATAGAATTCTTTAATGGGAACTGCGGTCACTGGCCCAGATTCCCATACAATTTTCTCCTTGTCAGCAAACTCAGCTTGTCCTTAGTTAATAACTGAGACACCAGAAGACAGAATGATCCAACTCAAAAGAACTATATGCTAATCTTTTACAGTTTACTACAAGAAAAGTGACAACCCAGGAGTAGTTCAAATCTCAGATGTTTTACTTCATTTTTCTTTTATTACAGATGATGAGTAAATTTGGAAAAAACATATCTGATATTTAACTATATAACTGCATTGTGCTATTTATAAACAGATTACCTTGTTTTTTGTATTTGTGATTCTCAGTGCCATCAGACAATGAACCGAATATTGAATGAATGAATGAATGAATGAATGCATGAATTAATGGGAAACAAATGATTACTGATTGATGTCCCAAATGCCTCTTTGGAAATAGTCAACACATATGTATAGGATTAAATGAATTTCCCTAAATATTTTAAAGGTCCCAATAATTGTTTTTAAACCTGAAGAAAATTAAAGGACATATGTTCATCAGTCAAACAGAGTATTGTCTCTTTAACCCATATTGACATATGCTGTCCTTTGTGGTAGGGATGATTAGCAGCTGCCTAAAGTGATGTTGGTTGCAAAGAACAATGCTGATAATCATGGTTTTAGGATAACCAGTTTGCCTGCAGCTATCCTGTGGACCTGGGACAAATGATGAATCATTTGGGCATATATAACACATATGCCCGTGTCCCTGCATGGGGTGACTGCATCACCGCTCTAACACACATTGTACATTTTCCTCAACACTGACTGACTTAATGAGAAATTTAAGAATTATTCAGCAAAACTTTCTTAGTTAATGTGAAGCATTAGAAAAACATAGTTTTCACAGCCCCCCAAATCAATGCAATATAAGCAGCCTTTGTTTTATTCATGTGGAATGTCTAATTGTGGATCATAATAAAAAGATGCTTTGGGGCACACTCTACAGAGGCCATTCCTCCAGGTAATTAATGGAGGTAATATAGCATTTACCTCAGAGCTTCAACTAAATGGGAATTGTGCAATGAGAATTTTAAATACAATGAAACAACAGAAATCTAAGTATTTGGGGCCCTGCTGACAGAGAAAGGCTTATGAAACTAATGAGGGGCAGAGTTCATAGGCAGGGCTGCTTAGGAAAGTACCATGACTACCTGAGAGAGTTAACTAGATTTGAATCTGGAATGTCCCTCACAGCCCATGATTAAAGGCTTGGTCCCTACGATGGCACTCCTGGCAAGTGGTAGGCTCTTGGAGAAGTGGGGCCTCATTCAAGGTCCTTATGTCTTTGTGGGTGTGCCCATGAAAGGAACCGTGGGACTTGAGCTCCCTTGACTGCTTGCTGGCAATGAGGTCAGCAGTTCTGTTCTACCACATACTCTTGCCATGATGTGCTCAAAGCAAAAGGGGCTACTCCAACGTGGACTGGAATATCTGAAACTGTGATCCAAAACAACCTCTTTATAAGCTAATTACCTCAGGTATTTACTTATAGTAAAAGCTGATTAACACAAGTGGTGGGGGAAGAATGGTGAGCCACTGGAGGGACTAGTAGTGGCTGCCCTACTTACAAAGGACAGGCTCAGGAGCAGATATGTCTTCAGGTTGCCTGAGGTCACATGTGCATGGCTATAAACATCCTGTGATTGAGAACATTTTTTAGCTTTGGTATTTATGAAAATGGGAAGCAATGATTGATTATATTTTTAAAATGAAAGCCCTTATAGTATGAGCAATAATTCAGTTTTACAGATAAAAGGACCCTCTTATTGCTCAGATTTCTAAGAAGCAAAATGGTCAGCTGGTATATTATGCCTTCTTTGTCCCTTTAATAACAACAGTATCAACAAACTGGGAAATAATGAAATATTAGGGCAAAAGGAAAATGTGTAAAAATGCAAGGACAGTCTGTTAACATATTAGAAGAGGAGAAAGTAGACAAAGCAGGCTTAAGATAAAACTTTAACAAGACACCTGCAAAATAAGGAACCAGAGATTAATGGGATACAAGGTACTACAACTTTTCAATTTAGATCAGATCCAAGTTAAGCGAGACAACAAAGGAGAACATCACCTAAAAAATATATATTTCAGCAAAAATGCTGCTATTCTACATTAATCAGAAGTATCAAAACTTGGTTTTGAGTTTTCATTTTTTTTAATGGTGACTTTTTTTATAACACCCTACAAAATCCTCATAAGTTTGACAGAAGCATATTACCCCAATGGCAAGACTGAAGCTAGCATTTAATGTAAAAGCCTAATTTTGGAGAATTTTTTTAAAAAACTTTGTTGTAGTTGTAGGTGGACAGAATACCATTATTTTATTTGTTCATTTATATGTGGTGCTAAGAATCTAACTCAGTGTCTCACACATGCCAGGCAAGCGCTCTGCCACTGGGCTGTAGCCCCAGCCCTGAAAAACCATTGCTACTTCCTACCCTAATTCTTAATTCCAGCTGAAATGAAGTTGTATCACATACCAGAGCAAAAAGGAAAATTTAGACACTAGTTCTGAACTAGTTTGAAAAGAAGTTTACCAACCAAGAAAAATAATAAAATAAAAACCACCCAGCACTATGTTCTTTGTTCCATAAGGAAGTCTGAAAACTGCCCCAAGAATTACAACCAAGGTCTTAATGAGGTAGATATGGTAGGCATTTATATCTTCATTTGGATTGTAATCATCATATTAATTGCTTGGATGCTGTGGTTAACAAAACTGTGCAAAGTAATCAAATTGTTTAAAAGAAACATCTAAATTTTAAAATATTTAAAGAAAACTAAAAATATATGCAGTGGAAACTTGGCACTATTTCTTTGAAAGTATATTTCTGAGAGTGAGCAAAGAAGTAAAAAATGAGTATCAGAAGCCTTTATAAAGATCTGGCACAGGGGCTGGGGATGTGGCTCAAGTGGTAGCGCGCTCGCCTGGCAAGCATGCGGCCCAGGTTCGATCCTCAGCACCACATACAAAGATGTTGTGTCCGCCGAAAACTAAAAAATAAATATTTTAAAATTCTCTCTCTCTCTCTCCTCTCTCTTAAAAAAAAAAAAAATCTGGCACAGTTAGTTGCAGCCAGCTGTACTAAAATAGGTTCTACTAAAATACATTTGCAGAGGGCTGGGGATGCAGCTTAGTAGTAGAGCACTTGCCTGACACATGCAAGGCATTGTGCAAGGTGCCTAGAACTAGAGCAGCAGTGAGACCGACTGCAGAAAGATTCCATCAGTGAGCATTCTTTTGTACCTGTCAAAATGATTGGCAGGGAAAGAATGGAGAAACTTGGTATCTAAGAGGCTACACACTGTGAATTTACCCATGACTGTTGTGGGCCTCAATTTAAACATCAAAAAACCAAGGGGGGGTGCCCGGAAGACCTCTGAAATCCCAGCTTCATCGTTATCATCTGATGCCTCTGCCATGTTATGATGCAACAAAAAAACAGCAGATGTTGGTACCATGCTCTTGTACTGCCCAGCTTCCAGAACTGTGAGCTAAGTAAATCTCTATTCTTTGTAAATTAAAAAACAAAAACAAAAAACCTTTCATCTGTAATTTATTTATAATGATTGCTACTGGAAGTCCCATTCCCATCAACCTTAATGTCAGGGCTATGGGTAAAATGGGATGCTCTTTAGAACAGCCTGGTCCTCTAAACCAAAGGCCAAAATCCTCTTCCTGAAGTCATGTGACTTTTTTTAAACCTTGTCTCCTGACTAGTTCTTTATCTTGTCACCTTGTTTTATGAATGAAAACTGAACCAGAGAAAGCAAGTGAGATTGCCTGGAGTAATCTGTGAAAGTAAACTAAAGATAGGAGTAGCATCCAAACTGGCTATTCATTAAATACAATGTTCCTTCCCTTAAATCACACTGTCCATTTGTCTCTCACCCAACAGAAAACAAAATACAAAACTAGGAGACTGTGGGTTAGCGGGAGGCATCTGTTCAGGTAATGCCAGTAAGAAGCAAATATGGATGTGACAGCAAATGTTAATGTCGTAGGTCAATTATTTCAATAATTACTAACTAAGACTTAAACGTTAAAGGAAGCTCTTAGGCAGAGAACAGGGAGGGGTAGAATACTTCAGATGACATTTGGAGAAAATAAATACGTTAGTAGAAAGTGAATAAGATTTTCTAGGCCAAGGAAAAGCAATTCAAGGAGATGAAGTACAGAGAGGGTATAATTTGCCTTAGAGTTAACTGCAACTAAATGTAATGCCACAGAAGTGGGTATTAATACATTTTCAATATGTTCTAATGACAATTCATGGAAAAGTGACGGGTTATTCCATCATAAGACGAATAAAACATCAATACAATAAGCCACTGACTCCAAAGTTGACATCTGTGACCTGTCTCAGTAATAACAAAAGTTCTAAAACAGCTCAAGTTCATTATTGCTATTACAAAGAACAACTGTAAGATTCAAAGGAACCACTGGAATATGAAGTTTATGACACCTTAATTATCTTCACAAGGAAACCATTCAAACACGCAGAAGTACAAATAAGAATCCTGAAAGAGTGCAGGTTAAAAGAAGATAAAGGGTATGTATGGCAAGATCGACTTCTGCTCCTATAAGCAAGAATATTTCACTGTGAGGAAGCAGTATATAAGTAACTGGCCTTCAGCAAAGAATAAATGGCTTCTGTTTCTAGCTAATGGATTTCATTTAAAATCTACTAATTGGGAGCAATGGAAGAAGAATAGGAACCAATACCAAAAGCAAATACTCCGTTCTTCTGAAGTATAGTATAATAATTTTTCCTTCTTATTTTTGTACTACGGAATTTCAGGAAGTCTTATTCATGGTAATAAGGATAAGCCTAGATCCCATAATTTTAAAATAATAAACAGGCTATAACGCACTGAACAAAAATTAATAGAAATAAATTAAGAATAAGAAATATTTTATATTCAAAAAAAGATAAATGTAGGTATCCTGAGATTCTCAACTATAAAAAGAATATAGTAATATCAATCTGTAAGCTTATGGTAATGATTAAAAAACATACATAAAATTTCTTAAGAGTGTCTGGTAATACTAAGTGCTTAATAAATGGCAGCTGCTTATTTTTACAACCAGGATGAAGAATAATCTCACTATTAAGAGCTGTAAGGGCTTGGGATGTGGCTCAAGCGGTAGCGCGCTCGCCTGGCATGTGTACGGCCCGGGTTCGATCCTTAGCACCACATACAAACAAAGATGTTGTGTCCGCCGAGAACTAAAAAATAAATATTAAAAAAAAAGAGCTTTAAAATTGGACTAGTCACTATGTTCCTGCTTCAACTTCAGTTTGAGCACACAAATATGATTACTGTTCATCGCATAGATTTTAAATATATCATTGACTAGATCTCCCAAGAAAACCAAAAGTAGTATTTGGAATCAAGGTGGAGTTACAATTAACCTAAATAGGCACTGGCTAGCAAAAACATTTTGACATGATTTTTAAGGAGCATTCGTAAGGCAAGGGCTCATTCACAGGGCATAAAAATAAGAAATAAAGAAAATCAAGGCAATTAAGAATTCTTAAAAATTAAAGGAAATTGCTGTGACATAATCCCAAATGAAAGGAAAAAGATATTTTCAAAGGAAATGGTCTTTGCTAGATTCATGTTTATCTAATTAGAAAACAATTCAAGACTTATCACCCTTTCACCTACCAATCAATCATAGTATACTTATTTGTAGGAGAATCTTAATTTCATCTTCTCTGTTCAGTGAAGCACCTAATTCCTTACTACTCCTAGTAGGGAATTTAGTTTAAGAGCTCCATTTCCATTCTTTAAAGTCAGAGACCATTTTTTTTCTCTTCATTTAATTCTAGAAATCAAAGGCAATGAAAAGAAAGTTTCTTTAACCCCAGAAGCATATTTGTGGACTAGACACTTAACAGCTAAATATAGAAGGTAAAGCATAAAGAAGACTCAGTGGGAAAAGGCAGGAGGTGATGAAAAAGAAATGTTCCTGCAACTGAAAGGCTAAACATGGAGGAGAAGCGAAGCTCCTGAAGGATAGTGGATGGAAATGGAATTGTATGGCTTTCCCTCTCACTAATGGAAATTCTATTTGTGACTGAGCCACTCTTAACAGAGGTTCTGCAAGCTGCCATGTGGCTTCTGAGCAGATTAATCTATTTTTCCCAAAGTGTAGAATTTGTTTTCTTTTAGATATTCTGAATTAGGAATTGGGAAAATTTTTATTTAAAAAAAAAATAGTAAGAGCTTTGAGTTTATTGCCTTTGCCCACTCACATGATGACAACCTCAATACATTCCTTCCCAAACTAGATATTGATCTGAGTAATAAAATGAAGGAACTCTTGAATTCTCCCTATACATAAAAATATACCTAGGGGACAATGATTCATGAAACCAGTCAAATTCAGGTCCTCATATACCACTAGTTTCTCCATCTTAGAAACACACTTAAGACTCAAAAAATAAAATTAATGCCCAAACAGCCTGTGAAGCACATAGACTAGAACAAGAGAAAAAAAAGTTTCTATCCTGGTCAGACCAGCCATCAGATAAAATATTATAAAATCTTCAATGGGCCATCCATTTAGAAGAGGTTCCAACCCTTCAAAGTCATATTCTAACATCAGCAACATTTTTCAGGAATCTTGGATCATATCCACAATGGCTTCTTTGTCAAGTAAGCAAGGAAGTTGTATCATTTTGGTTGCCTGGAAATTCATATCTGGTCCATTAAATTGCAAAGATCTTGGATCCATATTAAAGGTTGTGGATCTCCACATAAACAATATCTCTGTTACAGAGAAAGAAGGGGCTGCTGCACTTGCTAGAATGTCCCCAGCTTTGTATCAGATGCTCCAAGTTTGGTTTCAACCAGGCTTCCAGTGTGCCCAATGCCAAACTTCATGCTTTAGCAAGGGGAAAAATGGCTAGATCCAGGAACACACCAGACCTCTGAGAGCATGCTTGGTCCCCTTGTTAGCACCAATGTCTTGTCACTTAGTTCCTCACAGACTAAACAACAACTTCTCTCTGAGAAGAGGACCTGGGTACTAAGAAGGAATTAAAGTAGAAATTAAAGTAGAAACTCCAAGGTCAAAGCAGCATCTGAGACCAGTACAAAAAAAGTGAAGAAATTCAATGAGCAGCAACTCTGGGGTACTCAAGTTTCTCCAATCCTGGTCCATCCTCATGGCCCCACCTGTACCCCAATCATCGGCACCACCTCTTCAATCCACAGCAAGTCCAATGGAGCTGAGGCTCGAGTTTGTCGGTGGTGAATTCGGCGGAGTCGTAGAAGGTACAGGATGATGGCCAGTAGCACCACCAAGATACAGGCAAAGAAGAGATAGTGATTATAGACAAAGGAGAGACGGAACCAGTTACCATGGGTTTGTCGGACACCTTCCTGCCGAAGATCCCTAAGGAAAGGTGGAAAAAACTGTTAGTTTCAAAGAAAAATGTTTGTTCTGATCTGAAGGTGTTATCCCATTTATTCCATCCACAGAAACATTCTAAGACAATCCAACCAAGGAACCAGAGTGTCTAGATCTTTTTTTAAAAAGTTGCTACATTTCCTTAGGAGCTAGCGTACCTAAAGAAAGCTGTTTTCTGACCATTATATTATAACCTGGGGGAAAAAAGTAGTCTAGTGGCCTGGCCAGAATAGAAGCCACTCTTTGGTCATTCAGATACTAGATCCACTTTTTGTTTTGTTTACCCTGTAGTGTTCTTCTGTTTGTTTTGTTTTGTCTTTTAATGTGAATCTCCAAACTGAAAGACTTCATATACAATATGGATATCTGCCTTTTATGGACAAATGAGACCAGGCAAATGCTCAGGTAGCAATTCTGCATGACAGTCACCAGCACTTTAGTTGGAGCACAACATCTGGTTCCCACAACCCCCATGCAACCCTCTTCCTTCAATTCTATTAACTGTCTGGTTCTTCATGGCATTGAATTTAGAGGAACAAGCACCAAAGATTAAGAATTTATCTGAAATAGTCCAAGGGAAAGAGTACCTAAAAATTGTCCTTACAGGACATAAAGGCAAGGCACTGAAATGCCTGCCACAGCTTGAAGAAAATATACCTCTTAAAGACACAGCATGTCCTTTGTTCTAATTCTGAACCACCAAATATCCAATAACACACTCTCTGGAGTGATTCTTACATTATGCAAGCTTGCTCTGGCCTCCCCACCTTCTCTAGTCACATGTTTTTCAAAGTAACTCGAGTAACATTCTGGTTCATCAGTGAGCATCTTAGAAATGGTTAGTAAGAGCTCAATCCTAAAGACTGATTTGTTGTTGGTGAACTAATAAAGCTGACTTTCTGAAATGGCAAAGATAGGAATGGACTTTAGCCCAATAATTTCCAATCTTCTTTCTGTTTCAAATGCCTGTATAGTTTTGGGGATGTGGAAATTGGGGGGAGGGTCACTGAAGAAATTTATCCTAAGCCAACAACAAACATTGTCTCTAAGCTCAAGGTACCAGCTTGGTTGGTCTCTTTACCTGAGTGGTAAGAATCGAGTTTTATACAGAATGGCTCCCAGCGTCCACTGAACCTCTCGGTCATACACCAGCTGGGCTGTCCGCAGGTTTGAGTAGTCGTAGGGAAAGTGGAATCCTTCATGCAGGACTTGGTACATCCAAGCTGACTTAAAACACTGATATCTGAGTTGTGATAAAAAACATTAAATAAATAAATAAAAAGAATTCTAACGCTTTCCTTTACGATAAGCCATGTATGCCCACTGGATGTCAATAGATCTACCTCTCCCAGATTCACCTTCCTCATCTCTAGGTGAATCCAAATTTTAATTTATCTTACTACAAATGATGCTGTGGCTGGGTTTCTCTTTGTTTGTCTTCCTACCTTTCCTCCTTCCTTTCTTCCTTCTTCCCTTCCTCCCTTCCTTCCCACCTTCATTTTTTCTTTCCTTCCATTCCCATCTTCAGAGAAGCTGTTGAAATATCTACAAATGTAACTGTATGCTCTCTAGGATTTGCTTCAAAATAATTCAGTTGTAAGAAGCAGGTAGAGGAAGGGAGACAACATTGGCCAGGAGTTAATAACTGTTAGTAAAGAAGTGGGATGATAGGTGCATGGGAATTCATTATGCTATTCTATTTTTGTTTGCATTTAAAAGTTTTGAACATTTATAAAATGGGAATACCAATGAGTCAAATTGGCACAATGCCGAGAGTTATTAAAGCTGGGTGAAAGTTACATGTTACTATTCTAATTTTCTGCATGTTTGATAGTTTCTATGATAAAATGTTTAGAATAAAAAGAACTGCCCTTTTGATATCAAATCACTTGGAGAAAACTCTCTTTATTTTTTACTTTTACTTACTTAGCTATCAATTTATTTAGCAGAACTGTGCATTAAACTGAGGGGTTCTCTACCACTGAGCTACTTCTCCATCCCTTTTTCTTTTTTATGTTGAGGGGCTCACTAATTTGCTGAGGCTGGCCTTGAACTTAAAATTCTCCTGCTTTCATGTCCCAAGTTGCTGGGATTATAGACATGCACCACTACACACTGACAGAACTCTATTTAGTAACCCCTGGTTGCCTTTGGCTTTGCCCTAAAACCTCAGAAAATCAAAATCTGAAATAATCAAATTCTCCTTCAACATAAAATCCAATCTATACTATTGTTTGATGGCTCTCCATTATAATCTACCATCCATATTCTAAGGCCATATCTAAGATGAAATAAAAAATTACTTACTTGAGTCGATGCTCATCTGCATGTGAAGAAAAGAGGCCATTCTTGAACCTCTGAGTTAGTACTGACCAAGCCATGCCACAGTAATCCTGGAACAACCACAGAGAAACAGTACAGCATGAAATAGGAGGCAGACTCCCTAATGTCCCCAGGCACCATTGCTCTACTCCTAGAGTTACCTGTGAGCTACTAGCTGACCCAGGAAATGGCATATTCATTCACTGAACACTGTGCCAAACCTCTCTTTATTCCCATTGCCTCAAGTCTAGTATAAAAACAGTTTGAGCTGGATCCTGAGCCTCTTAGGCTTCATAGAGAGTTAAGGTTAGGAGAAGGAAGAGCAACATCAAAAGCCAAAGGGAGCTTCACTCCACTCTGCAGAGCTGACATGAGGAAGGAAGACAGCTGGAGCAGAATGGTCAGAAACCTATCACTGGCCTGCCTCCACGTTGTGATTCTCACCAAAAGAATTATTTCTTTTGGTTTGTTCAGGGAACAAACATTTGCTAAATGTCTACTCTGTGTTATGTGCTATCCTAGGTGCCAAGGGATTGAGCAGTGAAAAAAAGAATTCCTGTCCTCATGAAGCTTACCTTTTAATAGTAAGAGAAAAACAAACAAACATAAATATATACACGCACGCATATACAGTATGTAAGATGACATAAATGCTCAGGGGACAAACAAAGCGGGAAAGGGCAGAGAGTCATATGGGAAGAGTTGTAATTTTGGAAAGGGTGGCCAGGAAATTTGGGACTATAACATCTAACAGTAAAAAATGTCAAGGAAAAAACAAATAACCCAATCAATAAATGGGCCAAAGAACTAACAGACATTTCTCAGAAGATGATACAATTAGAGAAATGCAAATAAATACAGAGTTACTCTAAGATTTCAAGAAGGGGAATGAGAGTAGGAAAGATAAAGGAATAAGATGGACATTATTACCCTAAATACATGTATGAAGAAACGAATGGTGTGACTCTACTTTGTGTACAACCCGAGACATGAAAAATTGTGCTCTATATGTGTAATATGAATTGTAATGCATTCTGCTGTCATATATAACAAATTAGAATAAATTTTTTAAATGTCAAGGAAGCAAAATCTTCCCTTTTTCCTTGGGAAGGGAATTTATTGACATTAGCAACTTGGGTAAGCAATGACTTGAACCGTATGGTGTTCAAGAGAATAGGATTTGAAGAAGTTTTGAGATAAGAGAAAGACTTAGGTCATGAACAATCAGGGACTCTTTAGCTCTGGAAAGGGAAGGTAAAAGAGTGTAGTCCCAGGGTCTAGAAAGGAAAGAAAAATACAAACCAAGTGTTCCACAATATTCCTTGGGAACTATCTTTTGGGGATATAATAGCACAGATACTGCAGATATTATTATTTTGGAAGTCTTTTACCAAGACAATCCTTGAGAATTTTAAGAAAGCAGAAAGAATAAAATGTACAGGAAGATGGATTCTTCTCATATATTTCTCTGACAACAGAGATAAAGCAGAGTTATACAAAAATCAAAGATAGGATTCTTCTAGTTTGGATGTAGAATGTCTCCCAAAGGTCTATATGTTAAAGGCTTGGCCCTCAGGGGGGCACTTTTGGGAGGTGTTGGAATCTTTAAGAGGTGGGGCTGAGTGGAGGTCTTTAGATCACTGGGGGAATGTCCTTAAAGGAGACTGTGGGACCCTGGCTCCCTTCTTGCTCTCTCTGCTCCCTGGCTCATGATGCAAACAGTTCTACTCCTTCACATGTTCCTTCCGTGATGTGCTATCTCACCCCGGGCTCAAAGCAAAGTGGCCAGTTGATCTTGGACTGGAATTAGAAAACTGAGCCAAAACAAACCTGTTCTCTTTATAAATTATCTCAGGTAGTTAGTTATAGTGAAGTTCACTAACAAAGACTCTAAACTAAGGCAGCGACCTACAGAAAGTTGGCTAAACTTTTACCTACACAGGTATCTAATGATTTAAGCCTATAAGATGCTTAAATCCTATATATGTGCATTTTAAATCTGAATAATACTTCTATCATCATTGCTTTTCACATCTTTCTAATAGTCTCTAAGTGACCCCATACCAATCTGTCCTCTTAATAATTCCAACCAAGAAAAAGAAAATGGACCTGCCCTGGATCCAGTATGACATCATCTCCGAAAGCACATTATATCTGAGACACTCAGCAAAGGGAAAAATAAATACAATGACACTTTCTGGTCATAGGCATTAACAAGACCATTAGAAAGTTGGAAGAAAAATCATTAGCAATCACAACAATTTTATATCTGACTGATAAAATGTCCATGGAAACTTAAACTCAACTAATTAATTAATTTTGCAGTGTTGCAGACTGAATGTAAGGCCTTCTGTATGCTAGACAAGTATTAGAAGGCTATTTAGCATAGCAGGTCCTTAACTTCTCTGAGTCTATCTTTTCCTCTAAAACAAGGGCTCATGGGGCCCCACCTAAGAATCAAATAAGCTTTCACATACAAAGCCCTTTGCACAGTGCCTGGCACGAAGTTAGACGCCCAAAGCATGGCTGCTGCAAACATGAGTCATTTTATCATTAATGATCTACCTGAGCAGCCTTGGCAAATGTTGGCCCATGGTAGCGGCCACCAATGCGCAACACATCCTCTGTACAGTAAAAAAATTCGGAGAAGCCGTAGAACTCGCTGTTGTTGAAATCAATTGGTGACTGGTAAATGCCATTCAGGGAGGCTTTGCTGGTGTTGGAGCGAGCCAGCAGGGGGCTCAGCATGGCCCCACAAGTGGCCCAGTCCCCTTTTCCTCGGATGTGTAGGACCTGGTTATTTCTTTCCACCACGTCAGTGAGTCCCACAGGCAGGCAGGGATCCAGAAATGGATTGTCAGGACTCAGGCCCGTCTTCTGGCCAAGCAGCCTGTCCACATGACAAAAACAAAGCATGAGACTGCTGAGCTCAAACACTCTAAGAAACAACACTCATCACGTACATCTCAGGACTGTTTTTCATGCCATCCCTAGAAATAAGGATGCAGTGGACTATTACCATGCAGGAACATCATATGTAAATTTAATATAAACAAATTAAATTCAGAAAAAGAAGAAGGAAAAAATATGCCAGTGATCAATTTTAGTCAAGCCTGTCATCAGCATATCTCATTCCCAGTGCACAGAAAAACTGGAGATAGGAATCTGTTGTCCTCCATCTGGACTTCATTTCCACATGCCTCCCCCAAATACAAGGATCTTTCCATGCTGAGTGTGGTTCTCATGTTTAAAAATACAACTGCAAGGGGGCAAAGTGGGAAGGGCTGGGGGGAGGGTTTCTGAGGAGAGGACCACAGCAGTGGGATCATGGCAATGCCTGGCTTGGAATGAGCAGTGCTGGAACAGAACAGACAGAACACCGGCTCCGGAGAGCAACCTGCAGGTCTGGGAGTCTCTGTGTGAACAGTGGAGGACATGGTTCTAGTTCTTTGGTCTATGCTTATCTAGTAACTGTATTATCAATTACTATAGAGATTAACAGGCAGAACTGTCCAAGGATGGAAATTTCATGGAGACCAAATAAAATTTCCCAGTGCAGTTAATTTTTCATTAGTTCCTAAACAGGTAGATGTGAAAGAATGAGTTTCCTGGAATGAAGATGCACCCACAAGTATAAAGATTGAAGGAGAGACTGGGAAGGCGGCAACATAACAGAATACTTAGGAACATATGGAATTTATTTTAAGACATGTAACCAACTGAAAAAAACTCAGAAAATTTTTATTCAGAAGACAGAACCATTAAGTTTCACCATCCCAGGAGGCATAGGTTTCTCTAGTAGATTGGCAGCCACAACAATATATACCTTTTACTCCTCAATCTCACATGACTTAAGACACTTGACCAGAAAATAACAATGCATAAGAAGAAGACGCAGGCTGGCAAGAAGTTCTGAGGCAGCAGAGAACAGCAAACAGGAAAAAAAAACAACAAAGCAGAGGGTGGGGGCACAGTGGCTACTGAAGTAGGAACAAATCAAAATGGGTATGAAACCTTCATAACAAATATTCTTGAAATGTGATAGTGCCCAGAGGAGCAATCAGTACCACAACCTAAGCAACACCTGTGTGGACCTAAGAGCACATTCAGAACAAAACACACTGCCTGATGGGACTGCAGTCATCAATCATCCTGGGCACCCCAAACTCTTGCTGACTGAAACGTAGAAAATTTAGAAAGATTTAGGAGACAATATTTTCTTCAACATGCTCTAAATATAAGATAATTGGTTGTTATGGAGAAATTATTACAAATGGGATACTACAGTAGTTTTTCAAGCTAGTTTTTCTAGCTAAATAAATGAGTGTAAATAATTTTATGGTGGAAAAGAACTCTGTTGTATGCTTTCTTTTAGTATGCATAATAAAAAATAATTTTAAATACTCCAAACAATCACTTCATAATTGTTTATTATGGTCTAATTGGTTCATCTGGTACTCAAAAGAAGAACTGGTGATCTGTCCAGTGTTGGAAGAAAAACTGGCTACTTGGGGACTTAACAAGAAATCATTTAAAAAGTTAACTGTAATTATATATGCTTTTTACATTTTGTGCACACTACAAACCTGACTCTCATATGAGATGACTTACTCCACTGTAAGTCAACAATCATGTTTTGAGCACCAGTATGTAAAAGGAACTGCTGGGAGGTACATTATACTACACAACTTAAATTAGACCTTTATTAGCCTCACTTATCCCATGATACCATGTCTGGATGTAGAACACAGCAAGAAACCATAACAAGCTATTGTACCTTTTTATGAGTCCTAATAACAAAGAACACAGTGCACCCTGGAACAGGCCAGGTGGGGCTGCTGATAAAAGGTGTCTTAGTGAGAGATCTAGCTCACTGGCAGGTATGATTGGAAAGGAGAAGAAAGGATGTGAATATTCTTCCTTATATTTTTGGCCTGATGACATTGTTTTAGAAACTTGGATCTCATGTCCAGTGTACCTGTTTTTGCTAAGAGTTTCATTCAGCACAAGGTCTTCATAGCGCTGCCGGGCAAAGTTGCCTCCAAAACCCAGAAAGGTTGTGACATAAACCCTATACACATGTTCCGTGTGTTGCACATCACAGCCCAGGTTGAACTCAGCCAGCAGAATCTTGGCAGCTTCTTCCTATAATACAATGTTCAAAGAAAAAAGGGAATTTTAGTTTTCATTGCTTTCTAATTTAGACAAAGACATAAAATGATAAGACTGCACCAAAAAGTACAAATTAGAGGCCAAGTTGGAGACTAAACAAATTTAGAGATTAAAACACTATCTGCAGTATAGGAGGTAGAATTATTACAGTGGATGTCATTTTCTGATATGTACTTTGTATTTTCTAATTCTCCACAATGGCAATGGGCTATTTTTATAATAAGAAAAAAATCCTTTAATAAAAAAGGAATTTAGAGAATCATCATGAGATTTATTCTATGGTCTTTTCCAAACTATTCAAGAAGACTTAATATTCTTTGTGACAAGTTTGGGCACTGGAAAATTTCAATCTTATTTTATCTCCAAAGAAAAAAAGTACTCTTCTTCCTCTCCCTCCCCACCCCGTCTCTCTTAACCTCAAATGCAGAGGTTAACTTAATCACATACCTCAGCAGATGGCACATTATCATGGCAAAGCCTCTCTTCTGCTTTATTTGGTCCCATTTATGCTCATATCCATTCCAATTCCTTGTAATAAGCAACCATTCTAATGTGCTTAATGTGTAATTTTTGTTTGTGTATTATTGAAAAATGGAGATTACTGATTCTGATTGTATTTGATTGTGAAAAAGCTACTACACCCAGCAATTCTGCTCCTAAATATATACTGAAGTGATCTGAAAAGTATGTCTACATAAAAATGTGTACATAAATGTTCACAGCAGTATTACTGATAATAACCAAAAAGTGGAAGCGACTCAATGTCCATCAGCTGATGAATGGATAAACAAAACACGGCATGGGTGTACAGAATGTTATTCAGCCACATAAAGCAATGAAGCACTGACACATGCACAAGGTTTCCAGATGAACCTTGGAAACGTTCTGCTAAGTAAGAGGCAGACCCAAATGGCCATAGTGTGTGATATTATTTATATGAAAGACTCAGAATAGGCAGATCCACAGGACACAGGAAGTAGACTAGTGGTTGTTGGAGATAGGGAATAGGGAGAATGGAAAATGAGTGCTAAGGAATATGGGGTTTCTTTGTGGAAGCCAAAATGATGATTGAACAACTTTGTGAATAACTTTGTAAATTGAACTGTTATAGTTTGGATCTGAAATGTCCCCCAAAATCTCTTGTGCTTTTTCCTTCCTTTTTAACTAAGCACTATGAACCATCTTTAAGAGCCATTATATTTCTATGCATACATCTAATTCATTGCTTGCTATACTTTATGTACTAGTATTACTTTCTAAACATGCACAAGAAAAGCCATTTGTTTAAGACTTTATGTTTCACAGTGCCACTTGTTACCTATTCCTTAAATCAGAACAATGTATTCATTTTACCTATAGAATACATACTAACAAATACAGACTAAACAGTTTCTTAACCAAGTTAGTTCCCTAATCTCCAACCCTGGCAAAGAATATCTCTGTGGACTCACATTTCCAATAGTCCTATGGAAATTCTGACATGCATGTTTCTTGTATATTTCACACTCAACACACCCAGAAATAAACTCATTGGTCTTAGTACCAAATAGCTAGAACACCAGACAGATGCTCTTACCCACACCTCTCCTGACTTTACTGTTGGTTCAGCATTGACCCTTCCCTTTCCACATGTGCCTTTTCTCAGCAGTGGAGTTCCTCAGCCTTATAGTTATTTATCTAGGACCCTCAGCATCGCTGGCCTCCTTTAGTCACACACCACCACAACCCGTCACTCCTTGAAATCCGTCTCCTCCCTTCCATTTCTACTTATACTGCTTAGTTCAACCACTTACCACTTCGCACTTAAGGGTCCCTGACCTACATTTCTTTCTTCTACTCACACCAAAATTATTTTCCTACAAATCAGATCAGATCAGTTCTGGCTGCAAAACTCAGAACTCAGATGAACCCCCAGAATTTGTTTCACGATGAAACAGGCCTATATGACTGCTCTACTCAAAACTTTTGCTAGTTCCCCACTGTCTACAGAAATAAAAACCAAGTTCCAGGCTGGGGATGTGGCTCAAGCGGTAGCTCGCTCGCCTGGCATGCGTGCGGCCCGGGTTCGATCCTCAGCACCACATACCAACAAAGATGTTGTGTCCGCCGAGAACTAAAAAATAAATATTAAAAAAAAAATTCTCTCTCTCTCTCTCCTCACTCTCCCTTAAAAAAAAAAAAAAAAAAAAAACAAGTCCCTAGGATGACACTCAAGACTCCTCATGGTATAATCCATCTTATCTTCCCATTATCACACCTGAAATCCCATGCTGCAGCAGGCTAGTCACCATTCCATGGACATTCTGGTTCTTTGCTGCCTTGTCTGTGCCTTTGTACATACTGTTCTATCCATGCAGATGGCCTTCCCTCAGCCTCCATTATGCAAAAGCCTACTATCATGCTATACCCATACCTCACCTTTCATGTGGCCAACATGGCTCCATTCAAGCCTTGAAAATGGGGCTGACCCTGCCAGTCCCCATATGGCCACAGCTCTGTTTATGGGTCTCAACCAGGGGTAATTTTCACTTCACCCTCTCAAGTAGACATGTGGCAATGTTAGGAGACACTTCTGACTGTCACAACTGAAGGAGCAAGGGTTATTACTGGCATTTGGAAGATGCCATGAATGCTGCTAAACATTCTAGGATACACAGCCACCCACAACAAAGAATTATCAGCCCTAAATGTTAATCGTGTCATGGATGAGAAACCCTGGTTTGGCTGAGATCATTAGTTGTCTCCAATGACAAATTCAAAGTTTTAGAGGGAAGTATAACAAAGATGTCCTATTTCTTACACATAATAGATGCTCAAAAAGAGAAACTGTGTTCTCTTTTCTATGATGAAACATCTCCCCAAAATACATTCTCTGCATTCTAAATTGGGTAAGGAATAAAAAAGGACAGGAATAGAATCATTAGTAAGAAGAAAGGAGATAGCATTTACTGAACAACAGACATGTATCAAATATTGTCTCTAGGATTTACATGCATTGTATTTACTCCTCAGGCAGCCTTGGAAGATGCTTAATGGTAACTGCTAAAATGTATCAAACACTTATCATAAGCCGGGCAGTTTGCTAAGTGCTTCACACAATCTTACAACTTTATGAGGGAGATACTATTTTCATGACTTCTTATACATGAGGACACTGAGGCTCAGGGAGGTAACTTACTCAAGATAACCGAGCCAGCAAGTATCTGAACAAGTATTTGGACCCAGGCAGGTTGGCTTAAGTCCAAAGACAGTGTTCTTCATTTTCAAATATTGGCATTTCTAACTGAATTTCCATTAAATGCAAAATACCTGTTTTGGAGGAAGGACAGAGGTTGAGGTAGGAACTTCATAAGCAATTTGAAGAGAGGCTCCTCCCATATCTAATATCCCTACAGTCCTTCTGCGTCCTACTGCTGATTCCTGGGAAGCATCAGCATCTAATTCTGAAATAATAAGAGAACAGTTACAAAAACCCAAACTTAAGTTGAAAAGGAAGAGAACCCCTCAACACAGCATTCACTTAAAAATTTTAAAGCAAACTAAAATAAATTAATCTATCAACTACATATTATAAGAGAAGAGATATTTCAAGTGACTTAAACATAGTTGGACTATTTTTACATAGTAGATTATACCCTAAAAACAAGACATAAACATCTTAAACTGCATTCTAGTAGTCCTTATTATTGGTATTATTATTTGAAAACTATCAAATCCATACTATAGAATAAAGCAATATGTTACTATCTTCAGGGACAAAAATTTAGCGTATGAGAAAAAAAGAATACAAAGAAATTAAATACATTAAATATTTAAGTATAAAATCAAATGAAATAACCTTATAATTTTAAATATGAGTAGGAAATATCACTATGAATTCATGATTTATTTTTCTCTTTCTTAAAAAAATAGGTATTTCCTACCTCTATTCACTGAAAAGTTTATAAGTAATGATTAACCAAGAGCAATAAGCACTTCTGGTATCTAAACCAAAATCTTCAAATATCATTTTCTATCTAAAAGAAAACAGATTTCCTCAAAAAATTGCCAATGCCAGATCTAGGGTAGAAAGTATACAAAACAAGCATGGAAAGCTTGTCAGTAAGGGAAATACTAGAGTGTTGGAATCATGTTAAAAGGATACAGGAGGTTGGGGATCTAGCTCAGTGGTACAGGCAAATGCTAGCTTAGGCAGGGTCCTAGGTTCAATCCCTGACACCACAAAAAAAAAAAAAAGGAGATACGGGAACCTGGGTCCAGCAGTGCACAACTGTAACTGTAATCAGTGACAATGGAAGTTGAAGCAGGACGTTCACAAGTCCAAGGTCAGCTTTGACAATTTAGCAAGACTCTCAAAATTTAAAAAAAAAAAAAAATTATAAAGAGTTGGGGTTTGAACTCCATGGTGGATTGACCCTGGGTTCAATCCCTAGTAACTAACTAACACACACACACACACACATACACACATAATACACACCCCGTACAGAAGCCAACCTAAAGATGCTTTTAAAGAGAACAATGACGTGATGGGCTGTCTTTCTTCATTTATTTATTTTGGTGGTGCTGGGGACTGAACCCAGGGCCTCACATGGACTTCCATCACTGACCCACCACATTTCCAGATCTGAGGTGATGGGCTCTAATAGATCAGATACATTGAAATCCATAGTTTATGACAATTAAGACTAAGGATAGAGCTCAGTTGGTAGAGCTCTTGCTTAGCATGTGTGAAGCCCTGGGTTTAATCCCCAACACCAAAGAAAAAAAATTCATTGATTACCTTTAGAAGTTGCTAGAATACCAAGTCATTATTCAAAAACTTTATAAATAAAGGAATCAAAGATTTAGTCTAACTTTCCCATAAAACTGTATTTCAAGATAATGAAAAGATATTGACGAAGAAAAAGTTCATCATGTAAAATCTCAGCTGTTAAGTGCAAATAAAATGACATAAAACCGCTATTTTGCAACCTCTAATGAAAACACTTATATAAGCAATGGATACAATTGGCTACAACAATCATTAGGTGAAAGGCAGATGAGGAATTTCTATAACAGATCAGGCTGACAATATCTCATCAGTCTGAATGAGACGAATGGTGGAAGAACCAGACATGATGAAATTCCTGATGTGATGTTGTAGGAAGCACAGCACCATCTTTGATTTTTTTTTCTCTGATTTATTCTTAGTCTAATCAAGCTTCTGTACCTAACCACCAATAGACAGGACAGACATGGAAGGGGTGAGAAACATTTCACAAAGATGCAGTTAACCAATCCAGACGTGGAAATTCATTCAATCAAGTGACCCAATTTTGTTTTGTTTTTAATGAATGGTTTGCAAAAAGGTGGAGGAGTGGATGATAAGGTTAATTGTTATAGATTAAAAGAGACTACAGAAGCATATTAATCAAATGCAATATTTGACCCTTGATCAGATTCTGATTTAAGAGGTCAAATTACAAATAAACATTCTTGAGAAAATCAGTAAAATCTACCTGGGTATTAGATGGGTACTGCACCCTATCAGGAATTGTTACTTTTGTTATGTTTTAAAATGGCATTGTGGATATGTGTATTTGTTTTGTTTTGAAACTTTTTCTGTCAGACATACTTACATATGTGAAGACAAAATGATATGGCTAGGGTTTGCTTTTTAAAAACACAATGAGGGGGCTGGGGTTGTAGCTCAGTGGTAGAGCGCTCGCCTAGCATGTGTGAGGCACTGGGTTCGATCTTCAGCACCACATAAAAATAAATAAATAAAATAAAGTAATCGTAGCTATCTACAACTAAAGAAAAATATTTTTGAGAAAATGTGTTATGTGGTGGAAGAATGGAAACAACAAATGATAAAATTTTAGTAACTATTGTCTGGGTCATGGGTCCATGGAAGTTCATTTTATCATTCACTCTCCTTTTTATGAATATTTGAAACTTTTTATATTAAAAACATTTTACAGGGGCTGTGGTTGTAGTTCAGTGGTAGAGCACTTGCTTCGAATGTGTGAAGCACTGGGTTTGATCCTCAGCACCACATAAAAATAAACAAATAAAATAAAGTTATTATATCCATCTACAACTAAAAAAATTTTTTAAACATTTTACATTAAAAAGAAATAAAAGAAGGCAAATTCGGACTGGAAAATAAAGCACCTTAAGTTTTAAAAAAGAAACACAACTGAAAATTAGTACTTATAAACAACTGACAGATTATGACTTAAAACCTGCAGCCCTTAATGAATTATGCTAAGAAGAGAATTTTACTCACCATCCTCATGGTCAAATCTTCCCAAAACAAAGTTGATTCCAATCCATGCATAAACCCCTAAGTAAAAAATACAAAAACTTAATTCTCTACTGCTACATCATGTATACACCTCTCCTTAGGGCAGCTCTTTCCCCATTTTCTTAGGAAAAAAAATAATCACAGTATTTTATTCCATATTCTCAGTGCATGAATCTTAAACCTTTGCTTTGTGATTTCCCCCCTTTTTAAAGTATCTGTATCTTCCAAATTCCTATAATTAATAAGAATTAACTATAAAAATAAGTGTTGAAAATGTAAATTCTGGAGTTCTGAATCCGGGCAAGATGGAGTAAGCACACCTCATCCTATCTCTCCACTGGATGCAAATATACACTCTGGATGGAGTCGATGGAGCAGCTTTGTGAGAACTCTGAAGGTAAAAGATAGTGGGTACAATGAGAAAGAGACCAGAATTTAAAGTACCCCAAACCAGTAGTGGTTCTCCCATTTTTTTTCTCCTTAGATATTGCTTGACCTGGACTCAAAAGCAGCTTGAAACATGAAAGTATGTACCAGGTGTGGACAAAAAGAATTTTAAAAAGCAGAAAAGGGGATTCCATAGGTTCAGAGAGAGTAGGGAAAATCTGCTGTTTGTTTTTTTTTCTTTTACTGTGTTTCCTCCTAACTCAGGCAATCCTGCAACAATAGAGGTGCACACATATGAAACAAATTCATATTGCTTATTTTTCTCTCTGTGTCCTCCCATCACTTTGCTCTGGAAGCACATGCAATCACAGGAAGTGCTTCACAGAGTGGACAAATTAAAAGCCTGATTTTCTGACAGAGGACCATGAAAATGAGCTCCAAGGAAGCATAAAGTGTCAGGGACATTGTGAGAGTAGCAAGTAAAGTTGTGTATGAAATCCTGGGCTCCCCTAAAAGGTACATGTGCATGAATCTGACCCTAAACAATACACCAAAGGCTTTCAGAACTGAACCACAGGATAGGCCACTGCGCTAGACTACTGCTGGCTGACACACATGGGACAAATCCAAATAGCAGTGTCAGAGCTCTGAATATTGAACTAATTGGGTCACAGCCCATAGAAGGTAAAAAAGAATTTGAGCTTGAACTTACCAAGTTGACCGCCTACTAAAATTTAAAAAAAAAAAAAAATCAATGTTTTCATTAGGATTTAAACAGGACTCAGAGACTCATAATATTCAAAATGCCCAAAATACAATAAAAAATAAGATGGCATAAAAAGACCCAAGAGGGCTGGGGTTGTAGTTCAGTGGTCGAGCGCTTTCCTCACATGTGTGAGGCGCTGGGTTCGATCCTAAGTACCACATACAAATAAGTAAATAAAATAAAGATATTGTGTCCATCTACAACTAAAAAAAAAAAAGTTTTTTTTTAAAAAAAGATCCAAGAAAGTCTCAACTCATAAGGGAAAGAAAAGTCCAAAGATGCCAACCCTGACATGACATGTGCCCTGGAATTATCAGCCAAAAGCATTAAGGCAGCTAGATAAACAAGAAATATGAGTAGTCTTACAATGAAGAGAAAGACAGAATGTCTCAGAAAATAATAGAATATTAAGAAGAAAATGTAAATTTTAGGACTGTAAAATGCCAATTCTGAAATTTAAAAAGGAAAATCTTTTCCCTCCTCCTTGTTAAGAAATGAAGACAATTCATCATACTGCCCACATCTGGACAATTTTGCCCCAAAGTACACACCAAATAACATAAGTATATAGGGTAGTATAAAAATTGCACAGTAACTTCAAATAAGGGAAAGTCTATAACAAAACAAAAGTAACTCGTCCTGATCTTTCTCTGAAATTAAAATCCTTCCTTACTTTAGTCTAATAATTTGCTTTCCATCTGAATTTGGAAAACTCAATACAACTCCCAGAACTATATATGTTTTCACAAGTACAGTTAATTAACTAAAGATTCATTTGGAATTACCATTAAATACTAATAAAGTCTAAGCACAGTGCTTAGTAGTAAATTAAAACCAGATATAAAGCTATGATTTTGAGAAACAGCGGTCTAAAACAGATACTGATGCAGAATATAAAATAAACTGTATAGCACAATAAGAAAATTCTTGACAGGAAGATAAAAATCAGATATATAAAGCAGTCCTAAACACCGTCAGGAGAGGCTCGGCTATGAGTGGCTGAGAAGTGACGCAGCTGTACTCCTTGAGGACCATACCTTCCTGTTTCCCTGAGATCACTTCCGCCTGAGACTGCGAAAAGAGGAAGTCAAACTCCAGTGGTAAATCTTTCACTAGGTCAGCCAAGATAGCCAACTGCTTCCTGCAAAAAAGAACAAAAATCCAAAAGTTAATCATTAATTCTCTTCTCAAGAGGCTGAGGTAGGAGGATCACTTTAGGATTTCTGAGCCTAGGAGTTTGGGGTCAAGCCTGGGCAACATGAGAAGATTTCATCTCTTAAAGAAAAAACAAAACAATAAAATCTCCCTTCTCACACATTGCCTCAACTTGTCCTTCTACTTAGTCTTGTATGATGTTGCTGTTCACCCATCTCATCCACAGCCCTGCTTCTTTTTGGTACCTCCTTGATTTCAAAAGTTTAACCTGCATCCTAAGTTAGCCCTCACATTAAAGGCAATATAGAAATAGTAATACCTTCTCCTTATTTAACATTACATATAACATTAAATGGTGCTAAAAGATGATGAGACTATGGATCTCTGCCCTGGAGAGGGTGAGTATGAATAAGCTATAGGAAACTGTGGCAGTTTCATGTGGAACCAACTTAGATGCCTGCCAGTAGATGCATGAAGAAAGAAAATGTGGTATTTATACACAATGGAATATTACTCAGCAATAAAAGAGAATAAAATCCTGACATTTGCAGGTAAATGGATGGAGTTGGAGGAATATAATGTTAACTGAAGTTAGCCAATCCCAAAAAACTAAATGCTGAATGTTTTGTCTGATATAAGGAGGCAGATTCATAGTGAGGTTGGAAGGGGAAGCATGTGAAGATTAGACAAACTCTAGATAGGGCAAAGGGGAGGGAAGGGGAAGAGATGGTGCAAGGGTTGTAAAAAAGATGGTGAAATGAGATGGACATTATTTTCCTAAGTATCTGTATGAAGACACGAATAGTATAAATATACTTTGTGTACAACCAGAAATACAAAAAAGTGTGCTCTATATGTGTAATATGAATTTAATGCATTCTGCTGTCATATATAACAAATTAGAATAAAAAATAAAATTTTTAAAAATAGATGTAATTACATTATTCCTAACTATTATGAAATATATTAAGGACCAGCCTCAGATCTGACACAATACAGAAATAAGGCTCACACTACCACCTAAGAAGTACTGTTAGTTCCACAGGTTTTTATATAATCCTTAATATATTAACTTTTCAATCTCCTTTTCCATATTTCATCGATTTTTTTTCTTTATAAAAATCTTATCGCTGGAAAACATAGATCAGGTTCAAAATACAAAGTTCATAACATTTCCAATTGGAGGATGACATTTGAAACAGTATCTATAAGGTTGTTTTTCCTCTCTTAAGAATGTTATCATTATTATAAGGCAAAAAAAGCAAAGAAACAAAGCAGATAATAATAATGTGAATATAGGGAAACTGCTAGTGAAAAAAATGAGACCTATATCTTGGGTTTTCAAAATTATTCATTACAAAAATATTCTAGACTCAGATAGTGAAGGATGCTGTGAGCACTGAAGTGTGCAGAATTATACTTGAGTTAATAATCATCTAATATAATTCATTTATAATTTCTTTAAAAAGTTCACTGTTAAAATATGTTAAATTCTTTTTTAAAAATTAATTAATTAATTTTTTACATACATGACAATAGTGGAATGCATTTCACTCATTATTACCCAAAATATGTTAAATTCTTATAAGAAATTCACATGGGAAACAAGAGGAATTATTTGTCCCTCCCTATTAAATATGCTTCTAAACTAACCAAAAGGGAGGACTTGCTGGGTTTGGTACTGATATGAAGAATGGGCACCAACCCACACTGCTGTTTGGAATGTAAATTACCAACACCACCTTTCTAAAGAGCAATCTAAGACTATTCCAAAATTTTACATGTGCTTAACCTTTGATCCAGCTGTTATATTTTTAGAAATTCATCTCAAGAAATAAAGATAAGAGTATAGCAGCATTATTTGTTTGTAGCAATGACTAACTGGAAATAGCATAATAACATAGGTGTTGGTTAAATAACTTATGGCACATCCTTACAATGTAATACTATACAAATGTTAGAAGAAATGAGATCAATATATATCTATACATATTCACATGAAAGGAAGTTCAATATATTTTGTTGAATTCTACTAGGGTACAAAATAGTACATATTATGTGATCCCATTTATGTTAAAAACAAAAAACACTCTTCCTATATTGTATAGAAATAAAACCTCCTACTTCTTTGGTTGTGAGACCTCTGGTCATTCTCAGATTCTGTGATGTGGCATTACCATTTTGTGTCATCTAGACTCTTTTCTCATTTTCTAAAATTCAATATTATTTTTGCTATTTAAAAAACTTAATAGCAAAATGTTGGTAACTGTTGAAGTTGGGTGGTAGGTAAAATGGACTTATTGTACTGTTCTCTCTACTCTTATAATGCATTTGAAATTTCCTATAATGTTTTTATTAAACCCTGTATTACCTTTGTAATTTTATTATGGATATTTCTACTAGAAAATAAAAGGGAAGTAGAAAAAATTCTATTAGGTTCTTAGCAAAGAAATAAAACCAAGTGCTAATAAATTTAAAATAGTCGTCGTGATTCAACTCCACATTGAATATTACCCACAAATGCTAATAAAATAGCAAAACATTAATCATACAAAACAGGATCTTGCAGTGATATCCATACTTGTGTCAACAACTAGCTTGACCTTACAGGCAGCAATGATCTCATTAATCCCAAGATAGATGTATGAATTATTGAGAGAAGTGATCAGAAAACAACAACAAACAAACAAAAAGACAATTTTTTTAAAAGTTCTTAAAAGAAAATAAATATTAAAATTCAGAATTTTCACACTGATAGCTAACATCACAGACAGACAGTAAAGTTAAGCTACACTGTGGGTTTTGTCTCAATGGAAACTTCTTTGACCAAGGCAATGCTGGTTCCAGGAGAAGAGGCAATTGTCTCCTTTGCTCCAGACTTACAAAAGGTGGCCAAACCACCCACTACTTTCCGCTACCTAGCCCTGCTGGCTCTGCCTTTTTGATCTCTGAGTCAGCCTTTTCTCTGGCCTTCCTCCTACTTCTTTGGTTGTGAGACCTCTGGTCATTCTCAGATTCTGTGATGTGGCATTACCATTTTGTGTCATCTAGACTCTTTTCACAGTTTCTAAATTTTTAAACAATTTTAATATTACCTGTGTCAAAAACAAACATTCTAAATTGCATGCACAGGATAATTACAGCTTCATAGGAATTACATATAGATGTACAAAGAAATTGGGACAAAATAAAATAGTTTTGACAGTAGGATTGTAAAGTTTTTGTTTGGTTTGGTTTACTTTAAAGATTTCCTTTAGTGATGTAAGGTTGTAGCTACAATATTTAAAGTTTATTTTTATTTAAAATTAAATAAAATAAGATGAATCTTTTAAAAGACCAAGATATATGGTGAAATCTACAAGGAGCCAGAAGACCTCTCGTGTTGACAAACAGTTATATAAATAATCTGCTTCTCAACAGTAAATCAGACAGCAAACCTCTTATTATGAGTCTAAACAAAAGGAAAGAAGTTCACCCAAAGGAGTGTTGACACATGTTATGTAACCTGGCAGGTCCAACATAAGCAGCATGAGCCTTACATATATGCTGAGGTTTTGTTGTTGTTGTTGTTTTTAGAAAAGAAAGGCCAAGTATAAAATTGAAATTTGTGGAAAAGGGAATCGCTATTTACAAACAGAAAATATTTAAGTGAATGATAAAAGCCTGCCGTCCATGAGACTACAAATATTCCTGGAGCCTGGGTCCTAAAGTTAAGGCTGGCAATGATGGCATTAGTATGACACCAAAAGCACAGGCAACAAAGCAAAAACCAATAAGCGAGACTATGTCAAATTAAAAAGCTTTTGTACAACAAAGTAAACAATAAACAGAATGGAAAAATACTTGCAAACTACATATCTGGTAAGGGGTTAATCTTTATTAAAGTGCTCTTAAAACTCAATAGCAAACAAAACAAAACCAACTAATAACCTGATTTTAAAATGAGCTAAGGACCTGATCAGACATGTCCACAAAGACAAATGAATGAATAACTGACATAAGAAAAAATGTTCCAAGTCACTACTCAGCAGGGAAACACAATTAATACCACAATATGACAATCACCTCACACCTGTCAGGATGGCTATTATCAAAAAACAAGACAACAAGTGTTGGTGGGGATATAGAGAGACTGGAACCCTCGTATACTGTTAGTGGGAATGCAAAGTGGTGCAACAGTCATGGGAAACAACATGAGGTTCCTCCAAAGATGTAAGAAGTGGGGGTGCTTCATGATTCCAATTTATCACCGTCACCACCACGCCCAACTCTCAATCCAAATTAAGAATCACTATGGCCCTCTCAGATACTGATCCCAAATAAGCAAATGACATGAAGATGTGAACAGCTGATCATCAACAACCAGCCTTTCATCAAAACTGGGTATAGGGTGGTTCTGCTCTATTTCTGAACAATGAATCTTCTCGTGCCACCTGTCAATTCTGCGTGTTATATCCACATCCATATCCAGACCGGAAACCAAAGGGCAGTGAGTGGAACTGGCCTTTCATCCCTTTCATCACCCATTTTTCTGTGTCTCTCCAGACCCCGCATCGCACCTCTCAGGGAGAAGCCTCATGCCTGCTGTGCAGAGGATGTAAAGGGGGGTCTCCTTGTGCTTCGTCACAGGTACATGAGCAGCAGCAAAGCTCAGCAGAGGACGAAGGTAGTCACTGGCATGTTCTGGAGTGTCTGCCATTGCAGAGATTCCTTAAGTAAAAAAAAAAAAAAAAAAAAAACACTTTCTTTAAAAAGTAGATCACATTAGCTTCAGAAAACTGATACCCCATAAGGTTCTGCTTAAGACCCCATGTTTTTATTTATTTGAAAGGAGGGCAACGATGAATAAAATATTTCTCTCATTACCCAGACTCCCACAATAAAAGGGGGAGATTTTCTCCCCCCCTTCTCTTCTCTTTCATGCCTACAATAGATAAAAGAGATCAACAAAAGATATTCTGATTAGTACCTGGCTTGATTTTTTTAACCACAGGTTGACTATTGCGATCTCTCATCTGTTTGATATCCAGCAAGTCATGGGGGTTCCCATTATGTCTTGGCCAGAAATAAACAAAAATCCGGGAGCCACTGCTACCACAGTCCACCACAAGTCCATAATTCAGATTTGGATCTTCAGTATCTGTAGCTTCAAGTTCCCCTACCCGAGCCAAATACCTAAACAAGGCAAAAAGAGAGAGTAGCCAGGTCCATGAGAAGCATCACCATCTGTTCAAGAGTCTTCATTAATTGCCTAAATGAGCTAAGCACACAGGACTATAAGTCCTAATGAAACAATGAAACAATACTGGCCATATTTACTATTGCATATTCAGCGACAGCTGGTTGACTTGCCTAGAAGCCAATAAAATTAGATAACTAATGCTACTCCCCACCCCACATGTTTAGGGCAGTTCTACAATTGGCTGGGCTAACAAATCTTTTACCAAGCACTAAAGAATTTGTAGGTCAGAATAAACTATTGAGTTTTGTTGTTAAAAGCCACTAAATTTGGAGGTGATTTGTTGTACACTTTAGATAACTATGTTAATCATTTCTTTTCTATTTATCTTTTGAATATATAACCACTATTTATCTTTTGAATATATAACCATCTATATAATAAGGAGAACTAAAAGGATCTATCAGGGGCTGGGAGTGTAGCTCAGTGGTACAGTGTATGCTTAGCAAGTGTGAGATCGTGTTTGATCCCCAGCACTGCAAAAGAAGAAAAAAAAATAGTATCTATCTTCAGAACACATACCAAGCAGCTAGGCAGTGGTTTGCTGCACAGCTGCTGCTATTATGACTGAATGGATAAATATTAGGAGAGCAAACAGCAGAAAACTCCCTGGAGAAAAGGGCTGAAAAGTCCAGAAAGAAAAGAAGAATTGATAAAATGCTTCTCAGAACTGAGGCTTTGATTAATACTAAAATTCCCTCAGAACCTGAATGCCTGAAAACTATAAGTATAGCTAACTCTCGTTCAAAGGCTTCAAATGACAAGATGACATACTGTGCGGGTATACAGATCATAATTTTGAATAAGTATTACTATGCATTGAGCTAAGACAATTATTATTGTCTGAATACATCCCCTGAGAGTTAGGCTCTATATTTTTCCAAGTATTATACCTAAACTCCCTTCCTCATCTATGCCTTGCTCATCTAACATTGTCTTTGGAGTTAACTCCAAATATATAGATCCCTAACAAATATATTTTGCAAAGCTTTAAGGGGAAAAAAAAAAGATTCAAAGTTATAAACACAAAAGGGGACCATGCAAGTGACTGGCTTGAAGTGTAGGTATCATTAGCTTCATTGTAAATCCACTCCTAATCAGAACATATCACATCCCTCAGATCAATCTAGCCTGTGTTTATTGGTGAGTCCACATTGCTTTTCAGACCATATAGATTCCTTGCTGTTGAAATAAAGCAAACTTAAGGGGGAAAAAAGAGCATCTAGAGATAGTTCTATAATCAAAAATAGATACTGAGCACCTATTCTATCCTATAATGCAAAATACATATTTTAAAAATGAGAACATACATTTGTGCTTTAATATAATGCCATAAATTACTGCATAAGGCAAGGTAAGGTAGAAGTTTTATCTGGATCTAAAATAGGAGTTTCTGGAAATAAAGCAGGTGGTACAAATCTGTTACACATAAGAAAGTTTACAATCCTCAAGTTCCCATTTCACCAAGAACCTACCCAAACTAATCAAATTACTGGGCTTGTCCTGGGTTCAGAATCCAATGATCAATTCACAACTCACTCCTGTCACATGAAAGCTGGTCAAAGTCTAGACTCAAGTTACAGAACTCTTGCAAGTGCTGACCACAGGATTATTTTAGATTGAAATGAAAACAGGAAAGATAATGCACCTCCATCCCAAAGTGGCTTCTTATTTCCCATCACAGTGGTCTTTTTACTTCACATGTTTCACAGGTCTTTGCTTTCCTCCTATGAAAACCACCCTCTCTGTCTCCCTTTGCCAAGATTCTAGATCCTACCTCTTCCTGTTATTGAATTACTTTTCTGTAGAACATTGGTTCTCAAGCTTTAGAGTATCAGGACTCTTTTATATTCTTAAAAATCATTGGACACCCAAGGACTTTTGTGTGCATCTATCTGCATTTGATATATTATAAAATAAAACAGAAATTTTTTAAACATTTGTTCATTTAGATAAAACAAAAACTTCATTACATATTAACACTTCTATGTAAATAGGCTACATTTTCTAAAAAAGCATTTGCAAGATTAGAAGAGTGGTATTATTTCACAGTTTTACAAATGTATTAAAGCCTAGATTAAGAGATAATAGCTAGATTCTCATATTTGCTTCTGTATTCAATCTGCTAAAATATATTGTTTTGGTTAAGTATTTGAGAGAAAATCCAGCCTCCCATATGTTGTTGGAAAAGAGAGGAGTATTTAAAAAAAAAAAAAAAAAGTTTAATGCTGGGGCCTTTAGGCAAGTACTCTACCATTAAGCTACATCCCCAGACCAAGGAGGAGTATTTTAATAGCACTTTTGAAATCACTGGGGATATTCTTTTGTTACTATCCTATAACTCAAAACAGGTAGAATTTCTTAAAGATTAGTTGCAGTGGGAATCTAAAACCCTATTCAAGAACTTTTCATTTGGTTTTCAATCTCTTGGTCTATTGGGGCACAGTGTCTCAAGATTGCAAGTTCAAAGCCAGCCTCAGTAACTCAATGAAATTCTGTCTCAAAATAAAAAAAAAAAATTAAAATAAAAAGAACTGGAGATGGATCCCAGTGGCAAAGTGTCTCTAGGTTCAATCCTCAGTACCAGGGGGGAAAAAAATCTACTGTTTTATCTTGCACTTTGTTTTTGTTTTAAATATTTTTTTAGTTGCCAATGGACATAATACCTTTATTTACTTATTTATGTGGTACTGAGGATTGAACCCATTGCCTCACACATGCTAGGCAAATGCTCTACCACTGAGCCACAAACCCATCCCTTAACTTGCACTTTGCGTGGTTTTTCCCCAAGCATGATTTTGTAACATCATATACTGGAAAACATTAGTTCACCAAATTATGCAAATCTTCCTAATGTTGACACATAGCATTCTATAGTGTCATAAACTACATTCATTAATATAAGCACCAATCTTGCTCAAAAAATTTTTCAACTCTTGGAAAGTTACCAAATTCAAAACTGCAGCCATAGTTTTCCAAAATTCTAATTTTTCCTTGCAAGTTCAAATTTTATCATTGGCAATAAATTCTGACAGTTGTTTTCATTTCGATAAGATTTACTTCATACACGTTCTTTCCCCCCCTTCCTCCCTCCCCCTCCCCACCTCTCTCTTTGGTACTAGGGTTTTAATTCAGGGGCAATTTACCACTGAGCTATATCCCCAGTCCTTTCTATTTTTTATATTGAGACAGGGTTTCACTAAGTTGCTGAGGCTGGCCTCAAACTTGCAATCTTCCTGCTCCAGCCCCTGAATCACTAGGATTACAGGCATGCATGCACCCATGCCCAATTACTTCATTTTCAAGAAAATGTCTAGGAAACCTCCAAGTCTGTGAACTTTAATTTTTCTGACATTCCTTCTTTCAAGTATAAATTGTGTTCCATAATAAAAGCAACTAGGTTTAGCTCATAACCAATTGCATAAGTGATTTTCATCAAGACAACTATTGTATGCAAAACTGCTTAATACCTACTCTCATCTCATCCCAAAATATACTACATGGAACTGGATTTTTCCCATTATTATTGTATGACAATGAAGAATATAATAACTACTAGTATGATTTGGTGCCTCTACCTTGATTTTACTCACCATTGCTTTTATATCATCAGAACAGATGCCAGTTGAAAAAGGCAAATACAATGGCAATGGTCAAGGGGTGGAAGCAACCCAAGTGTCCAGCAAAAGATGAACAGATAAACAAAATATGGTATGAACATACAAAGGAATGTTATTCATCTTTAAAAAGGAAGGAAATCCTTTCCTACACCAACGGATGAAGCTTTAGGACATTATGCCAAGGGAAATATGCTAGTCATGAAAAGATAAATACTGTACGATTCCACTTACATGATGTATCTAAAGTAGTACAATTAATAGAAACAGAAAGTAAAGTGGCTGGCAGGAAGGAGAAAAGGGAAGTTGTTTAATAGTGTAAAGTTCCAGATTTGCAAGATGAAAAAGTTCTGGGAACTGTTTCACCACAATATAAACATACTTAACTCTGCTGAACTGCACACTTAAAAATGGTTAAGATGAGCAGGGCATGGTGGTGATTAAGAGACTGAGGATGTGGTGCAGTGGTAAAGTGCCACTGCGTTCAATCCTCAATACAAAAAAAAAAAAAAAAAAAAAGGTTAAGATGATAAATTGTATGTTTTTTACCACAATAAAAAAGTAAATAAGAACTTAATATTATTATGGAAATAGTTTTGGCCTCACAAGCTCCTTGAAAGGGTCTCAAGTACCCTCAGGAGTCGATAAACACTTGGCAATTTTATTTTTCTCCTTAACATCCATCAGCTTTTCTACCTATTCCTTCTCCTTTTCCCAGTCCTAAGGCACTTCTATTTAACAATGCTGACTCTTTTAATATCCATAACAATTTGAAAAGGCCTGTTTCTTCTGTTCAAAATGGTAGCATGTCATTATTCCCTTTTAGTAGTCAGTTTATATTGCAGTATGAGCCCCGAAGATTTCTTTCACATTTGTTAGACCCTCTCCTAGAGGTTTCTCAAGAGCAGGTACCTTATCTGCAGAATCTTGATATTTGCCACAGTGTTCCTCACATTTCTCTGCCTAAGACTTATCAATCAATACTCATTGTGTCCTAGAGCTCACAACATGATGCTGTTGGTTTCTTGGTAACTCCTCCCTGTCTTTGTACAGCTGGTATATTCAAAATCGATTGGTCTTTTAGAACATTTCAGTGACTTTCCAAAGTATCCTGTTATACTTTCTGATTTCTGCCAAAATAAGCAACTTTATACCTCTAATTTTGGTGCAACTTAACTTCGCTTTCTCTTCCCTTAGAAGTCTTCATGTATAATGGCAAAAAAAAAAAAAAAAATTCAGCTGTCATTAGATCACAAGGCAGATAGAAAGGACCAGATGGCATTTCTGCTGTGTCCCAGATGATTCTTTTGATAAGTCACTGCAGGAAGCAGAAAGTCTCCATTTTTCTTGTTTTGTATACAAATGAGTAACTGAAGAACAATTTTTCCCTTTGGGAGTTAACAGAATTACCTCTTTCTGGAACTCTGCCCTCTTTAGACCCTCATCAGTCTTCTTATACTTTTCAACCACCCAACAGTCTTCATCTCTGTACAGATCACTTGTCCTTTCCTGGATTTTTCTATTTATGATTTGCAGCCCACAACTTGGCCATTATAGTCAATTATTTGAGCTGCTGGACCCTCTTGCTTTCCTAATGCTGCACTAAACCAATCTATAAAGAAGACTTATAGCCCAGGAGAAAAGTTCCAAAAGCTTTGCAATCCCTCATATCCACCTTCCAAAGAGAGGTCTGATTCTCCATCATAAACTCACCCTCCCCCATGTCATGTACATATACACACATGCACTCTTTCCCTTTGAGAAACACAATTTTCCATTAGTCACTGCTGAGTAAATTAAAAGAAAGTTATCCATCCACAAATAATCACCCCAAGTAGAACTGGAAAACAAAAGCTTTTCGCTGCCATTATCCTAAAAACATTAACAGCATTAGTGTTGTAACTGACCAAACCATTACCTAGCTTACAAAATCAACATTAATTATATCACTTTCAGCATTCCAATAGAACTCAGTGATGTACCAAAAGTCAATAAATGAGTACCCCATCAGTGTGGGTCTACCAGCTCTTTGTTAAATGTTATACTTTTCAACCACTATTCAGGACTTAGAACCAAATATAATGACATTATTACTAAAGTAACTGCACATGAATGATGACAGTAATACACATCCAGAAAAACATCTTGTAAGGTTACTGCTTACCTCCTAACAAGATTAATCAGAGCAGACAGGAACATTTATAATTTAAAGCCCTGCTTATAAACTCTAAAAACACCATTAAGATCAAGTAAATGAATGAATGTGAACAGATGCTTTCAGTCATGCCAGCAAAAATCTCTAAATTGCTCTACATAAGAACACTTCCAGGTGCAGTGGTGCATGCCTGGAATCTCAGCAACTCAGGAGGCCAAGGCAGGATTATCCAAGGCCAGCCTCAGCAACTTAGTGAGACCCTGTCTCTAAATAGAAAAATAAAAAGGGCTGGGGATGGGGATGTAGCTTGGGTGTTAGAGAACCCCTGGGTTCAATCTCCAGTACACACATACACACACACACACACACACACACACACACACACACACACACCAAAAAAAATCTTAATTTTATCTGCGTATCCTAAGCTTATCATTTTTATCCTAACCAAAAGTAATGCCCCTTTCTGACTTTTTTTAAACAAAATTAAAGAAGGCTGGTACTGAGCCAATCACAGACATAGAACCTCTCACTCAGTTATTCTCAGATAGATAGCAAAGGAAGATGAAGGTACAATTTTTCCACAGCTACAAAAGAAAGTCTTCAGACCAATAGTTCAACCAGACAAAATTTTACTCTCTAATGAAGATAGTAGTGAGGCTACTGAAAAGTAAACGATATTAAACATTAAGGCTTAAAAAATGTGCTAAATATACAGAATATTTGGTAAGAATAATTTACTGTTTATTTAATATATATTACATGTGTGTTGTATATAATATCACTATATATGTATGTAATATATATTTATACACACACTAAAAGTGCCCCTTACACTAAAAATAAATTTTAACAATTAATCCAGCACCTAGGGCAATGCCTTAAATATGGTAAACCTAGCACTGTCCAACAGAACTTCCTGATATGATGGAAATATTCTCTATTTACACTGTCCAATAGGATAGCCACTAACTACATGTAGTCACTGAGCATTTGAAATGTGTTTAATGCAAGTAAACTGAAGTTTTTGTTTATTTCAAATTCACTAATCACTTGTAGGTAAAGACGACTTATTAGATAACCACAGCATAGCTATTTAATAATATCTGTTGATTAAGTGAATAAATGAATGAATATACAAATGATAAATACGTATTAAGTCTGAATACATCATTGGATCATGTCTGGATTAATCTATAAACATGCTAAATAAATAATTGATTTAAATACACGTTAACAAAAAAATCTACTTTTTAATTTTTTTTCTTTTAATATTTTTTTAAGTGTCAATGGACCTTTATTTTACTTATTTATATGCAGTGCTGAGAATCGAACCCAGGGCCTCACACATGCTAGGCAAGTACTCTACCACTGATCCACAACCCCAGCCCAACACACACAAAAAAATCTTAAAAACATAACACTCCTACTTATATGGGGGACAGGGCATATATGAGAAACCTTTGTACTTTCAGCTTCAAGAAGCTGTAAAACTAAAACTGTTCTAAAAAGCAAAATCTTGGGGCTGGGGATGTGGCTCAAGCGGTAGCGCGCTCGCCTGGCATGCGTGCGGCCGGGGTTCAATCCTCAGCACCACAAACCAACAAAGATGTTGTGTTGTGTCCGCCGAGAACTAAAAAATAAATATTAAAAATTCTCTCTCTCTCTCTCTCTCTCTCTCTCTCCTCTCTCACTCTCTCTTTAAAAAAATAAAAATAAAAGTAAAATCTTGGCCATTATAGTCAATTATTTGTATTGAAAAATACAAAACAAAAAACAGCTTTAGATTTCTAGGCTTACTGATGCCCCAAATTGCAATTCTGATGCAAATCTCTTGCTTTCTTCTTCAGAAGCAATGTGGCTTGCGTTCACAATTAAAAAAATATATATATTGTTAGGAGCCACAGCAAAAATATTGATACAGGCACCTTTGGATTTTATTGACTGCCAGCCAGCAATTCACATTCATATGGTAATTGGACTCATGCTGTTCAGCTGGGCCCATTTCAAGACTCAGGTTACTCATGTCACTCTTGTAATGGGAGAGTTCCCATTGGTTGGGAAAGGATGGTAGGAGGGTGTTCCGGGGGAAGGGGAACACCCCCCCCCCCCCCCCGGCTCAGGTAGAACACACACGTGGCGAACCCACCTGTTAGGGGACGCACACGGCCTCTCTCTAAATAAAACTTTGTCTCAGTTTGACTGGCTTGTGTTTTTGTGCCCAACCGGGTTGCAAGATTGCAAGCCCCTGTGCACTGACAGCTCAGCAGGGGATCGCTCAGCAGGGGTGCCGCAGGCAGTGCTCGGCAGCAGGAACGGGACTCAGCCGGCCCGGGGCCGGGCAGTTTGCGGCATTTTGGTGGCCCTGTACTGGGAACGCCCAAAACTTAAAGGTGAGTAATATCGCTCGCCCCTAAGGAAAGGCGACAGAATGGGTATTTCTGTTTTGATTTATTCTGCTCTTATTTCAGGCTCTCTAGCCTTACAATTTTTCCAGACGAGTTGGGATAAATGGCTGACTCAAGGTTTGAAGTTATTCGGCCCTGAGAGAGAGAAAATTGACATAATCATTTTCCTCCTCTCCGTTTCTGTTTCATTCTGTTTTGGCTTTCTTCTATCCTATCTTATTGGGTTACGTTACCTTTATAGTAGATTAGAATCTAGTAAAAAACAAACCGAAAAACTGTTAAGTAAATTGTTAGAGGTCCAAGCCATGGCAGAAAACATATTAGGTCAAGCAAAACAAAAGGTCTCTCAAGCTAGTCAGATAGAAGAAAATTTGAACAAGGCAAGCTCAGGGAAAAAACGGTCGTCAGATAGGGAGGCTGCTACTAACTCTGTTCCACCACCAGAGGGCATAATTCAACCAACAGCTTTACCTGCCTCCATAGATGATGAACGGAATCCTGAGGCGGGACCCCAAAAACTAGCATGCCCTGTAATTGAGCAGGGAGAAGAAAAAGAACGAGTTTACCGTGCCTTAGATTTCAAAATAATAAAACAATTAAAGGAAGCTGTAGCAGCCTACGGCCCGGCCGCTCCCTTCACAGTCAGTATGGTCGAATCTATTACCGGCTGGAACTTAACACCAGCAGATTGGGCTAACGTGTGTAATTCTGTGCTAAATAGAGGACAGTATTTATTATGGAAAATTGCCAATGAGGAATTTTGCAAGGAGACAGCTAGGCAAAATGCAGAAGCAGGTTACCCTGAACGAGGCCTGAAAATGTTACTGGGAAAAGAGGAGTTTCAAGAACAGATGCAACAGCTCAGATATGATCCTGGCGTATACGCTCAAGTCGCTATAAATGCAATTAAGGCATGGAAAACTTTAAAGGGACAAGGGGATTTTCAAGGTCAACTATCTAAGATAATACAAGGAGTTAATGAGCCCTACGCTGACTTTGTAGCTAGACTTATTGAAGCAGCCTCTGAGACATTTGAAAATACAGAACAGGCAATGCCATTTATAAAACAGCTGGCTTACGATCAAGCAAATCGTTGCTGCAAAGAGGTCATTAGACCGTGGAAACAGGAAGATTTAAACACATATATTAAATTATGTAGAGACATTAATGAACAAGGACAAGTCATGGCAGCTGAAGTAAAACAGGCTTTAAGTACCAAGCCAAAAACATGCTATAATTGCAATCAAGAAGGGCATTTTAAAAGAAATTGCCCCATAGGAGGAGGGTTTAACAAAGCTAGGTATCAAAAGAGTAGAATCCCGGGTATTTGCCCACGATGCCATAGAGGGAGACATTGGGCTAATGAATGCCATTCTCAAACCACCATAGAGGGTATTCCGTTATCAAAAAATGGACAAAGACCAAGTGTCTACCCACGATATCGTGGAGAAAGGCATCAGGCCCCGTTGTCAAAAAACGAATTGGAGGGCCCAATGCCCCGGGGCCCAAAACCACAAATATACGGGGCAATGGAGGAACCCAGCAGTACCATCAAGGTGGTGCCCAGGACGCATTATCCATCAGATCCCTCATCAGACAGACTAGAGGGAGCGCAGGGTTGGACATCTGTGCCTCTGCCAGAGCAGTATTAACTCCAGAGATGGGAGTTCAAATCATTCCCACAGGAGTAAAAGGACCTCTTCCCCAGGGAACAGTAGGCTTATTATTAGGACGCAGTTCTTCTACACTTAAAGGACTTATGATAAGTCCTGGGGTAATTGATCCCGATTATGAGGGTGAAATAAAAATCATAGCTAGTTCTCCAAGAGGTATATCAGTAATTTCATCAGGAGATAGAATAGCACAGTTATTAATAATACCAAGCCTACATGATAAATTTTCCAGTTGTAATGTAGAAAGAGGTTCCAAGGGATTAGGCTCCACAGGTGTAGATTGGGCTATGCTATCTTTAAATTTAGATTCTCGCCCTATGCTAAAATTAAATATTCAAGGGCATGATTTTAATGGACTGCTGGACACAGGCGCTGACCTCAGCATCATATCTCGCCAGGAATGGCCTAAGCATTGGCCATTACAGCAAGCGACCCAAACGCTTAGAGGCCTAGGAGTGGCAACTAATCCCCATAGAAGTGCAATGGTATTAGATTGGAGGGATCCTGAAGGATGTGAAGGAACTATACAGCCCTATGTATTGGACCATCTCCCCATAAATTTATGGGGACGAGACGTCCTAGATCAATTAGGATTGACATTAACAAATAACGTCAATCCTAACGCGCCCACTACTAGGGCAAAACAAGGCTTTAGAAAAGAAAAGAGATTAAGAGATCAAGAACAAGATATAACAGCACCAATTCAAGTAGATCAAGAGATAGATAAACATGGATTGGGTTTTCAAAAAGGGCCACTGAGACAATCAAAATTACTTGGAAATCAGAAAGACCAGTGTGGGTTCCTCAGTGGCCCCTAACTAAAGAAAAGATACAAGTAGCCCATGATCTGGTCAAACAGCAATTAGCGGAAGGACATATACAACCTTCCATATCTCCCCATAATACTCCCATTTTTGTTATTAAAAAGAAATCTGGTAAATGGAGATTATTACAAGATTTAAGAGCCATTAATAATGAGATGGTTATTATGGGACCTGCTCAATCAGGGATTCCCCAACTGTCTGCTTTACCAAAAACGTGGCATGTTCTAGCTATAGATATTAAAGATTGTTTCTTCTCAATTCCAATTCACCCCGAGGATAGTCCACATTTTGCATTTACTATCCCTGCACTGAATCATGAAGGTCCTGATCAGAGATATGAATGGAAAGTACTCCCTCAAGGGATGGCTAACAGCCCAACTTTGTGCCAAATTTATGTTGATAAAGCAATCCAGCCACTTAGAATTCAAAACCCTGAACTACAGATATTTCACTATATGGATGATGTGTTAATGGCACATAAAGATAAAAACACATTGCTAGAATGTTATGCCACGCTTACAAACTTATTAAAAAATTATAATCTAGAGATAGCAATAGATAAAGTACAATTAAATCTTCCAATTAATTATTTAGGAGTTTTATTATCCTCAACCATGGTCCGTCCACCAAAAATTCAAATACGAGTAGATCAACTCAAATCACTTAATGACTTTCAAAAGTTATTGGGAGATATAAATTGGATAAGGCCTTATCTAGGCATACCAACAGGAGAATTAGGACCTTTATTTGATATTTTAAAAGGTCCATCAGATCCAAATTCACCCCGCATGTTAACGCCTGAAGCTAGAAAGGCATTAAAAATCATTGAAACATATATGGAAAATATGCATTTGGATAGAATTGATATAAGTTTGCCTTTATTATTTATTGTACTACCGACAAAAAATATTCCTACAGGGGTATTTTGGCAAGAAGGTCCATTATTATGGATACATTTGTCTTATTCTCCTAATACTATTCTTACTAGATATCCTGAGGCTGTAGGGCAATTAATACTCAAAGGAATAAAGGCAGCAAAAGGAGTGTTTGGGATTTCTCCCAATAAAATTATTACTCCATATACTATGGATCAAATTGATGAGTTAGCTAATGAGTTAAATACTTGGGCAATAATCATGTGTAAATCTAGTGTTGCATTTGATAATCACTTGCCATCTAATCCTTTGTTGTCCTTTTGGTCTAAGCATCCTGTAGTTTTTCCAAAAATGACAAGAAAAACCCCTATCATAAATGCTCCAAATATATTCACTGATGGGTCAAATAATGGTACAGCAGCAGTAGTTACTCCTGATCAAACTTTTACATTTTTAGTACCCAAACAATCAGCTCAAAAGGTAGAGCTCAATGCAGTATTGCAAGCTTTTATGATGTTCAAAGATTCTACATTTAATTTATTTTCTGATAGTCAGTATGTAGTTAATGCTATCGTATCTCTTGAAGATGCTGGTAGGATTTCTCCTTCCTCTACTGTTTTCTCTTTGTTCTCTGCTATACAAAGTCTAATCTGGGATAAAAAGGATCCATTCTTTATAGGACATATCAGAGCACATACAGGATTGCCTGGAGCCCTTAGTTTGGGTAATGAACTAGCAGATAAATCTACACATGACATACATATTTTCTCCACAATAGAAGAAGCTATAAATTTTCATAAAAGGTTCCATGTCAATGCTAATACTTTACAAAAACGTTTTAAAATAACTAAAGAACAAGCCAGACATATAATAAAACAATGTAAAAATTGTGTGACATTTTTGCCACAAGTTAATCTTGGAGTCAATCCTAGAGGACTAATACCTAACCATATTTGGCAGATGGACGTCACACACTTGCCAGAATTTGGAAAATTAAAATATTTACATGTTACAGTTGATACTTCTTCTGGATTTTTGATGGGCTCCCTTCATCCCGGAGAAAAAACTAAAGATGTTATAGCTCATTGCTTACAAAATTTTGCCACTGTGGGTGTTCCTAAACAGTTAAAAACCGATAACGGTCCTGGTTACATCTCCAAGTCTTTTAAACAATTTTGCTCATCATTTGGCATTACTCATATAACAGGAATCCCATACAACCCACAGGGACAAGGCATAGTTGAAAGAGCTCATCAAACTATAAAAATGTACTTATTAAAGCAAAGGGAGGGAATTAGTAAGGGGTATATATCCCCCAAAGATAAACTTAAAATAACCCTTTTTACTCTAAACTTTCTAAATTTGGATTCATCAGGACTTAATGCTGCGGAAAGACATATGTATCCGAAAAATGTACATAAGCCTAAGGTACTTTGGAAAGATATTCTAACAGGACAATGGAAAGGTCCGGACCCAGTAATAGTCTGGAGTCGGGGCTCCGTCTGTGTTTTTCCACAGGAGGAACAGCAACCAATTTGGATTCCAGAGAGATTAACTAAAACAATTTCTACAGAAAAAGAAGATGATTTGACTCAAATCCATAACAGCTGATATCCAGAGTTCCAGCCTGGCTATTCTTGCATCTGCGACAGTGATTTACCACGGTGCCTTTTTCAATATCTATTTTATTATTTGCATTTTTCCCACATCATAAAGTTCTATTTTATTTTATTTTATTTTACCTTATTTTTTAAGCTCATACAAACCTAGGTTAATGTTTTTCTGATCAGTTTTATTTTTTTGACTGTGTTTTATTTATTTATTTTTTTTTAACTGTAAAGTTTTTAAACATTGCAATGGAGATTTCACCTAGCTATAGCTACAAGGCCTTTATTTACTATTGTCTTATATGTTCTATGTTATGTATGCTGTTTTGTGTTGTATGTCTGTATGTGTGTATGTCCATATTTCATTTATAAGGAGCGCTCATGTATATATAGATACAAGTATTCAAAAAAAAAAAAAAAATTTAGTCACGTGACTTATATGGTTTAATTTACTTTAGGTAAACAGCTGTTATTAAATTTTGTTTTTAAAGGTGGTTAACAGATATGTTTGTTTACTTTCACCTTTCCTTTTCATTATATTTCATAATTCTGTTCAGGATAATGTCTCTTTAGCAACATGGCCATAATTCCCATCTCCATCCCAGTGCCGGTGAAGACTAAGACCAAACTACAACTTTTATGATAGCTATCACTATAAACTGTATAAATTGATACATCAATCAAAATAACTCAATAAGACTGCTCAATCAAGGACTTAATTTACTTTGGGAGGAAATGGACATATTGATAGACTCCTCCAATTTGAACTGCTCAATCAAGGACTTAATTTACCTTGGGAGGAAATGGACATATTGATAGACTCCTCCACTTTGAACTGCTTACACAACTTGTCTGGACTATGTATCACCTGTATACATTGTGTTCTATTTGTTGATACAGCGAACTGGTAGTGCTAAATATCTTAGCCGATGTGTCACCAGTGTTTCCAAAGGAGCCGTCAATTGGCTTGGTGTCATAGCAATTCTGCGTCTTTCTCCCTTCTGCTAGTGATGGTCTGATTTTGGGGGCCAACAGAGGTGAGGCAAGAACCTCACCCCCCCACTGGCACCAAGGTTAAATTTGGGGGCCAACAGAGGTGAGGCAAGAACCTCACCCCCCCACTGGTGCATAGGCCTATTACACAGGTATGGCTATATACTGGACCGGTAGTCAGTGACGGGTATGATTCGGTTACAGTGGTATCAACCTAAGCCAGGAGACTGACGCAATAAGGTCAGTTTTCCCATGACGGGTAAGAACCATATGTGAATTGGACATACCTAACAGGCACGGTCCCTAGCCACATTTGCCTGTTGTTTATTTAAACAGTAGGGGGCAGATGTTAGGAGCCACAGCAAAAATATTGATACAGGCACCTTTGGATTTTATTGACTGCCAGCCAGCAATTCACATTCATATGGTAATTGGACTCATGCTGTTCAGCTGGGCCCATTTCAAGACTCAGGTTACTCATGTCACTCTTGTAATGGGAGAGTTCCCATTGGTTGGGAAAGGATGGTAGGAGGGTGTTCCGGGGGAAGGGGAACACCCCCCCCCCCCCCCCCCCCCGGCTCAGGTAGAACACACACGTGGCGAACCCACCTGTTAGGGGACGCACACGGCCTCTCTCTAAATAAAACTTTGTCTCAGTTTGACTGGCTTGTGTTTTTGTGCCCAACCGGGTTGCAAGATTGCAAGCCCGTGTGCACTGACAGCTCAGCAGGGGATCGCTCAGCAGGGGTGCCGCAGGCAGTGCTCGGCAGCAGGAACGGGACTCAGCCGGCCCGGGGCCGGGCAGTTTGCGGCAATATATGATTTTGAAACTACTAAAGGAAAAAACACACAGGCTTCTAAAGTCATGAGTCATATTACCTGAGAAGAGATTTGCTAAATTTCACCAATATCTGAAAAGAATTCAAATAAAAATATTTTAATACAAAAATAATTAAATTAAAATATTCTTAAAACATTAACTTCTTTCACACATATTAAAACACAAAAATGCAATGTGCAAGAGAAACTATCACATCTAACTAAATAAATGCCTTATTTATCGAAACCACAGAAGAATGAATGCAAAATTCCTCTGGGCACATTTTCATGATCTAAGGTTTTCAAACTTGCATCTGTGAAGATATTTGTAAGCATGTTCCTGGAAGCATAGCACATACCGTGCATCACCACAAAATACTGAAAAAAAATTTAATTATGTGAATTCAAAACAGTTTAAGCAGGAAAAAAATATGGTTATATTTGTAGTAATACAAAAATCAAAACTATAAGCACCTGCCTTAAAAATATTTTAAGCTGTTGAACTAAGGTGATAGGTATTTCCATTAATTCCTAGTTACCTGCTTGATCATTTGATCATAAGCTAGTGTTCCCAGTGCTTAAGCAGTAGCAGATGCCACAAAAAATAAATTAGTCAATCAATGCACTAGACAGTCCTAGATGTTATCCTCTTTTAAAAGTACAAATGACAGGAGTACGAAGCAGCTATTTTTACTCCAACTTCATACATAAAGAAAATGAGATTCCAGAACTTGTAAGGAGCCTGCCTCTGTCACCAGACTAGCAAATGATTAGGGCTAATTAGCTCTAAACCAATCTTCTTTCCCCTACACCACAATACCTCCTCCTTACAGCAAATGGTTCCCAACCTAGGCTGCATATTAGAATTCCCTCAACAAAATGCCCTACTATTTTCATTTGGTAATGGTCCTCAAATGATTTAGATATGCAAAGATTAAAAATCAATTATTTAATATCAATATTAACATAAATTATTAGACTATGTTTAACTGAATACATAGAACTACTTACCACTATAGAAACTGTCTGTAGAAATTGGGTTTCCTCACCCTCAGGATATCAGATATTACTAATTGTTACCATCAGTGTGCCTACAGCTATTGACACACCTCACCTCACCTGCATATTCCAATGTGATATTATTCTGTTACATTAAGAGAGAACCATATGAATAAAACTGTGTGTACAAGAAAAGCAAGCAGGTTTTATGTAATATAGACTATCTTATCAGTAAAATACATGCACTTTTAGGACATGAGCTTAGTGATATCAAATTTGGTTCCTCATGGGCCTCTTCTGACAAATTTCTGATTCTTAACTTTGTTCCCGATTCCTACCTATGCACAGTTTCTAATTCTTTGCTCCTGATTCTACACAGCTGCATATAAACTATTATCTCACTGGGAAATAATTATTCCTTCAAGTCTGTCTCTGTAATTAGATCATGAACTATGAGTTCAGAAGCCACGTTTTATTCATCTTTGTACCCCAGTGCCTAACAATTTCATGCATATCAAGCTGTCAGCAAATGTTTACCTCCTACATGATTCATGAGTGAAGTTTAATGAGATATGGTAATCTGTGACAATATGTACATAACCTTTCATTAATAACTGCTGCAGTCTGGCTGGGCACAAGATCATGAGCCACTCACAGCTTTGTAGATTCAAACAGCAATTCTTTATTCCCGAACTCACACCAGCCCTCTACAAACACGTTCTGGGGAAATCCAAGTTCTGCCGCCAAATTCACGTACTCCACCAGGCTTTGAATCCCAAATACTTTCTGAATTCCACAAGAACTCAACGGGAACTCAGGCAGCAGGATACGCCCTATTCCCAGCAGGAATAACCTTAAACCTGGAACCTCCCTAAACCCAGATTGTCCTAAACCTGGAACGCCCTAAACCCAAGGAGCAGGATACTCCCTAAAACCTGCAGGATACACCCTAAACCTGGATCCGCCCTAATCCAGTAGGATCCTTCTTAAACCCGGATCCACCCTGGTCCTTGAGCAGGGTCACCTTTCTCAAACATACATGCAATGTCACTTCAAATGTCCATTTCCACAAGTCCTTCCTCTAAGCAACATGGGGTACACTGGCAAGGAAATTTCGATGCGTCATTCCTACTTGGCAATGGCTCTCAGCAAATAACAACGAGTCCTAGGCTACGTGGCTGCTGGCTACTGTGCAAGAGCCTTACAGGATATTAACACTTGGATAACGACATTACAATGTGCAGTCTGTGTGCTCCTCAGCTCTGCAGCTGTTTCAGTTAATTCAACCTAATAAGTATTTATTGAATCTGGTCACTTGGCATACTGTGGAAAATAATAACTATCGGATCAGGGTCCAGTGGCATGGCTCAGCAGTGTAGTGTCAGCCTATAATGCACAAGGCCCTGGGTTTGGTCCCCAGTACCACACACACAAAACAAAACAAAACAAACTACTGAATCACTCCTCCTCCCACTTGTGGTTCAAATGTTTTTACTTCTCTCAATCTATGTTTCTGCCACCCAAGTTCTGGACACCATCATCTCTATTGAAGTATTCCAATTAGTCTCTCTGCTTTATCTTTTATTCCCCTCCAATTCATTCTTCACAATGCCACCAAAGTGAGCTTTCTTCAAAAAGCAAGTCAGATCAAAATACTCTCAAAAATCTTTTAGAGCCTCCCCTCTATCCTTAGGATGATATCTAACCCCCTAAAATGGCTTAGGAGACCCAGCCTGATCTACATCTCCATTTATACAGCTCACTACTCACTCCCTAATTGTCTCTCTGGCCATATAAACTAATCTATATGGAATTCCATAATTAGACCATGTTGTTTTCCTGTGAGAAAATGTACTTAGGTTTGTCTAGAAAATCCCAATAAGCATTTAAGAAACTAAACTTATGGATTTAGGTCTCCAATGTTAACAGGTTTCTTAAAGCCAACTGTTGAGTACTATAGTCACCCAAACAGTGCTTCCTCTTCAGGAAAGGAAGATTCAGACAATACAAATGAATAGCGCTGCTACAGAAGGAAAGGTGGGAAACATGAGCTTCTTGAGGAAAGGTACCAAAGTCTCCCTGTCCTCATGTCTATTATCACCTCCACACAGTGGCTGCTCAATAAAGTTTTATTTAATGAATTAATGACAAGAATGAATAGAAAACACATACTGAGGACAGATTCACCCAATAACGAAAAGAAGAGTAGGCATGTGTCTCAATTCTGACCAAAAGAGATTCAAGGAAAGGGTTGCTCGAGGTTTATGGGAAGGTAGTTCATTCTCAGAAGAGGGCCATGGAGCACCTATTCCTCTCGCTCACAGGACATGAGTGAGGATGCATGTTGCTTTGCTTGCTACTGACTGCTGTTTTGCAACCATTAAACTAGCTGACTTTGTGGAAAATGGAGAGGAGACAGAGATTCCCATCTTGCTAGCCAATGTTGAACTTGTGGTCCCTCTATCCCTGGACTTCTGGTTTTGTAAGCCAATAAACTTTTTTATTATTTAAGTCAGTTTTGGCTGTTACTTGCTGCCTGAAGTCTCTTGATACATATCTGAGGAGCAATAAGGAAAAGAAAATTCTAAAATAAATTAGAAAATCATTTTGAAGATGATGAACACAACATGCCATCATTTAATTTTGTAGCTTCTGCAGAAACTAACCACAAAAAAAAAGAAAAATAAACAAATAAATCACTGTTATAAAACAATGCAGATCTTCTGTGCAATTGGTATGGCACTGAAAGAATGTCAAGTAACTCAGATGAGTTTTCCATGAAAAAAGGTATTCAGTTTTCACCAGGTAGAATTAACAGTAGATTAGACACTACAGAAGAAAGTGCTAATGAACTTCAAAACACAGCAATAAAATATCCAAATCAAACACAGGGGAAAAAAAACCTACTAGGGGGAAAAAAGATAATCAGTGAGCTGCGGAAAATATTACATGGCTCCATATATATGCAACTGGAGTCCCCAAAGGAGAACTGGGGAGGACAGAAAAATATATTTAGAAATAACTGGCAAACTTTTTCCAAATTTGATTAAAAACTACAAATCCGTAGATCCAAAAATCCAAGGACCACACTTTATCTTTGTATCGCCATGCACACAGCAAGTTCTCAGCAAATGTTTCTCCCAAATAAGAATCACAAATTATTTAGGAAACTATAACAAAGCACATCATGATCAAATTGCTTAAAACCAGTGATAAAAAGAAAATCTTAGCCGGTCACAGTGGTGCACACCTGTAATCCCAGCAGCTTGGGAAACTGAGACAAGAGGATCACAAGTTCTAGGTGAGCCTCGGCAACTTAGTGGGGCACTAAGCAATGTAGCGAGATCCTGTCTCAAAATAAAAAAGGGCTGGGGATATGGTTCAGTGGTTAAGTGCCTTGAGTTTAATCTCTGGTGCCTATAGAAAGAAAAGAAAATCTTAAAAGGCTGGGCACAGTGGTGTACACATGTATCCCAGTGACTTAGGAGGCTGGAGCAGGAGGATAGCAAGCTCAAGGCCAGTCTCAGCAACTTAGTGTCTCAATATAAAAAAAATTAAAAGGACTGGGGATGTAGCTCAGTGGTAAAGCACCCCTGGGTTCAATCCCCAGTCAAAAGAAAGATGGAAAAGAAGGAAGAAATAAAGGGAAGGAAAAGAAAGAAAATCAAATGCTGTCAGAGGAAAAAAACATATTATATACAGAAAGATGAAAGGTAAAAATGACAGCAGACTTCTCCACAAGAAGAATGCCAGCCAAAAGTCAAGAGAGCATCATCTTTAAAATAATCAAAGAAAAAAACCAATTGACCTAGAGTTCTACAACCAATGAATATTTCTTTTAAAAGGAAAACAAAATAAGGATTTCTTCTGTCATACAAAAATTGAAGAAATTCATCACCTGCAGACTTGCTCTGCTAAAAATTGAAAGAAAAGTCTTTAGAAAAAAAGGGAAATGACACCAGATGGAAATACAGATCTGTACAAAAAAAAATGAAGAACCCAGAAATAGTAAATACATGGGTAAATATTCAAGTCTTTTTTTTCTTATTTTTAAAAATCTCTTTAAAAGATAATTGACGGTTTAAAGCAAAGATAATAACAACATATGTGGAAGTTATATGTAAGAAATACAATGTACGACAGCTGTAGCACAGAGACCCAGGGGAATGGAGGAATGAAAGTATACTACTGTTAGGTTGTTATAATATTTGTGAAGAGGTGTGATATTACTTTAATAGACTCTGGTAAGTTCAAGATGTATACTATAAAACCTAAAGCAATCACTTTAAAAAAGAGTTATATCTTTTAAGAAAACAAAAGAGATAAAATGTAATCAGAAAAAAATATACACTCAATTTTAAAAAAAGAAAAGAGGAAAGGGCTGGGGCTGGGGCTCAGTGGTACAGCATTTGCCTGGCATGTGTGAGGCCCTGGGTTCGGTTCTCAGCTGCTGAGGGCCATTGCCAAGTAGGAATGACGCATCGAAATTTCCTTGCCAGAGTACCCCATGTTAAATGGAAATTTGCTGTGACATTGCATGTGTCTTTGAGAAAGGTGACTCTGCTCAAGGACCAGGGTGGATCCAGGTTTAAGGTGTATCCTGCAGGTTTTAGGAAGTATCCCGGTTTAAGATAATTTGGGTTTAAGGCTTCCCGGTTTAAGACAATCTGGGTTTAGGGAAGTTCCAGGTTTAAGGTTATTGCTGTTGGGTATAGGGCGTTCCTGCTGACTGAGTTCCCGTTGAGTTCTCGTGGAATTGAGAAAGTATTTTGGGACGTGAATTGGCGGGCAGAACTGGGATTTCCCCAGAACGTGTTTGTGTAGAGGCCGGTGTGAGTTCGGGAATAAAGAATTGCTGTTTGAATCTACAAAGGTGTGTGGTGGCTCGTGATCTTGTGCCCAGCCAAGACTGCGGCACTCAGCACCACATATAAATAAATAAAATAAAGGTCTATCAACAACTAAAAATAAAATTGAAAAAAAAAAAGAGGAAACATGAAAAAAATGTGACAAATAGAAAACAAACAGCAATACAGATTAAACTCATTTAATAATTAAGTGTAAGTGGCCTAAACACCCCAATTAAAAAGCAGAGATTGGGGCTGGGGTTGTGGCTCAGTGGTACAGCGCTTGCCTAGCACATGTGAGGCCCTGGGTTCGATCCTCAGCATCACATAAAAATAAATAAATAAAATAAAGGTACTATGTCCAACTACAACTAAAAAATAAATATTTTTTTAAAAAGCAGAGATTGTCAGACTGGATAAAAAGTGAGGCTGAACTAAACAGTAACTAGGAGCAGCCCACTTTAAATACTAAGACAAATATAGGCTAAAATTAAGAGCACAAACTAAAGATCAATCATGCTAACATTAATCAAAAGAAAGCTGAAGCAGTTGTAATAATACCAGATTAGTAGCTTTCAGAGCAAACAATATAATCAAGGACAAAGAGAATCATTTAACAGTACAGGGATCAATTCATCAAGGATGCACAAAAATCCTAAACATTTATGCACCCAGTAAGTCAGCCCACCAAAACAAGAAAACAGAAAGATGCCTTTCATGATTAAAAGGCAGTATCAGCATTTCTGAATCAAAACTGAACACAGACAAAATGGAGCTTAAGATTTTTCTTAAATAATAACATGCAATCTTTACTATTAAAAGTACAATATCCCCCCAAAGGGCCAAAGGTAGTAGTATGTTAAACAGCTTATCAAAATATCAATGACTTCAGTGCCAAAGCAGCTCAGTGATCTAAAGCTGACTCACCTTTCATACTGCCTATCTCTTGGTAATGATGCACCCCAATGTCGAAAGTCCATGATTAACATAAGTAAAAGGAGACAGGATATGAAGAAGAGCCCCAGGAATGCTACCCGCTGACGGAGAAATGGGCTCACTGTGGGCACAGTGAAGTACCAGGAAGCTGGGCAGAGGTAGGAAAAACTGATCCTGAAATGAGACAAACATAAATTAAGCCTGAAAAGTCTCCAAGATTGAGTGCTTAAAGTGGATTTTAAATTGGATAAAAGCCCTCCTAATAAAGAAAAAAAAATGCCAAGAAAAAGTCTATTGTTTTAATCTCAGATTTTAAAAAAGCAACAATATGTTCATGGTGCTTCTATGCAAATCAGAAAAGTCTCATCTTCTCTTTCCAAACTCTGTACTTTTGTGTGCAATTCAAAGAATTAATCTCATATTAATGAAAAGATCACCAAGCTCCTGTAGGAACTTATAACACTGGAGAATCAGACCAACTACAACATTACCACCAGAGACGCTGACAAGAAACTGGATAGTCAGAAAAATTACTCAACTTACTTTTTAAATGTTTTAATAAGTTATATATTCACGTGGTAAATAAATAAATAAAACAGTTCAAAATTTAGTGAAAAGTGAATCTTTTGATCTGACCCTACCACCTCTCTCTCTAAGAGGTAACCACTGCTACCGACTTTCAATGTATCTTTCCAGGAATAGTCTATGGCTACACAGGCATAAATACATAGCAATACATGTGGTAATATCTGTGTGTGTGTGTGTGTGTGTGCCCATTCCCTTGGTCTTACAAAAATGGTAGCACAAAAATGGTTCTGCTTCTTTCCTTCACTCTCTTTTGCAACCGTCCCATATTGGGTTATGTAGATCTACATTTATCTTTTTTTTAAAAAAAAAAGTTTCAGAGAATTATAATATATGGATAACTGTATTCAATTGTGAAGTTCACTTTCTAAAGTGATTCAAAAAATAATGCCAGTTTAACTTCCTCAAGGGACATTTAGCTTCACTCAGATGGAAATCTGAAAGAATATTACAATCTAGCACTTTTCAGAGCTGAGAGAACAAACTCCCTCTACAATCCTAGGGTCACGGGATGAAAATTCTCTATTGCACCTGCCTTCAAAAAAAAAAAAAAAAAAAAAAAAAAAAAAAACACAGCTTTGACCATCTTTGCATACTCCTGGACAGGAAGCAAAGTCCAGGTGCAGCCTCAGGGCAGACCTCATAGATAATTGTCTCAGGATCCCCTCCCCACGGTCCTCCTGCCATCCTCCATTGAAGTCCCCAATCAGGGAGAAAGTGTGCAGCCTTACCTAGCCATGGGTTCCCTTCAGTGGTCTGTCACCTCCTTTTTCTTTTGACCTGAGAAGGTGGATTCCTTGTCCCAGGCATCTCCTAAGTCTGCAGCCTGGAAAGAGTTGGCTGGGTTTCAGGCTTACCTCCAGCAGTGCCCACGAGACTAGACCTTCACGAGAATTCCACATCTCCCACCCATTCCCCGGCTCCCACTCCGTGTCTGTCCTCTCTCATTCCTCAGGCCCAGAGGACCCCCTATCCGGGTAGATCTGGAAGTGGAGCGTTCCCGTGGGCCAGCTCCGTCTTCGAGGAATCTGCAATCCCCAAGTAGAGAGGGTCCCCATTTCCTCTCCCCGTCTCCCCCGGTCCCGCAGCTCTCCCGCATTCCCACTCACGGGATCGAGCGGCCCGCCGGTCCCTCTGCACCGCTCGGATCTGCCGTGTCCACAGCTGCTCCTACAGCCTCCAGCCCAGCCGGAAGGAGGGCCCGTGCCGGCGGCGGCGCCACGTCCCCAAGGAAACCGCACGGAGCCAATGAGTGACATGGGACCCGGGAGACGGGCCCGCCCCCTACGCAGCCAGAGCGAAGGGCGAACCCGCTGCGCCGGCAGCACGTCCATCCGCCAGAATGGCCAATCCCCAAGAGCGCACAGCATTTAATGCCCGCCCCAGGATTTCCAGCCACGTCCAATCGGAAAGGCGTCGTGTTGAGTCTCCGCCTGGAAAGGCGGGCGATGGGCGCACAGGTGAAAGATGCCCGGAGACGCTGTGTGGCCTGCCCTCACGGTGGCGCGAGTTCACTACGGGTCACTCTCCGCAGCTGTTCCTAGGACCTAGTGCTCGGGTTGGTGGGTCTCAGGGTGTTCGCGACAGAAGTGCATCCCATGCCTACAACCCATTGGAGGTTTCGTGCCCACCATCCTTCCCTGACAGAATGGCAGTTCTCCCAAACCTTCCCTATAGCCCACCAAAAGTGATGTCCTGTCCCATGAGAAAAACATAAATCCTAGACGATGTCTTCGTTAAAGTACTTGTGGTCATCCATTCAAAATGCTTTCAATACGTGTGCCACCCATTACGAGCTTTTGGGTCTCTGCCCTCCTGGAGCTTAAGAATCTAAATGATTTTAGTCTTCTTTGCTTTCCCCAGTCCTCTCTTATTTCCCCGAGGGAGTCGCTTGGACAACATAAAGATTTAAGATTTTCGCAACCTGACATTTGAAACCCTAATTGTGAACTTATTTTTAGTAGTTATTGAAAGAATGAAAATATTTAAAGTAATGCACAATGTCTTAAATCTTCCTAAATCAAGATTTTGGTTAAAATGCTTTTAGAAATATTAAAAGCAAGAATGAGTCTTTTTTAAAAAACTAAAGCATAAAATGGTTCTAAATATAAAATAAAGTCATGTAAAATAAAAAATTTTAAAAAAATATTTTCGCAACCTGTCACGTTTTCATCCTTCCATGACCCGCCCCAATCGCATCTTCTGCAACCCGTCGCCTACCTTCAATAACTCTCTCCACGCACTCCTTCTCTGCCTGTTAGCCAGACCAACTCAGCTTATCCCTTGTCATTTGTCTTAAGGGTCATCTTCTAAAAGACTTACCTGACCTACACTTCTTTTATACATACCTATGGTTCCCCTTACCACTTTGAATTACAATTATATCTATGTGTCTGTTTGTCCCGCTAGCCAGAATATCCTTAGGGGCAGGACTGTCTGCCTCTTCATATTCCCAAAGCTGGCCACTATCTGGCATATACAACAGGACTAATGTATGATAAATGAAGAAATGAATGTTTTGAGGGGTGAAGAGCACTCAAGTGAGAACAAAGGGTATTTTACTCAAAATTGGCCATAATCAGGAGTCTGTCACTGTCACTTGCATTTGGCAGAGACTCAAAGGCTATCAGGGAAGTGAGGGAGCTTAATAGAGAAGGACAGGTGGAGGGAGGTGTTCATGTATAACCTGACTTGGGAGCATTAGTATGGGGAAGCTGAAAGCTAACTAGGAGCAGGCATCTTTGTGATTGGTTTGGGGGAGCATAATTGGCTGTCTCTAGTTGGTCCTAAGTTAGAGGTGAGAATGGCAAAAAAAAAAAAAAAATAGAGAAGCTGACAGTCATTGATCAGGTTCTGCTGCCAAGTGTGTGGGGCAGGTTCTAGTTGCTATTTATAATCTGCCAGTTTTCTAGTTTGTAGATTCAGTCTCTCGTGACTATTGCTTTTTCCCTCCACTACTGTCTTAATATAAGTGGTTTGCTAACTTGTCACTTCTTCTTCTTCTATTCTCATTTCTGTTTTTTCTCTGTCTCTAAATCCTCACACTACTTCAAGTTGGGATTGACCACAAAATTATACAAATATCAGATATTTTTATTATTTGAGAGCCCTGCTCAATGATTAAAATAAGGTAGAAATGGAAAGAACTCAACAAATATTTTGGAATTTTAAAAAAAAACTTCTTGAAGTTGTCTTCTGAGAGTTCTAAATCTATGTATATTTCAAACTTTGATGCTCTCCAAAAATGTGTGCTTTTGAGCAGAAATAGAATTACTACTATCACTATTTCATAAACTAATAGTTTATGAACTATATTACAACTTATAATTATAACTAATTATAACTTAAAACTCAAAGGTTCATTGAAACAATCTCTAAAATTAGAGGATGTAAATAACTACTGTCATAAAACAGAAAAGAAACCTACATTTTAACCCCCAAACTTTCTTATTGGTCTTTTCTTGTAAAACTTTCTTTGACAGTTTCATTTGGACAATGCTTCCTTTAATAAACCCATATGCCCTCAGGCATTTGTTAAGCAGGATTCTTTACAAAAACTTGCAATGCTTATCTGATTAATAGCTCACTGGGCTAAGTTCTGAGGTTTCCAGTCAGCCGGTCAAATTGAGACCATTTCTCTCTTTTTATTTGCTATATCTCAATTTCATGTTGAAGCAAATATAGAAGTCCATATTCCAAAAAACGTTTTAACTGCTCTTTAAATGCTTGTCTACAATTACATTCAAATTTTTCTCCAGATGCACTTGATGAACAACCCTGAGCAAAATCAGCCAAACCTGTTCATACTAGGTTTCAGTAACATGCATTACTTCATTTCCCCTTATCAATGTTCCTTCCTCCTACACGTCAAGTAAGATGATCTTCACTCTTTCATGCTTACTTGTCTCTCTTCATGTGTTTTTAAGACACCTCATTATTCAAAACTAAACTTATTCTCTCTCCATTCCCACCACATCCATCCAAACCCCCTCCATCCATATTTCCATCTTTGACAAAATATCTTGTGATTCACCCAAGCAGAAACCTGTGTGAGAGTTATTCTGGAATCCCTTCCTTCTACTTTCTTTCCCCATTTCCATCCAGTTGGTCACTAAGTGTTCTTAATCAAGTGCCTGAAATCTTTTTCAATGTCTTCTGATGAAGTCTTCCAACCCATGTCCCCCTAAGTGCCCTTCCATTCATGGAAATCCATTCATGCTGTTTCTTGACTTAAAATCCTTCAGTGGTTCCTTATTCTAATAGGATATAGTCCAAATTCCTTAGAATGGTGTAATAGATTTTGCTGACTGCCTGCCCCCAAAACCAGTACTCTCCCTTCTACCCTGTTGATTTATCAAATAACCACTTTCTTATGCATGGCTGTGTGTTTGAAGAATGCTGAGGCTCAACTCCAGACCCAGGGAGTAAGCTATGATGGATATAAGTCTATCATGGTGGTCCCATACCCTAATCAAATATTAGTTTAAACATGAGCATATGGTGGAATTTTAGCTATTGATACTAAATGGAAGTCATCTTTTGCAGGGAATGATGGAGGGGAAGGAAACTTTATAGGAAAGGTTTTTTCTATCTTAAAAAGAGATACAAGTCAATAAAATTTTTACAAAATGAGAGAGAAATAAGAGAAGGCTTCTTTTCTTTCTTCCTGGTATAATCTTAAAGATATTGGGCCTTACAATCCTGGGAAGACAAGCCCGGGAAGAACAGAACACAAACACTGTATAGACTGAAAACTTAGGTCCTTGATTACATCATGGATTAAAGTTAGCAAAAGCTAAAGTGTTTAATAGTACAGCACACACTGCTAAAAGGTAAAAAGCACTTCATTCTTTCAGATGCTGAGGCCCAGAATCTTGGATTCATCCTCTCTTCCTCTCAGGCCCTCCTCACTTCCTCTCATACCCACATTCAGTCCATCAATAAAGCCTATTGGCATTAAAATGTATCCAGAATCCAGCTATTTCTCTCTAACCTCATTGCTACCATCCTGGTCCAAACTGCTACCATTTCTTCCCTGGATTATTGCAGTAGCCTCTGAACTGGTCTTGTCCCCTCTGCAGTCTGTTCAGAATTTTGTGATCAATATGAATCTTTCAAGTCCAAGCCAGATCATGTTGTTCTTCCAAACCCTCCAGGAGTTTCTCATCTCACTCAAACTAAAAGTCCTCATGATCTACAATCTGCAAGGTGCTATGTCATCTGTGGACCACATGAACTCTTACCTCTCTGACCTTATTTCCTACTGTTATTTCCTTCTCTCAATTTACTCCAGTCACACAGGCTTCCTTCCTCACTTACTTCCAGAACATGGCAGAACTTCTTGCCTGAAGTCTTTTGTGCTTTTCTTTCCTTCCCCAGAGACTCTATGTGTCTGTTCTCCCTACCTGATTCCAGGTTCCTTGACAAGAATGTGGTACCATGTGCTACCACATCATGAGGATACTTAGGCAGCTCCCTGGAGAGATCAACATGGAGAGGAACAGAGACTTCCTGCCAATAACCAGCATCAACCGCCAGTCATGTGAGTCAGCCCCAGTTGAGCCTTCAGGTGTCTGTAACCCCAATCAACTGTATCAAATTTTTCACCCACAGAAAGGATAAAAAATGTTTATTGGTGGGGGTAGTGTTCATGATAATAAATATTAATATCTATTTTTAAGTCATCATGTTTTATGGTAATTTGTTATGGAACAATAGATAACTAATGTGCAACCATGCAGGATTAAACAGAATAATGTGTAAATTTGGCTGGCAATAGAAAGCCCTTCAAAATAATTAGCCGTTAGTTACGGTTGTTGCATAATGCATGCGTGTCTTTTTTCACCAAAGATGGCAAGTCTCTTGAAAAGGAGGACTGCAACCCATTCCTTCCTTTTGTTGTACTCTCTGCCTCTTCTCATCCCTCTCTCCTACTTAGCACAGTGCTGGGCACACATATAACTGAAGCCTCTATCGGTAATTCTTAAGTTGGCTGAATTAAATCTAAAGGTGATTTTTTTTTTGTCTTGTCACTGTGAGGATAACTTCCCACTTCCTAAAATATTTGATGATCTCTTTTTGTGTAATTGATGTGTTTCTGGGCTTTTATGTGCTAGTTTGTAATGAGGAAGCTGTAAAGGCAAGGGAGATGAAGTGGTGAATAGGAAAGAACTGACTGGCTAAGAGAAGGCAATGAAGAAGTGAACATTGGACAGGACAGAAGACCAAGCAAGAGGGGCAGGGATGCGTCTGTAACAAAAACGCAATAAAAAAAAAAATAGGAATGGGGGTTGGGAGTGTAGCTCATTGGTAGAACTCTTGCCTAGCATGCATGTGGCTGTGATCACCACAGAGGGGTGAGGGCGTGGGGGAAGGACTGTGACCTGGAGAATAGCCAGAAAAATCAGAGAGAATATAGGGATTCAAGACTCATGGGTTTGAGACCCACATGTGCTGACATAATTAGTTTTTTGTTCAGATGGTGGTGTTGTGATTGTTGATGTCCATGACCCTGGCTAGTTGCTTTGATTATAAACATGTCCCATGTTTATAAAGGATTTAATACCACAAAGTATTAAAAGCATAACCAAACCAAACATCATCCCCTGCTGATAGCTTATCTTCTTTGTATGTCAAGGACAACAGACCATTACATTCTTTGATAACACTCTAGGAAAGATTTGTAATTCTAGCCTTTTAATTTAAGCATTTATTCTGTTCTTTATGATACAAATTTCATAGAATCAAGAAAGCCCCACACAACATGGGCCTGGAATTCAAGGATGTTATTGATAGGAGAAAAGTCCACTTATTTGTGAGATATTAAAAATTTGGAGTTGAGCAACAAGATAATTGTGTAAACAAGCAGAGGACAGTAACCAGTCACGGTCATTTTGGTTTCTTGCTTGGGAATAAAATATGCTGACACCATTGATTTCTGTGATGGCAGATGGGCATTCAAAACGGAAAATAACTGCAAATAATAATCAACATTAGTTGAGTTCTAACTATATGCTGGAATGTACTAAGCACTTAACATTCTTTTCCTAATTAATCCTCAAACAATCCAATTAGGTACCTGCTATTATTATTATAAACACCAGTTTACAGTTGAAGAAGCTGAAACTTAGGTCAAGCTAGGGAATCTCAGCTACCCTGGGCTATCCTCTTCACTCTCATTTTCTGATGGAAAGTCAGAACTCAAGCTAGGATGGAATGAGTTACATAAGGCTTTCTCCTTCTTTCCTTTCTTCTTTTAGTGTTTTTTTTTTTTAATAATTTGGACTAACTCTCTTGGCAGTTGATTACAAACCTGATCCAAGAGATAAGAGACTGTGTATCAAAGAGTTCATCCTCTGGAGTCAGGCAGACCAGTGAGTGAAACCTGGCTCCAACACTTCCTAGCTATGTGACCTTGAGGAAGTTATGTTTCCTACAGCTCATTTTCTTATCTTAAAATAAGAATGATGGCCCAACTTGTAGGGTTGCTTTCCTCAATCTTTTTCCACAGGAACCTAAATGACCTTTTCAAAATGCAAAACTGACCAAGTTGCCCAACTCCAACTTAAAATTTCACCATGAGATCTCATTGTTCTTAAAGATATAAACTGATCCCCTTCATGTGACTTTCAAAGCTTTTCCTGGTATGGCCCCTCTCACCTCCCAGAACCCATCTTCAGTGGTACTTCCCCTGGGCCCTAAACACTAGCCTATCCTGTCATTATAGGACTTTTGCCACATAGTGTTCTTTTTGTCCAAAAAGTTCTGCCTCCCTTCCTGGTCCACCATCCCTCCATCTCTCATAGCCTGAATACACGCTCCCTTCATTGCACACATCCCACTTATAATTTTACACGTTAATGTCTCTCTTCCCCAACAGACCCGAAGCCTCACCAGGGGAGAGACTATGGCTCTGATGGCTCATCTTTGTATCCCAGCTCCTAGATTAGGGCCTGGCACATAACATGTAGAACAATTAATGAATTGGCTACTAGCACTGTTAAGCTTTGCTGCTTCTACTGGGTCATAAATTTTAACTTATGAAACAAGATTATATGGAGATAACATAACAGAATTTCTCAATGACCACCATGTCAGAATAACCTACTGCTTAAATGTAGTTTCCCATGCTTCACTCCCAGAGATAAGATTTGTTAGGTCTGGGATAGATTCCAAAATTTTACATGTCTAATAATCTCACCTGAGTAATTTGAGAATCACTGGTAAGGAAAGAAGAGGAATAAACCTATTTACAGTCTCACTACGGTTTAATAAGCTCTCACAGGTAGTGGTAGGGGCTCCATTTCCAGTGCTGGCTCCTGTACTCACTGTAGAGCCTATTGCTTCCAAGAGAATTTCTTAGAAGTAAGGCCAAGATTAGGAAAGAAATTACTCTTTTCCCAGCTCTCTGCTGGGTGATGTTCCTGGCTACAACTATAAGATACCTAGGATATTAGACCTAGGACTGAGGGGAGAGGGTAAAGAAACTGGAATTCAGTAGACAAGCTATCGAGCCACATGGTGTTCTCTTTGTCCAGAAGGTTCTGCCTCCTTTACCCCTTCCACCACCTCCCCAACCAAAATAGCTTAATTATGCCTAATTATGGAGGTCCAGGATCCAGGAGTGTCTCATTCATTATTTATCAATTCAAATAAACTCTACTTCAAATATTTCAAGTACCATGCTTTTTTTTTTTTAAAGAGAGAGAGAGAGAGAGAGAATTTTTTAATATTTATTTTTTGGTATTCAACGGACACAACATCTTTGTTTGTATGTGGTGCTGAGGATCAAAGCCAGGCCACACGCTTGCCAGGCCAGCGGGCTACCGCTTGAGCCACATCTCCAGCCCCAAGTACCATGCTCTTCTAAAGATACAATGGTGCAGGAGGAAAGAAAGTTAAATGGATGCTTCCAGCCTACTGGTGAGGCAGTTACCATCTATTGGCAAAATAGATATTAGCGAAATGATTTTATAAACATATGCACAATTATAACTATGGAAACCCTACAAAAGACAAGACCTGCCAGGCGCGGTGGCGCATGCCTGTAATCCCAGCAGCTCAGGAGGCTGCAGCAGGAGGATTGCAAGTTCAAAGCCAGCTTCAGCAAAAACAAGGTGCTAAGTAACTCAGTGAGACCCTGTCTCTAAATAAAATAAAAAAATAGGACTGGGGATGTGGCTCAGTGCTTTAGTGCCCCTGAGTTAAACCCCTGGTATCCAAAACCAAAAAGGCCAGATCCGAGGCATGTGATAGGGGAACTGAACAATTGGGATACTAAGACAATATAACTATAAATAAGATTTTGATAAAGAATTACCTACATAAAAAGTAAAATTGTGATACACTGCACTCTTAATATATGGGTGGAGCTTTTAAAAACATTTAAAATTACATTCATCACAAATTATTAGATGATTATTATATTTTGCTAAAGTGATATAGAGTTCATCACCAATTCTATTCCTATTTTTTGTTATAAATGTAAGTGTCAGGGCTTTTTCACAACTAAGTGAATAGATGAGATTTCTGTCAAATCATCATCACTCTATTTTTCCATCTCCTTACATTTTGTGAGAGGATCAAAAACCCTCTCATTTGCAAAAAGATGTGCTACTCATGAAGTAATTACTTTATCTCTGAAAACATCACCACAAAGATTTTACCAAATATATTAAGTGCTGATTAATTGTTCTTTTTACTTTTTCACTTAGACACATCTTTATTTTGGAGCTAAAATTAGATGAAATTGTATTTTAAAATTCCATAAAAGTTGAATTTATGCATTTCATTACAGTTCTTTTTCTTTTCTTTTCTCTGTGTGTGTTGCTGGGGACGGCGGGGGTGGGGGGGTGGGGGGGTGCGCTGGGATTGAACCCAGAGCTGTTTTACCACTGGACTACATCCCCAGCTCCTTTTATTTTTTATTTTGAGACATGGTCCTGAAAACTTGACCAGGCTAGCCTCAATCTTGCAACCCTCCTGCCTCAGCCTCCTAAATTGCTGGGATTACAGGTGTGTGCCACAACACCTGGCTACAATTTTTCTTCTTTATTGAAAACAAAGTCCTATTTCAATTATTTAGACCATTTTAAGTACCTTAAGAAGATATTACAGATAAGCAGAAACTGGTATTATAAAATATGCAGATTTGTAATTTCATTTCAAGATTAAGCAATAAGTTTACAATTATATGTTGTAAATTGATAGAAGTAACAGAACCTATCAAAATCTGAGAAAGAGAAATTAACTCTAATGAAAAGAAATGGTTTCCTAAAGTCCATAGCATTATATCTCAGATTACATTTTGGGAACACTTTGTTTTTCCAGGTACAAAAATGAATGCTTTTAAGACAGCAAATTTATCTTCTTTATAAAGCAAACAAAAAAAGAAGATAATGTATTATATGATTAATAGTTGTAGGACTTACAAAGGTATAAAAATAACTGGGGGCATTATTTATAGAATTCAGATATAGTTCTATCAAGGCAACAAGGATATGATAGAAATGAAAAATGAACAAAATGAGTGTCAGTGAGATTCATGCCTAAAGAATGAACATGGATTTCCTATAGCATTATTACTCCTAACTATATCTGTTTCAGCTTAACTTGAGTGTGGTTATGAAGTGAACTGAAACTTCCTACTGAACAACAATCAGCAAAACTAATTTTCCTGGATTTTTTATTCTGTGAGCCCAAGATAACATCAGATTTGTTTCTCAGACCAAAACTGATAATTTTTCTTGTGACTTTTTCTTTTTTGAAATAAGATCTTCTAGGAGAAAACTTTTAAAAAGAAAGTGGTGGTGGTATGATTGCAGTAACCCTCTCCTCAGCCAAAAAAAAAAAAAAAAAAAAGATGTGCAAAAGGAAACAGTTTGTTGCTTAAAAAATAATGAAACTAATGTTTCAAGAGAGATACTTTCAACTTATCCCAAATAGACCTTTGCTTTTAAAAAAAAAACAGCTTTATTTAATTTTAATTCGTATAACATAAAATTCATCCAATTCAAGAGTTTTCTTTAGTATGTTCACAGGCTTATACACTACAATATAACTTTAAAACATTTTCACCCACACACACACAAAAAAAAAATTAGCAAATATTTCCCAGTCTTTCACTTTTGTCCAGGGTAGATTTCCTTGGAGTCTATGTGAGGCAACCCTGAGCTATATAATGACTGGTTAGAGCTGTTCTTTGGAGTTACAGAGGCATCAATGCTTGAGAGGATAATGAGATTCTAGCCTATTCAGCTTATCTATTTAGTGCTAGCCAATCTTTTCCTTTTTTAAATAGAGGTACAATTCACATAGCATAAAATTAGCCATTCTAAAGTTGATAATTCAGTGGTGGGGCTGGGGATGTGGCTCAAGCGGTAGCCCGCTCGCCTGGCATGCGTGCGGCCCGGGTTGGATCCTCAGCACCACATACAAACAAAGATGTTGTGTCCGCCGAAAACTAAAGAAATAAGTATTAAAATTCTCTCTCTCTCTCTCTCTCTCTCTCTCAAGAAAAAAAAAAAAGATAATTCAGTGGCATTTAGTACATCTACAATGTGCAACTACTATTGCTACCTAGTTCCAATATATTTCATCACCCCAGCAGGAAACCTTTTACCCATTCAACAGTTATTCCCTTGATGCCCTTGGATCACCAATCTGCAATCTTATAGAGCTACCTATTCTGGATATTTCTGGATATTTCATATAAGTGGAATTATATGTAACCTTTTGTATCTGGCTTGCTTTACCTAACATAAGATTTTTCAGGTTCATTCACATTATAGTATACATCAGTATCTACTTTGTTCTTTTTATAACTAAATTATTTCATATATATTCAACTTGTTTATCCATTTTTCTGTTGATGTACTATTTCCATTCTCTCCCTCCTTTTCCTTACACACACTCAGCACTGAAAGCCTAGCACAGTTTCATGACCTATTTTTAAATTTTTTTACTTTGTTATATATGACAGCAGAATGCATTACAATTCATATTACACATATAGAGCACATTTTTTCACATCTCTGGTTGTACACAAAATAGTCATACCATTCGAGTCTTTATATTAGGGTAATGATGTCCATCTCATTCCACCATCTTTTTTACCCCCTTGTCCCCTCCCTTCCCTTTCCTTCCCTTTACCCTATCTAGAGTTTGTCTAATCTTCCCATGCTCCCCCTCCCAACCTCACTATGAATCAGCCTCCTTATATCAGAGAAAACACTCAGCATTTGTTTTTTGGGATTGGTTAACTTTACTTAGTATTATATTCTCCAACTCCATCCATTTACCTGCAAATGCCATGATTTTATTCTCTTTTATTGCTGAATAATATTCCATTGTGCATATATACCACATTTTATTTATTAATTCATCTACTGAAGGGCATCTAGGTTGCTTCCACAGCTTAGCTATTGTGAATTGTGCTGCAATAAACATTGATGTGCTGTGTCCCTGTAGTTCGAGGTTTTTAAGTCCTTTGGGTATAGACCGAGGACTGGGATAGCTGGGTCAAATGGTGGTTCCATTCCCAGTTTTCCAAGGAATCTCCATACTGCTTTCCATACCGGCTGCACCATTTTGCAGTCCACCAGCAATGTACGAGTGTGCCTTTTCCCCAACATCCTCGCCAACACTTATTCTTGTTTGTATTCTTAATAGCTGCCATTCTGACTAGAGTGAGATGAAAAAGAGTAGTTTTGATTTGCATTTCTCTAATTGCTAGTGATGTTGAACATTTTTTCATATATTTGTTGATTGATTGTATATCACCTTCTGAGAAGTATCAGTTCAGTTCCTTGGCCCATTTGTTGATTGGGTTATTTTTTTGTTTTTGGTGTTTAGATTTTTGAGTTCTTTATATACCCTAAAGATTAGTGCTGATATCTGATATACAAGTAGTAAAAATTTGCTCCCAAGCTGTAGGCTCTCTATTCACCTCACTGATTGTTTCTTTTGCTAAGACAGTTTCATGATCTATAATAGAGTGAAGGAAAAACAATTGAGAAGCCAGTCAGGAAACTTTTTTTTCTTTTGTACTGATGATTGAACCCATGGCAATCTACCACTGAGCTACATCCTCAGCTCTTTTTATTCTGAGACAAGTCTTGCTAAATTGCTGAGGCTGGCCTTGAACTTATGATCTTGATGCTTAGAGTTGCTGGACTACAGGCCTGTGCCATAGCACCTGGCTTGTGATTAACTTTTTCATTATTTTTTAAAAATATAGATGGACACAATACCTTTATTTTTTTTTAAAGAGAGAGTGAGAGAGGAGAGAAAGAGAGAGAGAGAGAGATAATTTTTAATATTTATTTTTTAGTTCTCGGCAGACACAACATCTTTGTTGGTATGTGGTGCTGAGGATCGAACCCGGGCCGCAGGCATGCCAGGCGAGTGCGCTACCGCTTGAGCCACATCCCCAGCCCACAATACCTTTATTTTATTTATTTATTTTAATGTGGTGCTCAGGATTAAACCCAGTGCCTCACATGTAAGGCAAGTGCTCTACCACTGAACTACAACCCCAGCCCCTTATGTTTAACTTTTTGAGGATGCACCAAACTGTTTTCTATAGTGGCTGAACAATTTTATATTACCATCAGCAATGTATGAGAGTTCCAATTTCTCTATATCCTCACTAATGGTTGTTATTTTCAACTATGATTGTGTTTTTTATTATAGCCATCCAAGTAGGTATGAAATGGTATAGTCAATAATCTTTTGACAAAGGAAAAATGAAAATTTTTACAAGCCTGAATAAACCTTCATTAAAGCTAGGCACAGCAGTACACACCTATAATCCCAGCAACTTGGCAGGCTGAGGTAGCAAGATCTGAAGTTTGAGGCCAGCTTAGCAACTTAGTGAGACCGTCTCAAAATGAAAAATGAAAAGGGCCAGGGATATCTAGAGATAGAGTGCTCCTGGGTTAAATCCCCAGTACACAAATACAAAATAAATATTCAAGAAAATATAAAATGCAAATTTTCTTTTGACATATTTTCTTGAAGGAGTGTTAATCTCTGAAAATATATAAACATGTGCTTTCCCTAGCAATAATACAAAATATAAAATTGAGACCTAAGGTGAAGTTTGAGTAGATGAAGAGTGCTACAGAACTCTTTCTGACCAAAGAAGAGCACTGACTTCTTGCCCATTATTATTTCCTAACTCAAAAATAAAAATGATAAATATTTAATATCCTAGCCCAAAATAAGGTAAGCACAGAAATAATGAAATAAGGTACTACCACCTTTAATATTTCACATTACACTCTTTGATTTCAGGGATTACAGCAATGGATTCTTTGACAATAAACAGAGATTGGAATAGGTGACATAGTTAAATTAAAAACCCATGGCTCTGCTGTACAATATATAAGTATACAGAATATCCCACAAGGGCCAAAATAGCTATTCTTAAAAGCATGGCTTGCCTTTAACAGAAATATATGTAAACTAGGAAAGACAATCTACAAGTGTATCTTGATTAAAAGAGGCCTTGCCAATCAATACTAAGATTGTTTGACAACCTGGTTTTTATGCACCTGGGGAATGAATCATAGCAAGATGAAGGTTGAGTGAGGTCAGGAGTACAGATTGAGAAAGGAGGGGAAGAAAACTGCCTCAACTGCTTTTTCAGGAAGGTAAGTTTTATGAAAGAATACATGTAGATGAGAAATGATAATTGATTCCCTTGAAATTTCATTTTCCACATATTCCCTGGAAAATCTTCCTGTGTTCATTCTCCAATTTGAAAACTGCTGAAATATGTAATGCTAGCTCTTCATCCCTTTAATCCTCAGTGATTGCCCATCACTGATGGCCTATAAATCCCTACAGCTCTCATGGTCTGTTCTTCATTTAGGAATCAGTTTCTCCTTAAGTGACTACAAAGCAGTCAGCTTTATTTTCATGTGTGGCTGCTGGAATTTATCTCATTTTATACTATTGCACTCATACTTCATGCCAGGTACAATAGCATTTCAGGAAAAGATGATAATGAAAGTTTTAAACCATTAAGAATAAGAATTTTGATTTTTTTAAAAAGGAGGAATACATTTTAGGGAAGAGCATATATGTTTATTAGGCTATAAGTTCAGCTGTTGTAACCAAAATTGTTTAAACAAGCCCCTTTGGCCTTCTTTCCCTTTCTTAACATGCTTACCTTGTTCTCACCTGAGGGTTGTTGTACCTGTTTCTTTGCTGGAATGCTTTTCACCAGGTCTGTCCTGACTGGCTCCTGCTTGTCATTCAGAACTCACCAGGTCATCTCCTCAGGAAGGCTTTCCTTGACCATGCAAAAGTAGCCACCCAGTCATATTTTACCACATAACAGTGCTTGTCTTAGCCTGCATGAAGCCCTAAGTCCCATTCCCAGCACAGCCAACAACAACAAAAAAGTATGCAGAAAGGAATAGGGTGCCAATGAGGAAACCAGGTTTGACATGGCAAAGTTCCTCAAGGTGGGGGGTAGAGACAGATAAGCATCAAATCTTTATGAATGTCCCACCTAAGTGGTTAGAGAAGTGTAAAAGACCTTATAAGGAATCTAAAAGGTTGAATAGAGTGGTTCCTGAGGATAGGAAAAAGTTTCAGTGAAGGATGGGTCAATGGGGAGCAAGTGTTCACTCAGGAAAAAAATGGGAATAAGAAAAAGGCAATTGAATCTAGAAAGAGTATTTGTGACCACTGAATAAAGGAGTGAAAATGTAAAGCTTAAGGAAAGGACACAGTATGTATAGGTCATTGCTGGAGGAATTTGGCAGTAAGGGGAATTTGTAAATATTCTAGTGGGATTGAATGGGTTTCTTTTTGTGAGACCTATTCATGTCTTAAGGGAAATGAGCTATAGAACAGAGAAGACTGAACCGTGCTGTAGCTCGAAATTAATGGACCTCTAGGGAGTGCAAGAGTCACCTTCTGGAACTTTGAAACTCAGAAGTTATATGCAAAATTTAGTGCACGCATCAGGGGTTATAGAAACGGATTTGTAGCGTTACCATTTTCCAAAAGGTGGCGACCCAAAGGTTACTAACTACTACTGTACAGGAAGAGAACAGGCGAGTTGCGGGGGCGAGGGGGGCGCCCAGAGAAATCTAAGCTTTAAGAGAAAATGGAAAACCTCTTCCTGATCGAAGGAAATGCTATAAACAGATGGAAGGTTAGTTCATAATTACTTCATCATCTCATTAAAATAGGTAGTAAAGACTGAGCTGGAAACTGGGGAAACTTGTGCAAACACGCTCCAGCAAAGGAATACTGAGGAAGCCGGGCAGACCGAGTGAAAACGGGGCCTGCTGGAGTCTAGAGTTGTTTCCTTGCGCCTTAGTGCAGCACAAGCCTCTGTGCAACTTCTTGGCGCTGGAGTAGTCCTGAGGGCTGGGCATCACTAACTTTGTTCTACAACCAGTACGCGCCACTCTCAAGACTAACCGACCCCGACTGGGAGCAAGAGCGGTCTTATCACAAAAGGCAATCAACACGGTCCCTGAGGTTTGTCAGTGAGTCAGCTCGAGGGCAAGAAGCTGAAGTTTTAGACTCGGTACAAGCTGTATGTCCGAACTTCCCCATAATTGTCATACTTTCTTTGCTTTAAACGCTGCCTCCAGTCGACCTCTCCACCTGTCATCATCTCTGAATCATCCCGCCCTATTTCGACATCTCCTTCCCCAGCCTTTGGCTCTCGGCCTGGCGCAGAGCCCAGCCACTGCCGAGGCCCTGGAGAATTCATTCATTCAACCACTGCAGGGTTTACTGAGACTGTGTAAGGCTCAGTGCTAGAGATTGGGGTCTCGGACCCAACGGGTTATCCAGACCCTTCACCCCCGCGGCCGGACAGTCCAGAATCGACCCCGGCCTAACGGGCCGCCGCGGTCTTCCCTGGCAGTGGGGAGGGCTCCTGCCCACATGTCGCAATAACTTCCCAGATGAGCACGCTGGCACTGCCAGGGTGATGCAGGGTCCAGGCTGGCTCCGCCTCCCGCCCTCCACAAGATCCCGCGGGAATAGAGCTCTCGGTACCGGGAACGCATGTCTAGGAGCTGCGCGTCTGGGCACTCGGGTCGCGCGCTCGAGCGCCTACCGTAACGGCACCCGTCAGCGGTTGGACCTCGAAGGCCTGGCACCGCCCCCACCCTACGTTCCCGCCCGCAGTGCTTGCAGCCCCTTAGGTGCCAGTCTGGGCCCCAAAGTCAGTCCCTATCCTCTCCCAGCGCTTCGCTCTCTTTCTTTAGCCAATCGGAGGCAGAAGTGGTGCGAGCCAATGGCCACAGCCAAAGTATCTAGAGTGGTGGAGCCTATCAAAGTTCTACCTTAAGTTTCTCCCGCCCCTGAAAAGTCAGAGGCGGGCTAATCTTACATGTCGGCCAATCAGTGACCAATAAACAAGAAGCTTCCAAGATCAAAGGGGAAGGGGTGGGATCTAGGCGGCAGCAACGCCTCGGGGAAGAGGAATGACAGGCAACTTCGCGAATACCGCAGACATATTTCCCCTACGTGAGGAAAGGGGTGGGGCTAGGGTGGCGCCTTCACCAATGGTTGGTTGGGGGGCGTATCCGCGGGCCAAGCGGGAGCCGGAGGCCCGGGGCTCTCTGGGCCGCGCCTGAGGCGGAGGCAACGGGGCCGGGGGGCGGCGGCAGTAGTGGCGGCAGCGGCGCAGGTGTGCGCCGCGGCTGGCCCGGGTGGATGGAGTTGGAGGGGCGGAGTGCAGGCGGTGTGGCGGGGGGGCCGGCGGCTGGGCCCGGGCGGAGCCCCGGGGAGTCTGCGCTGCTGGACGGGTGGCTGCAGCGGGGCGTGGGACGGGGGGCCGGCGGTGGGGAGGCCGGGGCCTGCAGGCCCCCGGTACGGCAGGATCCGGACTCCGGCCCGGACTACGAGGCGCTGCCGGCTGGAGCCACTGTCACCACGCACATGGTGGCAGGCGCCGTGGCAGGGATCCTGGAGCATTGCGTGATGTACCCCATCGACTGTGTCAAGGTGAGACCTGGACTGGGCTCGGAACCCGACCTGGGGCTGACCCACCTTAGTCCCATCTAGAGCCAGGATCCTAGCTGAGAGCTGGAGTCGACGGGGTTCCTTCTTGGCTCCAGGCACTTCACACGATTCGAACCGGTACTCCGTGCAAGCAAGGTCCGGGCTGGGAGTTGAGCCCACTCAGGAGCCAGGACTTATTTCTAACCGTCAGTGAGATCTGAATCGGGACTCATGATCAAAAATCTGTCAGCCAAAGTCGGAGATCCCACCTGGGACTTAACAGGAATAGGGTGGGATTGGGGATCCCGAAGCCCAGGTAAGTGCTACTAACTCGATTAAGGTGACGCCAACTGGCGTGAATCAGATGGTAAACTGGATCTGATGGCTTGAGATGTTCTTCGGGTAGGTGCTTTTACCAGCTTCTTGCTGTGTCTTTCCTTAGAAGTGACGAGGCAGGAACCGGAATCTGGGATCTCTCAGCTAGATAAAGGACGTATTAAATCTTATCCCGTGAGTGATTGTAAGTCGTTGTGCAGTCAGAAATCAGAGTTTCAGACTGAAAGTAATATGGGAAAGATCGTGTTCAGGAAAAGGTTTCGATTTCTCTCTGAAGCAAGCATGATATCCCACCCATTTCCTGAACATGAAAATTGAACTGGGATTAAGATTGTGTATGTGCAGGGAGCACATCAGCCCCCACACAAGAGAGGAAACTTAGTGTATTTCTTTGGGCGCCTGAAGTTGACAAAAAGGGGAAAGTTGCCTAGAAGGGAAGTGTGACGGTATTAGAAAGTGGATGTAAGTGTGAAGAACGTGGAACAAGATCGACACAATTAGTGTGAAAGTAAAACTAATTGCATCCACAACCAAGCAGGATGATTAATGGATCCAGAAGTGAGATCCTTCTGAAGAAAGCTGAGTCTCCCCTCTGAAGATGGGAAAGATTGTTTTTACAGTTTTTATTCTCCACCCTTAGTAAAGATGCAAACCACTAAACTTGAGATCTAAATTGAGGGGGAAGTAAATCCGAGGAGACTGTTGAAAAAAATATGATGGAGCCTTGTGCTTCCTTTACATGTTAAGGGTAATAGTCAACAATATCCTGGCAGTTCTTTGTATGTTTTCTCCTCAAATTAGGAAAATGTTGTGTATTCAAAAGGAGGAGAGTGTCAATTTGGGCAATGCAAAGCAACCCTTTTCTGCTTGCTGCTTGTTCCAGTTACCATTTCATGTTTTCATAGTAATATGGATGAAGAAATAGGGAAAGAGCTCATGAAGCTTTGTGAATGACACTGAGTTGGTTCTAGTGCATTGCAAGGTTAACTCCTAACAAGGACCATAGCCACTGAAAATGTGGTTAAATGCACTTAACATGATTAGAATTTTAAATGCCCTTGTTGATTGAGAGAAATAAACCGGTAAATTCCATGAGAAAGAAATATAACCATTGAAATGTAAAATGAATAAATACTAATAAAAAAGAGCCAACATTTATGTAGTGGACTCTAGGTTGAATGGGAGTTGACAAAAAGGGGAAAGTTGGACATGCTACATATCCAAAAGTTAATATGATCTGGCTGCAGAGTAACCTCATTCTACTCAATCATGAGTAGAGTGCAGGATTTATGTTGCTATTTCAGGATGAGTATCAAATGGGAAACAGATAAGTGAAAGCAATGAAAATTATTTAATGGCTTGAAAAATACAGTGTAATAATGTGACAAAAATATTACTACAGCTTTCACCGTTATGCCATAACAACATAATGGGAGACTGTCTCCTTACACTGCATATTTTCATAATGCTATTGTTGCTTTGGACATTTTATAAATTCCCCTGTTAGAAATGCCTCCAGAATCTTTGTATGCATATCCTTAAAGATAGCAAATCTTTTTTCTGTACACACACACACACACACATACACATCTCAGAAGATTGGTTTAGGGGCTGGGGCTATAGCTCAGTGGCAGAGCACTTGCCTAGTGTGTGAGAGCACTTAGCACCACATGAAAATAAATAAAGGCTTTCTGTCCATACACAACTACAATTTTTTAAAATAATTGATTTAGTAGAAACAGAGACCACTCAAAATCATATACTATGAATAGGTGAGAGCTCACAATGGGAAGTACCTCTTGGGGTACTTAAAGATTAGGTGGAGCTGGAAAGCAAGGAGATGATTTACTCCTTGAGACCTGTGTACCCACTGGTTGTGAACAGTTGTGAAAGAGGAGTTCAAGAAATGCTTTGCATAACCACAGCAATACTGGAATAAGTCATTTCTAGCCTTCCAAGGCAGCTATTTGGAAGAACAGTTCTTATTCATTTACATGAACTTTGGAATTTTTGTTTTTGAAAAATTAGTCATGTAGGGATGGGGATGTAGCTCAGTGGAAGAACCCTTGCCTAATTTGCACAAGGCCCAGGGTTCAATCCATAACAACGCAAAAAAGAAAAAATTAGTCATGCAACATTATAGTCACGCCTCAAAACCGTACATCAAGGAAGTAATAATTTGATCTGAATGAAAAATATTCAGGAGTCTTCAAAAATACCAAGTCTTGTCTTTGAAGAATAATTTTCATTTGCCATTAATGCTGGGATTTAAATGATTAGAGGGGAGACCAATATGAGTTAGTGTCCATATGTCAAATGCTGTTGTGCTTGCATGAAAGTAAAATTCAAATCCCAGCCTGCCTGGTTCACTTGTCACCTGGCAGTTTTTCTTTTTACCATAATGCATGGTGGAGAGGAAAAGCAGGTCAATTTTACCACAAGACTGGAGGCAGGTATCCATGTTGTAGTCAGGAGGGCAACCACAGTGTTTGCAAATGAAAGCTAGTGTTGTTTCTTGGCATGCAAACCTGTGTATCCTCACTCACTTATCAGGGTCAAGTTGACTTAAAATATCCTTGGGAGGGACTATGGGAAGTCAACACAGCCTTGCTAGACCATGGCTATCCACCCATCTATTTCTGTGGTCATAATAAGGAGGTTTGGGAACCCAGATAAATCCCAGTTTCCTTTTCTAGGCCTCAGAAGCAAGCATCAGTCTTTATCTATAGGGATAGGCTCTGCAACCCAAAGCAGTGAGAACCCTTCTCAGAACCATCTGGCTAAGTCCCCACCTGCTTCCAAGGTACTGTTTTTGGTTCTGCAGTGGTGAAACAAGTTATCAACTTACATAACAAAGAGGGAAAGAGCAGAGGGAGAGAAATCTTTTCCATTCTAGATGTAAATTGATATCTATACACCAGTGAAAGGTTAAGAAATAGAAACAATGACATTTGATTTTCTTGCGTCTAATACTGATTAGTTAAGTGTTCAATAAATGCAAATTTCTTGTGTGCCAAGTACCTATCTCTTGTGTCCCACATACATTTAATCTTTGAAACAACTTCATGAAGTAGACACAATTTTCATTATTTTATAGATAAAGAAAGGAGGCTTAGAGGGCAGTTAAGTAACTTGTCCAACATGGTAGAATGTAAGAGGCAGGGACATCATTTGAATCCAATCTGTGTGACTCACAAATCTCCCTTATAGCCTCTCAAAAGAAGATTTACAGACCCAAGCAAAGCAAACAATCTCACAATAGAGCTCATCTCTGAATATGTGTCCTTCAGATTAGCAGCTGAACACTATATTCATTATAGCCACATAGAAACCTTAAAATAAACTTTTAAAAATGCAGAATTAAACCGGACTTATTAGGTTTAGGACCAATTGTCAATGCCTATTTCTGAAAGCTTTACACAAGAAACAATGCTGTCATAATTCTGTAACTTCTTGGATATAAGTAAATATACCTTAGCATATTTCTTTAAAAGAGTAAAAAGCCTTTACAGCACATTGTGAAAATTACCAGTGGTTTACATGTCTTATTTTTTTAAATTCCTCCAGCAGTCCCAAGAGCCAGCCATTCTTGGCCTCATGTTACAAATGACAGTTTTGAAGCTCAGAAAAAAGGTTAATACTTGGGACAACACATCTGGCAAACTGGGACTCAAACTCAGGCTTGCTTTTTTTTTTTTTTGTACTAGGGATTGAACTCAAGGGTGCTTAACCACTGAGCCACATCCCCAGCCCTTTTTTGTTTGAGACAGGGTCTCACTAAGTTGCTGAGGCTGGCTTTGAACTCATTATTCTCCTGTCTCAGCCTCCCAAGCTGCTGGGATTCCAGATGTGCACCACCATACCCTGCCAAACTCAAGCTTTTGTCTTTTACCAAACCACTTAGCTCCCTACTAGTTTGTTTTTCTTCAAAGCAAAGCATTCATAAATTCTTAAGAGATTTTATCTTTCTAAGAAAAGTAGATTTACTGGCTCCCAAATTTGGGCATCCATATTCATTTTTATATTTAGCATAGCTTATACTCAGGTCCTCTCCTTAAGGGAGAAGCATTGAGTAGAACCATTGTGTTAGATCTAGATGTGCATGTAAAATATTCAGTATAACTTACCCACAGTCTAGTTTTCCTCCGTCTCTCACTGGGGATTGAACCCAGGGCCTAGCATGTGCTCAGCAAGAACTCTACTACTGAGCTACACTCCCAGTCTTTTAGGTTTGTTTTTGTTTTAATCTTTATTTTTACTTATTTATTCTTATGTGGTGCTGAGGATCAAACCCAGAGCCTCACATATGCAAGATAATTGCTCTACCATTGAGCTACAATCCCAGCCCCAGCATTTTAGTTTTGAGACAGAATCTAAATTGCCCAGACTGGCCTTGAACTTGTAATCCTCCTGCCTCAGTCTCCCAAGTGGCTGCATTTGCAGGCATTCACCTCCTGGCCTGGCCCAGGTTGTTTTTTTTTGGGGGGGGGGGCGGGGGTAAAGAGTTCCAGGTTTCTGAGATCAGACCTTTCAGGACTGGCTGCCAAATAAGCCAATGACTGAAGCAGAGCAATGTGATTTCTAAATGTCCCTCCTGTACAAGGTCAGTTTTACACAAATTTTTGGAAACACATAATTGTTAAGCTGCCAGGCCAATTTTAAAACATACCCTTTGAATAAAGCACACCCTTTATTGGAGATTCATGGGGTCTTTTGGGGAAGTGGGAAAGAATGTGTCCTTTGTGATATCTGTATTTCTGATTGAACACCAGTAATTAGCCTTTTAAAAAAATATTTTTAGTTGTTGATAGACCTTTATTTATTACTTTATATGTGGTACTGAGAATTTTACCCAGTGCCCCACACATGCTAGGCAAGCACTCTATCACTGAGCCACACCCCCAGCCCTAACCTTTGAAGTGTGAAGTTTTTTTGTTATTTGTTTTGTTGTTGGTGGTGAAGACGATAGGAGGCAGGAAAAAATAACTCCAGGAATGTGGTTTACTTGTGGCTAACCAGGACCTGTTAATCTGGTTAATTTCTTTTTCCCATGCTCTTGAGAAAAGGCATTACTCTTGGATTCCAGATGACCAACAGGAAACTTCAAGCTTTTAAATCCAGACTGAATCTAGTGATTGGAATGAAGCAAGATTTTAAATTGTACTTGGACATCGGTTACCCCTTGTTGGTTCACCAGTGGCTATACTCATTACTTTCTGACCTGGTGCAGACATGGCTATGTGACAAAAGATTCATTCATTCAGCAAACAAATCTTAAGTGCATTCTGTGTGTCAGGCACTAGACATTAATTTTATTAACTTATTTTGAGGTACTGGGAATTGAACCCAGAGGTATACTACCAACCACTCAGTTATATTCTTAACCTTTTTAATTTTTTTTTTCTTTTAATTTTCAGACAGGATCTCACTAAGTTGCCCAGGCTAGCATTGAACTTGGATCCTCCTGCCTCAGCCTCCAGAGTTACATACATGTGCCACCATACTCAGCTAGACTGATTTTAAACTGTTAGTCTCCGTGCTACTTTAACCTGAAATGGTTCATAGACAAAAGAGATTTTTGTGGGAAGGCACACAATTCAGAGAAGGTCTGATTTGAGGGAGTGTTTCAGATGAGATTAATTGCCCAAATTTCAATAAAACTGTCCAAGAACATTATGCAAGTGTTTATAATACACTTTTCATTCCAATCATTGAATCTTTTTAGAAATTCCAACGATTGTGTCACAGAAACTGATTTGTATTTGCTGATGCCGATTTGGGGATTCAGTCAATTTAGATCAGAAATCTGAAAGACTTTTGAGTTTTAGAGACTTAGGTTGGCGTCCAGCTAGACTCTCCCCACTTTCATAGTTTCAGGGCAAACTCTTTCCCAGGGAGTTGCAGCAGCCTCTGTTAGGAATGCTCATTCTGCCAAGACCTAACTTGTACACCCAGTTGCCCATGCCAAACAGTCTGAAAAGGTATCAAGAGATGAGCACCCATCTCATTAATCAGTGTGTTGGGGTCAATAAGCAGCGCCAGGATAGGTCTTTAGAAATAAATGCAGTAAATACTTGAATTTAGAATTCATTTGTAAAACTGTTAGCCTGAATTTATTAAGGCACAAAAACAACTTCTGAATCAGAGGCTTGATATTTATTGCTGGGGCAATGAATCACCTTGGAGTTCTGGGAAATTACCAAGTGGCCATGTCCTTGGGGAAAGCCATGATGTTCCACTCTTGGGGTCATCAATGACTAGAAGAGGAAAGGTTCAAGACTTGGAGAGATGGGACACAGATTTGGAAAGAAGTAAAGCAGGGAGCTATGTATTGCCTCCACAAATTGGCATGGTTGCCTGTAGAAGACCAGTTCAGTGCCCAAAGCCTGGGTGTTGATGTGGGGCAGGATGTTGGCCTCGCTGACATTGCACTTCTCCTTGCTGTAATTTCAGACCCGGATGCAGAGTCTACAGCCTGACCCAGCTGCCCGTTATCGCAATGTGTTGGAGGCCCTCAGGAGGATTATAAGAACGGAGGGCCTCTGGAGGCCCATGCGGGGGCTGAACGTCACAGCAACAGGCGCAGGCCCTGCTCACGCCCTCTATTTTGCCTGCTACGAAAAGTTGAAAAAGACATTGAGTGATATAATCCACCCAGGGGGCAATAGCCATATTGCCAATGGTATTGAGCCTTCATGTGCCGGTTCCCCCATTTTCCCAACTCTTTGCACTTTGCCGCTTCAGTGCTTTCCAGAATCAGCTTGGTTTGGAGCTGCAGCTTTGGGCTGGGGTAGGCCAGTTTATAGGGGAGGGACTTCTAAACCTGATGTTCTCAGACAACGGGCTGCTGCAACCCCACCCCTCCTCTGGGGCACCTCAACAAAGGGTTACAGCATCCTCCCTTACCTACCAGCTTGACTTTTTCCTCATCTTCTCCCTGGCATCAACTTCTAATGCCTGGTATGGAGACACACACTGAACTACCCCTACTGTATACTTCTTGATAGTTGGGTGGTATATTGCTCCTCAGGACGGGATTGGAGGTGGAGGTGACCCAGCTACCCAAGGAAGACACTAACGGAGCCCCAGATCTTCGCCTCACCTTTTCAGGATCCCAGTTGACCACAGGCAGTTTGTGTCATTGAGGACACGACACAGCCTTGACAAGTGAAGGGGGGAAGGGCCAAGGGTCTGTGGAGAATCCAGAAGGTTGGAGGTTGGGTGGAATTAAAGGAAGAGATAATAGCCCAGGATTTCAGATTGTCTGAAAACCAAGTTGAGTGGGGAGAGGGTGGGGGATATAGTAGTTCAGGAATGAAAGAAAGGTCTGGATGGACAAACGTTGGGATCTGGAGATGGGCGAGCAGCACAGGGGCAGCAGGATGGAAGGCAGGATTCTGTGGTGAAGATCTGACTACCTGGCACCACATTCTCCCTGCACTGGTGGCAGTCAATATACTGGCATCCCTTGGCAGCAGAGGGTTTGCTTCCTAGCTGGGGCATAAGCTGAGGTTTTTCTTAGGACCATCTGTATTGATAAAAACTGGGCTGTTCTTGCCTCTTCTGAGATAGGTGTGGAATGTACATTGATGACCTTTCCTAAGTTTGTGAGAACAAATATCTTTGTTGAAGCTGAAGTTTAGGAGCAGCGGGTGCCCTCTTGGACTGGCTCCTAACATTCCCTTTCCTCACTGCTTTAGCACAGCCACTCGCCTTCACTTGGGCCTCAGTGAATTGGTCAGCCTCTCCTGGCCTTAAATGTGGCAGTTGTTCTCTAATTTGCAGGTGCAGCCGGGTGTGTGGCAACATTACTTCATGATGCAGCCATGAATCCGGTGGAAGGTAATGATTCTTCAACCTATCTCTCTGGGTAGCTGCAGCTGCCTGTCTGGGTTTTTCCTTTATTTTTGTTTGCAGAAAAAAGCAAGAGAGCATTTCAATTTTTGTGAGAAGTCCTCCCATGTTACTTTATTTTACCACCAGAGGGCGCTAACTCCATATGTTTAGTCCTCTAGGGGAACCCCTCAGACAGGAAACATTCATTGGGATTTAATCCATCTTTGGGGCTTCCCTGCAAAAGAAATACCTCTATCCGCTTATCCCTGGGCTTTTCTGGAAGTCCCTTTTGTAGTAAATTTGATCTCTTCTGAAAGTTTAGCAGATTATTTAATTTTTCTTCAAAGAGGTGAAGATGGATTCTGACATTTAAAATTCTTACCTTTCTTCTTGGAAGGAAGAACATAGTTGAGATAGGAATGAAAGATTAAATTGTAGAGCTCAGTCTCTGCATTTCTACCTGGCTCTTGGCTTCTCAGTTGGAGGGAAATTCTCCAAAAACTGTGCACTGAGAGCAAGGGATAGCAGACAAATAAGAGAGGATAGCATAGTTCTAGTTCTTTGACTAGGCAAGGCCATGCGTGGGTAAGGGCCACACCTAAGCTGGAGACTGACAGAACTCACACCATGTTGTCCACTTGAGGAAGTGGATGATGTCTGGAAACTAAATCCTGACTCTTTTTGGCTAAGAATCTTGTTTTCTTTTTGGTAGTACTTTTCCTTCCTCCCCTCAGGGAGAGTAACCATCCTCATGTTTAAAGAATAAGGTGCTTCTCATACCTGAGGATTAGGATTGTTGGTGTTCTGTGTTCATCATTACACAGTGAAAGGTCAAGATTCTGATAGATACGTACCCATTCCAAGGAGACCCTCTAGAGGTATTAAGCCATAGATATATCTTGCGTTCTAACTGGCTGGTTTTAAAGAAATCCTGCTGGGAGTGGGCCCATTATTTTTTGACCCTTTGCCAAGGCTTTGCCTACCTCCTGGCCTCAAGAGGGAAACATAAACTTATCCTGTTAACTGGTAGTTAGTTCATTTATACTATCTTCTCTCTCCATTCCATTGGCTGATCTGCTGATTTGGGACCCTGAATCTGGATACTCTTGGTCACCGGCTATTTGCTGTCTCCATTTTCCTCCTTGTTGATGGCACTCCCAGTGGTCAAGCAGAGGATGCAGATGTACAACTCACCATACCACCGGGTGACAGACTGTGTACGGGCAGTGTGGCAAAATGAAGGGGCTGGAGCCTTTTACCGCAGCTATACCACCCAGCTAGCCATGAACGTTCCCTTCCAAGCCATCCACTTCATGACCTATGAATTCCTGCAGGAGCACTTTAACCCCCAGAGACGGTACAACCCCAGCTCCCATGTCCTTTCCGGAGCCTGTGCAGGAGCTGTAGCTGCCGCTGCCACAACCCCACTGGACGTTTGCAAAACACTGCTCAACACCCAGGAATCCCTGGCTTTGAACTCAAACATTACAGGACACATCACAGGCATGGCTAGTGCCTTCAGGACGGTATATCAAGTAGGCGGGGTGACCGCATACTTCCGAGGAGTGCAGGCACGAGTAATTTACCAGATCCCCTCCACGGCCATCGCATGGTCTGTGTATGAGTTCTTCAAATACCTGATTACTAAACGGCAAGAAGAGTGGAGAGCCAGCAAGTGAAGGAGCGCTGTGTGCAGCCAGGGGTAGACGGCACCGCTGCAGCCTGCCCCCTCCAGCCGTGTTCTGCCTCCTGGCACACTCCAGCCTTGAGTGGAGTTGGGAGCAAGGGAGAGGGCTCTCCCTGGGCTCTCAGTGTTGTGGCTAACACCAGTTCCCGCCAGCCTTGTTGCCTCACCACCTCTCCTCCCAGGCCTTGAGCGAGTGCAGCAGAGCACCCCTCAGCACTTCTGTCAACCTCCATCATGGGCCTGGTGACCCGCTCTAGACTGTTATAGAGGGCTAAGCAGCACATTCCCCTGGTTCCTAATAAAAAGCCTTTAAATGAAATGGTTTTGTTCTGTTTGTCTTGTCAAAGGGGAAGTGAAATGCTGTCAGCTGTTATTTACTTGGCTTGAAGCATAAATCAGGGAACCCAAAAGGTTTATTGAGGATGGCTGTAAGTTTTTGTTTCTGCTGACGTTCATGATGGTTTCAGTCTCCCCGTCACCTTGAACACTGGGCCTCTGACAGACCCTAACTTGGCATGAGTGCTTCATGTTCCCACCAGTGCCTCTTCCCTTGGGCAGCAGTGGGCACAGCAGAGTCGATTTTTCTGCTCCAATTCTGAGCTCTGCCTGAGCAGTGGAACTTTGCACTCAGCCCTTTGTTTTCTGATGTAGTTTTGAAATTAAAATTATTCAGTGAAACTGCAAGTCCTGAAGATTGTGTGAGCAACAACACATTTTGTTTGACTTTAAGGTTTTTACCAAGTACTTGAACACATGTGATCACATCTGGTTCTCACGAATTAGTGAAGCAGGTGGTGCAATTGTCATGTCTGCATTATGGGATGGAATCGCAGAAAAGCTGTGACTTCCCTGAGACCTCACAGTAAGTGTAGAACAGAGTCCCCAGCCCTTTTTTTTTTTTTTTTTGGCCCCAGAATTGAACCCAACTGTGGAAGATAGGAAGTGAGCTGAGGCGTGATCCCCAACATGCAGGTTACTGAAGAAGCTTCCTGCTGATGTCCACCAGGGCTCTTCCTGGAGACCTTCAGAGGTGGGGCTTTCACAGTTATGTGAGTCAGGCTGTCCCTTTTCTGGCTACCATAGTTACTAGCAAGTTCTTCAGAACACAGAACAGGCATCTAGCCCCTGAAACTCCCACCTATCCTCCTTGTTATGTCATCTGCTCACTCATTCAGTAACTACTGAGGGTCTCTGGATCAGGTACTAGAGTTGGGGATACAATGATAAATAAAGCAATCCTGGCCCTCAGGGAGCTTATTGTCTGGAAAGAAAGATACATGTAGGGGCTGGGGATGTGGCTTAAGCAGTAGCGTGCTCGCCTGGCATGCGTGTGGCCCGGGTTCAGTCCTCAGCACCACATACAAACAAAGATGTTGTGTCTGCCGAAAACTAAAAAAAAAAAAATTAATATTAAAAAAAAAAGAAATGCCCATAGGTGGGAAAGGGGAATTAAAAAAGAAAAAAGAAAGATACATGTAAACAGGCAGTTATAAGATCAAACAATGAGACAAATGATGGGATAGACCTAGGATACACTTAGAGGGGGATACCAACCCAGCCTTGGGTGACAGCTTTTGGAAAAGGTGACATTTCTGGTGACATCCAATGAGATGAAGAGGGGAGGAGAGATGTTCTAGTAAACGACCTGGAAGTGGGACAATAAGAAGTGTTCGAGGTCCTGTGGGCAAGTGGTTCAGTAGAACTGAAACAATGTGGGCAAGGCTTGCAGCTAGACAGCTAAGCAGGTGCTGGGTCTTAAAGCAATGCTAAGGAGTTCAGGGTTTATCCTGAAGGCGATGCAGAAGCATTACAGGGGTTTAAGCAGAGGCAGGGTGTGATCAGATTTGCCATTTAAACAGATCACTTAGGCTCTCTGGAGAAAGGATTAGAGGAGCAAGACTGGGCAGGCAGGTTAGAAGGCTGCTGCACTAATCCAGGCAACTGCATGGTGGTCTGGGCCAGGACTGGCAAGGAGACTGGAGCTGTGTTAGAGTTGTAGAAGCAATAGGATTTGGTTACAGAATAAATCTTGTCCTCCTTCCATCTGACAGCCCTTCAAGTATCTATGGAGAATCATGTCTGAAAGCACTTGAAAAAAAAAAAAACTGTCAAGGAAACTTCAGGAGCTCCTATTCTCAACTTTATTCCAGTAAGCTAGGCTGCCCATCTGATTTGGTGATGGAAAGGAAAGACGTGAATAGTGTTGAACGGTGATACTGGAGTTTGGATCCCTGTGGAGAAAAAAAAAAAGTGTGATACCACTGTAGAGGCAATTTCAGAGGGTCTGCAAGTAAAAAATGTAAGTGGGAAGCTGCCTCCGGATGTGGACTAGGCAGGAGAACAAAGGATGATTCTCCAGACCATGTTCTTGCAGTCGACTTCACAGAACTACTGTTTGGCTTAGTATCCAGCACAAAATAGGCACCATGGCAATAAAGTTCATTTTTCAAAAGGAGGATGTGGAGAAATTTTTTTTTTGTACTAGGGATTAAATCCAGGGGCACTGAATCAATAAGCCACATCTCCAGCCTTTTTTGTATTTTATTTAGAGACAGGGTCTCACTGAGTTGCTTAGGGCCTCACTAAATTGCTGAGGGTAGCTTTGAACTCGAGATCCTCCTGCCTCAGCCTCCCAAGCCTCTGGGATTACAAGCATGTGCCACTATGTCTAGCATGGGGTAATTTTTGAAAGAATGGTAGCTGTTGAAGACCCCCTCAGGCTCTGCACAGTAGTTCACACCTGTAATTCCAGAAACTCAGGAAGCTGAGGCAGGAGGATCATAAGTTCAAGGCCAGTCCCCACAATTTAGCAAGGCCCTATGCGCCTTAGTGAGACTGTCTCAAAAAAAAAAAAAGGCTGGGGATGAAGCTCAGTGGTAAAGCCCCCTAGATTAAATCTACAGTACTAAATAAATAAATACCCACTCAGCCCTACCACTGATCACAAATGAGAAATGAATCCAGAGTGACCTTCCAACCTCCAATTATGCTCTAGCTACCAGAGGACATCTAGTTTGGAATGGGGGTGAGGTAGGAGGAGTCATTAGGTTCTGCAGGTCTCTTGGTCCAAGTCATTAGAGGAGATAGATGCAGAATACTTGACAGGGCTGCAGTCTAGAGTGCCAGTGACTGGATACCTGGGTCACTTTGTGGGGGCTCACCATACCCAGGAGAGCTGTGGGTGTTTGGTGGCCTCCTAGAGCCAGAGCCTTTCCAGAAAGCCAGGTAGCTTGTTGTTACCTTGAGGATCCAGTACCAACATACCAGCTTTTGGGAGAGGGCCAATTTAAAGAAAATGAGAAAATAACTTACGGTTTCCCCAGAGAAAGCTCTTTTTAGTGAATGAAACAATCTCATAACAACACAAGACAGTATCTGGCTGTACGCTGGATTATACAGAAACAACAATGAATTTTAGAAATAGAAAAGGAAAAGTGTAGATCAGATGAACAGAGAAGAGGGTGATTTTGATGAATAGCAGAATAAAAAATACTTTTGCAAAAGTAAAGTTGAATCATGTTAATTTTACAAAATTTCAGAAAATATTAATGAAAAGTAAACACTTCCAACCCCATCACCCAGAGAATATGACTTTTTTTTTTTTTGCAGATTGCAGATTTTTTTTTTTTTTTTTTTTTTTTTGTGATTGAACCCAGGAACGTGTACACATTAGACAAGTGCTCTGCCACTGAGCCACATCCTCAGCCTAGACAGGACATTTTTGATGTACACATCATCTGGTATTTTTATGCATAGATATTTTCTGTTAATTTTCAAAAATAAGATCTCACTGTAACCCGATTTCTTCACATAATAAACTGTGGTGTTCATCTTTCCATATTGCTAAATTTCCTTCCACCACTTTAATTGTAAATGGCCATACCACATCCCATGATATGAATGTTCAATGATACATTATTCTCTCAAGTCCCCTGGTGTGCCTTTTTAATAATTTATTATCAGAAATATTGCTGTGGTAGGTAGGATCTGAATAATCAAAGAAGAGTATTAAATTTAGACATATGGTTCAGAGTAGAGAGATATTTTGGCTGAAGAGATCTTACCTGAGACCAGGATACAGGTAATAGGTTGGTGGGGCTGAGCCTGGCCAATGAGAATGTCAGGGCTGGGAAACACCTTAAATATCATCTGGCTTCCCATGCTTTCTGGAGCCCTGCTTCAATTCTATAGCAACCCTGACAGGTTCACTAGCCCCTGCTCCAGCGTTTGGGAACCCACTGTTATGTAGGGCCATCCACATCATTGCTACCATCTCTTAGAAAGTCCATGGAGTCCTGCTTTACTCAGGGATCATGCACTAGCCTGCTTCTGTTGCCTTGGGAAAAACAGCCAAATTCTTCATCATGGCCCAAAGGACTTTATATAAGGAGGCCGTAGCCTCTCCAACCCCAACCTGCCACCTAATGGTGAGGCATTAAACACAAACGCCTATTTTCTCCAAGATCCAAGTCCTTCCTTCTGTTATCTTCATTCATTAATTTAGGAGACTTGCTAGGTCTGTCTAAACTGTCATAAACTTCACACAAGACGTTTAGACTGGTTGTGCATTATCGTGCTATTTCCTGCTACTTTAGACTGTTCATGGAGAACACGTCTCACAGGAGCTGTACGGTATTTCAAGCATTGTCAGAGCCCCATAAACACAACCTGACACCCCCACCACCATCACCACCCCTGCCACCCACCTTCACTTCACACACTTAAAATCAAGGAGAATGTTTCTTTATAAATTGAGGCACTTAAGTGTGTCTGTAATTTCCATCTCTGATGACACCTTCTGCCTGGCGGGGCAGTGCAGAAGCAGAGTAATCCTTCTTCTCTCTGACAGCCCTTCAAAAATATTAAGATGGCTGTCATGTCCCTAGGGAGGGGTCAGAGCACAGAGCACAGACAGAGGAGTTTAGACTTGACTTGGCAACTCATGAGAGCTCTCGTGGTTCCTGAGCAAGGGAGAGACTTAATGTCTGAGGATGATTCAACCTACAGCCCAGACACAGGACAATCGGAGACATTTACTCGTCTGAGGGGCTGTTGTCAACATCAAGACAAAGATGAACCTGAGGAAAAAATGTTACAAGATGAAAGTCACTTGCTGATTTAGACACTCATGTGGGAAGCTACCAGTTGGTTGTCTAGCACTCATCTGGCTGGGTTTTGCCTTCTTGGTTAGACTGGGGCCCAGAATCCTGCTTTTCTGGTATGACCTTCAGATGGAATGGTCACAGTCTGGTATGACCACAGTCCTCACAACAGGTGCCAATAACTACTTTCTCACCATGGACTGGTTGTGGCCTGACACCAAGATTTGTCTGCGAAAATGATGATACTGAGCTAGTCGTGAGCCATATCACTTCACAAACATGTACTGAACAGAGACGGCCATTGGGGTAAATGCTGGGCCTATGTCAATTTTATATGTTAACATGGAGAGGTTACTGTGAGGCTCTTATCTTCAGTTATTCAAACACAATCTAGGTGTTGTGTCACTTTGATGATGATGAAACCCAAGCAGAAATGAGGGACACCTAAACAACGACAGTGAGGAGAAGCGGAGGAAGAGACAGAGTGGAGGGATATTTAGGAGATAGAATCAATCAAACTTGAAAGTCAGATGTATTCAGGGTTATAGAGAAGTAGGTTTTTTTTCTTGTAATTTTCTAGGAAAGAAAGCAAGTTTTCCAGGGGGGACTAATAAACATAGTTATGAACTGGTTTGGAAGCTGGGACAGATTTTCAGGATCTGCAATATGGATGTAGGAGTCAACCATGCAGAGGTTAAACCTAAACTGTACAGTGAATGGAAAAGGTTAGCATTTAGAATAAGTACTCTTTCTTTTTTTAACCCCTTTAAAAAGTAACATACATAACTGTACACCTAGGTGAAATCTTACACATATTTGTACCTGCAGAACTGCTATGCAGATACACAATGCTTTCAAAACTCCAGAAGGCTCCTTTGTGTCCTCTCATAGTTAATACCACCCCTGCAAAGGTAACCACTATTGTGACTTTTGCCATTATAGATTAGTCTTGCCTGATTCTGAATTTCATAAAAATGTATTAATAGAGTATGTACTCTTTGTCTCGGCATGACACCTATAAGATTGATTGATGTTGAAGCATAGAGCAGTTGGTTGTTATTATGTATCAGTTATGTATTTATGGGTTATGTATCAGTCATGCTTCTCTAGAGAAACAGAAATAAGATAAGATATATAGATAGGAGAGAGAGATCCTTCTTAAAAAGGAATTAGCTCATGTTATTGGGGGATGCTGGCAAGTTCGAAACCTGTAGGGTAGTCCAGCAGCCTGGAAACTCAGGCAGGGTTTCTGTGTTAGTCTTAAGGCAGGCTCCTTCTCTGGGGAACTTCAATTTTATTTTATTTATTTTTTTTTATGTTTTAAGCTGATTGGATGAGACCCACCTATGTTATGAATAACCCTATTATGTGAAGTTAACTAATTTTAAATGTTAATCACTTCTACAAACTACCTTCACAGCAACATCTAGATTAGAGTTTGACAATAAAACCAAGTTGACATAAAATTAACCTTCACAGGTTGCTTCTAGTTTTATGTTATTGCCAGTTTTTAACAGAAGCACTCTTTTCTGTTGGGCAAATATAAAAGTAGACTTGCTAGGTCATAGGGATGTATGTGTTCAGCCTTAGTAGACATTACCAAAGTTCTAATATGGTTATATCAGCTTAGACTCCTTCTGGTAATGTAATTACAGTTTAAAGTGAGCATTCTTTATGCCACTTTTTTTGTTTAATATTGTTTTAGTTGTAGATGAACACACAGTATCTTTATTTATTTTTATACAGTGCTGAGGATCAAACCCAGTGCCTCACACATGTGAGGCAAGCACTTTACCACTGAGCCAGCCCCAGCCCCTTTGTGCCACTTTTTAAATTTTAATTTTTATATAATTTCATACTTGCAGAAAAGTTGCTGAAACAGTATAAAGAATCCCCAAATTCACTAATTGCCAACATTCTGCCCCATTTGGTCTATCATTGTATCCATCTATCCATCCATCTACACTCACATGTGGACACATGCATGCACACATACATGTACATACACATCCTTTTTCTAAATTCTGCCCCTATATCCTTTTTCAGTGCATATTTCCTAAGGACAAGAACTTTCTCTTACATAATCACAACACATTCATCAAAACCAAGAGATGTAACATTGATACAAGATTCTTATCTGATCCATAGCCCATATTTGAATCTCACCAATAGCTCCAATAATGCCTTTTATAGCTTTTTTTCTGACCCAGTATCTAGTCTAATAGTATACATTATATTTGCTGTTTATTTTTCTGTACTCTGGATCAAATACTAGCCTTCCCTTTTTTTTTCTTATCTTACAAAAAACTTGATTTTTTTTTTTTTAGATGACAGTCCAATTATTACATCAAGTGCCCTTCAGTTTGGTCTGTTATGCAGTTGTTCATGAGAATGACATTGATTCCTTTACAGAGTCCTTCTGCCATAGCAGAAGGCACAGGGGTCAGTATCTTCCTCGCCGGGCCCCATGCTGGAGATTAAACCCAGACCTTACACATGTGAGCAAGGGCTCTACCACTGAGCTACATCTCTAGACCTTTAAAAAAAAATTGTATTTTGAGTTTTGCTAAACTGTAGTGGCACATGCCTGTAAATCCCAGCTACACAGGAGGCTGAAGCAGGGTGATGGCAATTTCAAGGCCAGTCTGGGCAACTTAGTGAGACCCTTCTTGAAATTAAAAACAGAACTCAGTGGTAGAGCATTTGTCTAGCATGCATGAGACCTTCCTTGGGTTCCATCCCCAGCATTTCCATTTGTTCCATACCCCAAAAAAAGAAAAAAAAAAAAGAAGGAAGGAAGGAAGGACAAATGAACAAAATCTGGATGCCAGTTATGTTCAATGCTCCTGCCAGTCTACCTCTAAGCCTTTTAGCAAACAAAACTAAAGAATATGGATATTTGAATCTTCATTTCTTTCTATGTCTATAAGTATACATGCACACACACAGACACACCACACATACACACACACACACACACACACACACACACACACACATAGATACTTCCAATTCCAATCTAGCACCTTGAAATTCATTTTAGTCTTCCCTGTCTCCATATTCTGTTTTCCAACAGCAAGAACTGGGCTCCCATTATTCCCTGCATATTTACTTATTTGCTCAGTTTTATAGCACACAAAAAGTTATTTCAGCTTGTTAACCCATCACTACAGGGAAAATTCCTTCTAACCAGAATTCAGTGTTTATTGAGTTCACTTGTTTGTTTTAATGTGTTTGTGTGTTTATGAATGATAATACTATCTATTTGAACTAGAGTTAAATTCATTAGTTTCTATTTAAGGACTCCTCTATCCTTTTGACTTAAAAAAAAAAATCTATTCCTCTACTGGGGCTTATGTGTTTGGGAATAGGCTCCATGGTATTCATAACCATAATCCTCTGGAGTTTATGCCAAATATTAGGTATGTCTGCATGGGGGTGGTTATGGAGAATTCATAACTTTTACAAGATTCTCAGTGGTCTTTAACCTAAAACATTTAGTAGAACTAGAGAAAAGAGCAGGATCCAGGGACCCCTCCAGAGACCTAGGGATGGGAAGCTCTGACAGACTGGAAGATTCTCAGAGCAGGCAGAATCTTTTTTGTCTTATATTTTCAGTGCTGAGTACAGTATTAATATGGAGGGGAAAGAAACCAATAAAGGGAAGAGAAACTTGGGAGCAAATCTGTACCCTGAAGCAAACTCAAGATAGCTTTCTTAAGCATCTCTCCACCAGTGACAATGTGGCATCTTAGATTCCAGGCCCCCTGGGGCAGGCCTAGAACTAAACTGAGCAGGTAGTGGGGGTGGGAGCAGAGTACCGGCTGGACATCTGTCTGCAGGTGCAACTCTGAAACTAGAGGAAAAACTCCAGTTTGCACAGGAGACACTGACCCAAGGCCTTGATTTAACCCCTCAGGTTTTTGTGAGGCAGCAAGGTCTCTCCCAGCCAAACTGGAGAACAAGCCCAAATAAGAAGGAAGCTGAAAGTGAAAAAGGCTCTACCCACTGTAGGCACCAACCGAGAAAACTTTCTCCCAGGCATACGGAATTAGGGACCCACCAGGTAGCTGAAACAAACTATTTAATCAAAGGGCAGCACTGCTCTCCAGGAGCTCCTGTGCTGAAGGAAGACCTGGGAAGGCAGCCAATGAGGGGAGGGGCTCAAGGTCAAAGGACAGTGTCCCCTGAGAGCCTGCTCTGCAGGGTGCATTCTGCTAAGTGCTGGTGAGTAACCCAAAAGGAGTAGAGGACTGGATCCCTGCCACCGGCTTAAAGAATGTTTAGCAGATCAGGTGTGCGCCAAAGCGAAACAGAACCCATACTGGCCCAGGCCTCTGTGGCGCATGGTAAATCAAGAAGCTCCTTAAAGGAAAGGCTGATAAGAATTTTGAAGAAGGGTCTGGAATGAAGAAAGAAAAAAAGAGACAAGGGTGTTCCACCTGCCAGTGATGGTTCGGAAATAAGCAGAGGTGTGGAGAGGAGATGGCTTAACCCCAAGAGCAGAGAAGGAAGGGTGTTTCAAAGACCCAGCTGGTGGGTGCTGAGGTTTCAGGCCTATACAAAGCCCTGATCTGCAGGAAGGTCATAATGAAAACGGTGTTTGAGAAGAAGACTGAGTCCAGGGCTGAGCTGGGGGGAGGGGGTTGCCGAAAGCAAGGAGGATGGCAGGGGATAACTGAGGTCCCTTGAATGAAAGCAATTTGCCAGGCTGGAACAGCTGACAGTGGATCCTGTGTTAACTCTACGTACTAGCCAACAAAAGACAAAACTAAGAATTTTCATGTTACATTACTCTGCAACTTAAAATCACATTTGTACTTGGAGAGTTTTATAAGCAATAATAATTATTTATGATTACCATACTGAGCATCTATTGTGTGTCGATCATGTATATAACTCCTCAGAGAACCTCGCAGCCATCTCTGAGGGAGAGACATGTACTATCAATTTTGATATCATACATTATAAATTTGCTCAAGCAAATGGGGATCTCATGAGAACCCCAAGTAAAGTATAGCAGGAATTATTATCTCTATTTTATAGATGAAAAAAACTGATACTAAGAAAGCTAAGGCTCTTGCCCTCTGTCAAACAGCCACAGACTGTCAGCCAGCAATTTGGACCTGGGGTCCTTGCACCCGACTTTCATTCTGATTTCCTGTGCACAGTGTTAATAGAGACCTCTGGGTTTTAGTACAGCACTACTTTGGCCTACATCTGTTGCCCACTTTAGTTACATGCTCTGAATTCCTGGCAATGACATATCAGCTCATTCAGGGTTACTCAGCTGAGTCTGGTTGGCTTGGACAAAGTGTGCAAGGAAAGAAAGTTAGGGGTGAGGACAAGAGGATTAGTCCTGTCACCTCCCCATCTTTCAGAAGTGAACACTTCCTTTTTCCTCAACTGCCAACTTAGGGACTAGATTGCCAGAAGGCAGAAGACATGTTGGATCTGTGTGGGTCAGGTTGTGCAACAAGATAAAGGCAGACAGAGTAAGGACAAGTTCTCAAGGTCACATTATTGCTGCATGCCATGGTTGGGTTTCAAGAAAGCAAACAAAATACTGACAGGTGGCTGCTTAGAATCAGAGCAAGCAAGGAGACCCCCGGGAAGGTGCCTTCCCAATCTTGTCCATCACAATCTTTCCCAATCCTGCCAGCCTGCCTATTGTCAGAATTCTTTTGTAGCCAGGCAAGCACCAAGTTCTCTTGGAGAACTTTGAGGTGTCCTCCCCTTGTCCTTAACACCCCCCTTTGCCGGACTGTGAGCTTCTTTTCTAACCCACACAATTAAATGGCCAAGAAGGTTTTCAGTGGTCTCACCTTCAGAACACATGAACTTCAGGTGAATTTGTATCTGGCTGCATCCTGAGATCCCCGCTTTGTCTGCTACCCAGCTCACCCTGTTCTTTACACAACTGAGGTGGGGGCAAGGGAGTCCAAGGCCCACACACAGCTGGAGAGAGAGGGCTGGTGGGAGACCCTGTTCTCAGGAGCTGGAAGTCAGCCAAGCCTGGTCGGCTGGTGAGTGCACTGCTTCTTAGCTTCAGGCAAAGATCAGGCACTGTATCTGTGTATATCAAGTTAATGCCCTGACATGGCTTCCATCTGAGAACAAGACATTAAAACAGCTTGGGAGCAAGGAGTTAGATTAGGGATTTAGCTTGTCTCACAGGTGTTCCAAGACAGATGGCTCTATCCCTCTCAGGGGCATGCTCCAGGTAAGCTCATCTCTCCCCTTAGCAGCAACTCTAGGTATGAAACACTCCAGCATTTTCTTACGCCAGACTTCATATGTCACAAATTTGTTGAGCACTTACTCTCCACCAGGCATCCGGAATGTGGCTAGTGAGAATAATTTATACTCTTGATCCTACTAAGTGCTGGGCCCTGTTCTTTCTCACAATAGTCCCAGGAGTTAGCTCTGAAAATGCTCCTGTTTTACTGATGAAATAATGAGGCTCTAAAGGTAAGGAATGTACCTGAACTCACATGGCAAGAACTCAGCAGAACCAGAAGTCCAATTCAGGATCCCAGAGGCTGTGTGACTCATCACTGCCCCACAGGGCCCCTGGGGAATGAGAGACAGTCCTGCCTTCAGAAGTCCATGACCCACGGGAAAGACTGTCCAAATAGGCCACAAATTGTAGGTGCTCCTGGCTCTAACAGAGGCATGAAGAAAGTGTCATTTTCTTTTTCTTTCTGCCGGCTCCCAGCTAGTGCTCATAAGTGAGATCTGGGGACCTTTGGAAATGCCAAGTATCACACTTAAAAAAAAAATTCTAATTACTTACTTATTTATTTTTGGTACTGAAGATTGAATCCAGGGGCACTTAACCATTGAGCTATATTTCCAGTCTTTTTGATTTTGATTTTGATACAGGGTCTGGCTAGGTAGCTGAGGATGGCCTGGAACTTGTAACCCTCCAGCCTCAGGCTACCCGTTGCTGGCATTCCAGGCATGCACCACCACGCCCAGCTGCATACTTATCTTTCAGTAGCTGGTCACTTTGCTATCTGTCGGAAGATCAAGAAGCTAGTGAGGGGTGGCTATCTGGGAGGGTCTTTCTGTTCATATATGATGTCCAGATAGGACTGACCAGGGCTGTCATATCAACTATCTCACTTAAACTTCTCTCACTGCACTTGCTACTCCCCAGAGGCCACCTGGCTTACTCTCTCACTTTTTCCAGGTCTTGGCTCTGGTCTCCCTAGAGAGGTCTTCCCCAAATTCCCTATCTAATATAGCCTTCACTATCCCTCCATCCCTTTCACTTGGCTTTATTGCTTCTATTGTATCCGTGTCCAAAGTTTTATCATACATTTATTGTTTATCATCTGTCTCCCCTCCATGAAGCCCAGGACCTTTTCCATCTTGGTCACAGCCCTATCCCCTGCACACAGAATGGGACTTGGAAGACAACAGATGCTCAATAGGCAATTTGTTGGGTTAGTAAATTCATTTAAACTTTACAATGGTCCTTCAAGGTAGATATTGTTAAACCATTGGCCTCATCCCCAGTTTAGAAAAGGAAACAGGCTTAGAAGGGTCATCTGGCAAGTCCAGGTCACACAATGTGTGCACATCAGTCTGCATGCATGCCCGGGCCCCTCTCTTTCCCACACCACCCCCTTCACCCAGCACAGCGCCCTCTCCTCTGACTCAAACGTTCAATAGTCCTGTGGTCCAGAGACTGTTGGCTCATTGTAGAAAGGAAAGAAACTCAACAATACCCGGGAGAGCCATTTATAATTCCTGGGCAGGGCAGGGTCGTGTCCTCTGAGAAACACAACATAGCAAGGGTGTCACCAGCTCTTAAAGGACTGCCCTTCCAGTTTCTGCCTGGTGTCCAGCAGTGGGCCATTCCTCGAGAGCCCTCCAGATTGCAAGAGCAGCTCAACTCACCCCTTTTGTAAGGGACGCTTGCCTTCTCCGCACCCCCCCTTTCCCTAAGAGCCCTAGAGCGGTGCCCCAGTACTGTGTCTCAGCAGGCTCAGAACAGCAAAACTACTCTTGTCACATGCGTGCATACACATGGCCCATGTGGGCAGCACACACTGGCCCAACACAGTGCAGTCTTAGGACCCGTGAAGACTGACCCTGGATTCCTTCACGTGTGGGTGACCAGGACTGTGCTACGGAGAGGCCACACAGAGGGAATGGCAAGGGAGAGTGAGGGTGAGGCTGCAGATGTGTAGGTGAGGGGTTGGCAAATGCTCCCCAGTACGCATGTGCATGTGCAAAGTCTTAAAGCGGGAAGAAACAGTCAGAAGACCTGGCTTATGTCAAAGCCCACCTCATATAAACTGTTAGGGAAGTGATTTCCTCTGTTAAATGGGGATAATAAAGTAACACCTGCTCAGAGTACTTTCTATGATTTTTTTTGGTGGGGGGTGGGGTACTGGGGATTAAACCCAGGTGCACTTAACCACTGAGCTACATCGTCAGCTTTTTTTTAGAGACAGAGTCTCCCTGAGTTGCTTAATGCCTCGATAAGTTGCTGAGGCTGGCTTTGAACTCATGATCTTCCTTCCTTAGCCTCCTGAGCTGCTGGGATTACAGGTGTGTGCCACTGTGCCCTGCCAAAGTACATTCTATGATTTAAGAATATAATCTAGTAACAAAAATGTGAAAACATCTTAGAAGTCATAAAGTATCTATAAGCACAGAGAAGTGTTACATGCATATCTTTTCTGATTAAGAAAAGATACATTATAGAAAATATAATCAATATATAAAACGCTTAAAGAGAGTAAAAATATGTAGAATTACATATTTTATGTAATTTATGCTCATAATCACTGTTGCCATTTTGTATATCTCCTCCCATCATATATCCAAAGCACATATGTGCAAAAAGATATATTACATATGCTCAGCTCACTTACCACAAGACTGGATTATACAGACCAACCCCAGGAATTTCAGATTTTTTTTTTCAGTTCTGGGGATGCAATCCAGGGCATTGCACATGTTAGGCTAGTGTTCTGCCACTAAGCCACACCCCTAGTATAGAATCTTGCCATTAATTTCATTAAAATGATGATAACCTCAGTCTACACGGGAACTTTTTCATTGAATATGAATTTTTAGAAACTTGCTGTTAATAATTCCTCAGTCCTTGAGTTTAATAAATCCATAGTTAACTGCAACATGGCACAACAGGGAAAAGGGGATGTGAGCTCTTTTTCTGCATCTGCCAATAAAGAGCAGCAGATGCGCTAGTGAGAAACTTCTGTGGCTCAGTTTCATCGTCTGCAAATGAGGATGATAGTCTATGCCTTGAGGGTCAGATGAGATCAGGCTTGGGAAAGTGCTTAGAAACAGTAAAGAAACACCCACAGATGGGTACTATCTGTACCCATCTGCACACAAGTACAGCTAGAGAGACATAACACCAGAATTAATCCCAATTCCATTCAACAAGTCCCAACAACCTAAGGCAACCTAAGACTGCTGGTTCCTAAAAATGCTAATATGCCATTCCCTTTACATCCAGCACTTAATAATGAGTCATTCCACCTAAATGGAGCTAAAGTGGCTCCCAAAGTGGTTTACTGTTAACTCAGCAACAGTAAATCCGACTTAGAAGGGTAGGATCTGTGGGCCAAGTGTCACATAGAGTGTTTCTATTTGCAGACTGGCCACATCCTTGGTTCAAGAACAGAATCCAGGCTGGGGAAGGAAGGAGATCCATCTTCCCTCTCAGAGCATCATTCAGCCAGCATGCTGGGAACACCAGAGAGTCAACACCTGGTATCCTTTGACAGCCTGGCAGCCTTAGTAGGACATGCAGGGCCATAAAACGTCATCTCCCTGGATTTTAATGAGGTTTTGAATGGGTTCCCACTTAAGTAGTCCTTGAGAAACTTGGAGAATCTGGCTGAGTGTGAATGTTTTATTAAGCAGGACGTTGGGGGAAGTTGGTGATGCCATTTAGCACCCCCCAAAATCTTTGCTGGCATTAATTGGCTTTGCCCTAGATGGTCTACAAGCCTCCCTTATCTTATTTCCCTTCTGTTCTTTTCCTAATCTCAATGGTCCTTTAAAATCATATACCATCCTTCAAAGCACTTGTACAACTTGAAGCAGGGTTGTAAATCAGGGTTTGCATAAAAACTGGGGTCAAGGGACCTATACCAGAATGATTTAAGCAAACAAAGGCCACTTTATGTTCCAACCTAAGTGTCTAAAACATAAAACAATTCTTCAATATATGCCAACTGAGAATGGAGAGAATAAAACTTCCTTTTGAAAATAAACTTTGTCTTCTATGGTCAGTTCATTTGTGTATCACAGCAAAAGTGTGGTGGGGGCAGAGCGAAGACATTGCAAAGGCAAATTTTCAAAGGCAGGAATTGTCCAGTGGGTTCAGAGTCCAGGAAAGCCATGGTGGCTGCATCTTAAGGATATGAGGTGGCCAAAAGCTGAGAAATTGCTGTCTCTCTTCCTGGACAGTGAACCCCGTAAATTCACAGCTACCCACCTGTAAGCCCATGATACAGAATGGAGAAAATAATAACTATAGGTATTTACAACCTCAATTTACTGGGTATCTCTGAAAGGCAGAGGGCTGTGCTGAGATTTCTGCATGTGCTCTTACTTGACTTCTCCAGAAATTAAGCAAGGGAGGTATTATTCCTTACTTTACATGATCATCCAGCAAAGGTGAGATTAAACACAGCCTCAATACCACCATCCCAAAGTTCATATCCCTCTCTCCTTTTTTTTTTTTTTTTTTTTTTTTTTTTTTTAGTAAACTCCATGATAGAGAAGATGCACATAAGGGCTGTAATGGTGTTGACCTTGGCATTTCTCATGGTTTCCCATATTTATTGGTGTATTTTGTCTTTAAAAAACCATTTTGTTAAAAATATTCTTTAGTTGTTGATGGACCTTTATTTTATTTATTTGTGTGTGGCGCTAAGAATTGAACCCAGTGCCACCTGAATGCTAGGCAAGTGCACTACCACTGAGCCCCAGCCCCAGCCCCTGAAAAAACATTTTTTTAAGAAAATATATAAGTAATACACATTCAGTGCGTTCTTAGAAAAGCCAAACGATTCTGAGTGAACAGAATGAAAAGTAAGAATTCTCCTTAATGTTCCCTGCAATTACAAGTGTACTCTTAGAGGCTAGGAATGTGACTCAGTGGTAGAGCATGTGCCTAACATGTACAAGGCCCTGGGTTCCATTCCCAGCACCAGAATTAAAGGGTAAAAATCATATAATAAAAGCATATTGGAGAAAAAAACTTTTAATGGGAAAAGAAGAAAAATCTATAGTCCCTCCAAAAACTATTTTCCTCTGATCATGTCGTGGGCTTTCCTATGTCATCTGCCTGCTCTTCTCAGTCCTTGGAGTTAATGGCTGGGTAACAGTTAATTGATAACCATAGTGTGCTTAGTCACCCCCCCCCTCCATTGCTGGCCATTTAGGTTGTTTCTAATATTTGCTGTTATAAAGTGTGTTGTGATTAAGATCTCCATGCATTTTTTTTTTCTTTCTCTAGTTTGGATGATTTCCCTAGCATTCCCAGAAGTGGAATTACTGGGTCAAAGGGCGTGACCATTCTTGAGGATCTCAATCCATAGTGCCAAATTGTTTTCCAAAATGATTGAAGCAATTTTCACTATTTGGAAGCTTGCAGCTTACTCTGTGTGAGATGTTCTGGGGAAAGGCTTTGTTTGGGGCTTATTGTTCTGCTGCTTAGCTGGAATCCTACACTTTAATTTTGCCTTTTCGTATAGCCTCTGTCAAAGTCTGTTGATGATGTTTGGCCATCTGATTCCTGGGTGGAAGATTTATATTGGTCTCCCTGTCTCCAGGCTCTTCCTGCCTTCAGTCTGTTTTGCACATTTGGGCCACATTAGCTCTTTTGGAAGCATCCCTTGCCTCCTCTCACTGCCTCACTCAGAAGCTTTATTCTTTTTCCCTTCAGGATCAAGTCCAGCTCCTCTCCTAGGCCTTGAAGACCCTCCACAACAGGGTCCCACTCTCTTCCCCATTCAATCTGATCTCCTACCACGGCCTCAGCCACTTCCCCTCTAGTCCCCAAATTGTGTTCCTTCTGCTTCCCCTTTGACTTATGTTTTCACCCACCTGGAATGCTTCCCCTTCCTTTCCACCTAATCCAAACTCTCTGCTTTCAGGGTGGTTCAGTCCCACCCAGGCAGTGTCAGAACTCTGCAAAGAGAGGGATGAAAGTGTGAAATCAGGAATGCAGAGATGAAACTTGCCAGGGAAAGCAGAGAGGATGCCGTGCATGTCACTGGGGCTGGAGGACACAGGTGACCCCCCTACAAAACAACATTAGAGGCCTGAATGGATTTGCAGCAGAGATCAGAACAAGGCAAGGCTCTTTGCCCTATTGGTGACATTCAGGTTGTTTCTAATGGGTGTAAAGATGGGATCTGGGAGAGAATAGGATTGTGGGCTAATAAGATAATGATGACAATAATAATTATAATATATTAGATATGATTAGCTTCACTTTGAGAAATTAAGACCTGAAAAACAATGGCTTAAATAAAAGAAAAATTCATTTACAATTAATGAAAAAATATCTTCAGGAAGTCCAGAGCTGGAATAGCAGCTTCCTGCTTATCAAGAATCTGAGCTCTTTAGTTTTTTGCAATGCCATCCCTAAGGTGTGGCCCTCTTCCTCATGTTCCAAAATAGCAGCTGGGGCACAAGCCATCATATCTGGAGTCCAAATCAATAACAGGCAGAAGGATGATGAAGAGTATGTCCTCAATTTAGGGAGATTTCTTGGAAATCCCATGCAACGACATGTTCAAAACCCATTGCCCTTGTACAAGGCTGCACCTTGTTCCAAGGAAGTGCCTATGTCCAAATAAAATTCTGGACTATATTACTGAAAAAAAGAAGGGAATAGATGTCAGTATATACAGCCAACAGTCTCTACTTCCACTTATTGAGGTTCTCTGGTAATTGATTTATAATCTATCATGTCTTTTAATTTTTATGCCAATTCTATATCCAAGTACTTAGTGGAAGGCAGTGTAAGACCTGGAGACTGGGCTTTTTTCTTTTTCTTTTTAGGCTTCATATAAAATTACTTTTCATAATATAGAAACACAAGAATAATTGATAAACATATTTTTTTCATTGACCAAACACACATAAATCCACTTTTCAGAAATTAAGTCTTACGCTTGAATATCTTACTATGCAGAATTCACTCAGGGCGCTCCTTTAATATGAGATTAATTGTATTTTTGGTATATGGTGGATCTTATCTGTGAGAAATATACAAGACTTTTTCAAGCTGGAGGTGTAGTTCCGTGAAGAGCACTTGCCCAGCATGCATAAGACCTGGCTTGGATACCTAGCACTACAAAAAAAAAAAAAAAAAAAAAAAAAAATCTTTCTTTCTAAGTTGTAAGACACAAGCAGTTCTCAATAATTGATATTAAAACAATATCCTAAAGAGAAAAATAACTTATTTTCCTTGAGAACAGTTTTCATAAGTGGGAGATTCACTAAAATAGTTACGAACATGAACAAGGATAAGACAGATGAAGCTCTAGCTGGGTGTGGTAGTGCATACCTGTAATTGTGGTGACCCAGGAAGCTGACGCAGAAGGACTGCAAGTTCAAGACTAATCTGGGCAACTCAGCAAGACCCTATCTCAAAATAATAAAATAAAATAAAAGGGCTGGGATGTAGCTCAGTGGTAGAGCACCCTTGGGTTTGATCCCAGTTACTACGGGTGTTGGGAGAGACGAAATTCTTCACACCTTGGTTTATGTTTAGATTGTTATCCCAGTTTTTGGTAAAATAAATGACCAGGAAAAATCTCCACATACAGATTGGGCAGTGCTATGATGCTCATTCTGTGATTGCCTGGACATCTGGATTCTCGGAAGGTTGGACAAGTATCTCCGACCCCATTGCAGAGGCATGGGAGGGAGGGTCAGGGTGGGAGTGAGAGGACAAAAGGCATATTCAAGTAGGAAAGGAAAACTGTTTAGAAAAGACAACCACAGCTCCTGCTATGGTTGCAGCTCAGCGGCTGAGCACTTGCCTTGCACGTGGGAGGCACTGGGTTCCATCCTCAGCACATAAAAATAAATAAATAGAATAAAGGTATTGGGTCCATCTACATCTTAAAAAAAGAAAGAAAAAAAGACATGTAAGGCTGATAAAAATTACAAACAGTGAATGAAATGGTCTTGGCAGAGAATAGTTGTAAAAGTCCCACAGGTGTGGAATGGGGAGGTGGGTGGCCTACTGGAGCTGAAGTGTTGCAGATAAGGCAGCTACAGCTTGGTACTACTGATACCTTAGAACCTCCCATGGCCAAATTTTACCCAAAGACTGCAGCAGAAGAATGATCAGGCCACCATAACTTGGCACCTCTTGTCATTATGCCCTGGTCTGTGACTGTGTGACACTGAGTTATCTGCATATTGCAGAAACTGTATCCAGAGAAATGAGTGAGCCTGGGGGGTACAGAGCAGGAGGGAAGCTGGAGAAAACCACAGCCAAAGGCTCGTTCCCAGGATGTAAGCACCTGGAGGGCCAGGACAGGTCATGGTTGCATGATGTTCCACAGGTCAAGTGCAGTGCCTGCCCCACGGTTCCTTTTCCCCTCACCCACTGAACAGCTGTTGGATGAATGAACAAAAAAAGGACTGTGGCCCTAAGGTTACAAACTAAGTCATATTCATAAGTACCCTCCTGCAGTCCCTTAAGATAACCAGTTGGGAATGTCAGGAAGCCACCTAGGGGCGGCAGCCCAGGCCTATATCATCACAAGGACAACTGAAGGTCCAAGCCAGGGTTATGTCAGTGTGGTGAGTCTCTGGTGCAGGGTTAGGGACCCTCCATGGCAAAGACTGATACGTCACAGGGATTGGACAGAGGAGGATTTTGTCTTTTCTGTCTCTCTTTGTCCTCTTTCTACCATTTACGGAGACTTTACTATGTCCCAGGCATCGTCCCAAGTGCCAGACATGGATTACCTCATCTCATTTGATATCCCATCCATCCTCCCCATTTTTCAGATGAAGAAACTAAACAACCTGTCCAAGTTGTGAGAGCTCCTAAGTGGGAAAGCTAGATGCCAACCCAGCTTTCCCTGACCCTGCAGCCCTCCTCTTAACTACATCCTTCCCTCCCTCTCTCTGTTCCATGCTGTCCCTCAGGTCCTTAGTTACTTGGTTGTGAAACATATTGTATGTGTCTATGTAACATTTTATTTTGAGATATTTTCAGATGAACAGAAATTTTTCAGAGGAGAACAAATCCCCATATGTCCTTCATCTACTTTCCCCAAATGTTGGCATTTTTCTGCTGGGAATAAATATTGATTACATTTTCTGACTGTGTTTTTATATTCCCTTGGATTTAAATTTTCATTTGTTTTTTTTCAACAACCACAGACCTTGCCAAGGGCCAGGAAAAGAAGCAACGTGGCGCTGGCTCGTGGGCAGCAGGCTCCACTCTCCACATGGGAATCCTGAGCTACTAGAACAGATGGGCTGACTCCCAGCATTCCCCTAAAGGACAGGAGGGTCATCCAGTGACTCGCCTCATGGGAAGGCTTCTAAGGAATGTCCCAGACGCCAAGCCTTGAGAGATCCATTACTTCATAAGATGTCTAAGCAAGAGAAGCATCATCCGTGACAGTCCCTCCGAACAATTCTGCCTCCTCCTCCCTTGTGCTGTCAATTCAGAGCAGAAAGTCTTTCTGTGAACCTACTACGCGTTGGGCCACGGGATTAAGCACTGGGGCAAATGATAGTAATGGTGCTACCTGCATCAGAGAAAAAAACCAGGTGATTGACTAGAATAGAGATAAGAGAGCATCAGTAGGAATTTCCCCCACGAGTCCTTCAGGGACCCTGGGCTGGGAAAATACCTCACAAGTATTTTGGAAACAGAAATTAGGAGAGAGAGAGAAAGGGAGAGAGAGGAAGGCAGGAAAAGATACAACAAGTTCTTGCATGAGAACAACACTATCCAGATCTGCTTCCTGCCTGCCGCTGGTGGTCTTCAGAAGAGGTGGGGAGGGCTCCTGGGGAAGGAGGCTCTGAAGTGTGGCAAGAGAAACAGGGGGCCAGAGACTGCAGTTCTAAGTGTGAAAACCATTCAGGACACAGGAAGAGCCCCCAAGCAAATCTATAAACCCTGCAGAGAAGGGGGGATCTGGTTAAAGCTTCTGGGATGATGTCTGCATATGCAGCAGAGGACAGAGCCAATGGAGAGTCAGAAAGAGGCTCTGTCCCCAGGATTATTCACTGTACACACAAGCCTTCCTGGTCCTTTTTCCTGTGATGTCCTCTGTGCCTCCCTCACACCCAGTCTCATTCCAATTTTCATCAATCTGAAAAAGTCCAGTGGAGACCTATTGAGGCGCTCAAGTGAGACAGATTTGGTGGATTCAAGTCCAGCTGTGTGGGGCGGGGGGGGGGCGGGGGGAGAGGGGGTTACTTACCTCTTTGAGCCTCAGTCCATCATCTGTTAACCAGAGGTGCTGAGACTCTGCTCATGAGACTGATGCGAAGACGGGAGGAGATAAGTACCTAACATAGCTCCAGTGGTCCTCTCTGGGCTTTCACAGGCCACTCTTCCCAACCGCCTGCTTTCTCTTCATTTTTGCTACATTAGTGCCAGCCGGCTGCTCTCTCCTGTCCCATCCTTTCCATGTTACAGTAGGAAGCAGCACTAGACCTACGAGCCTGAAGATCTTGGTTTGATCCCTCATCCTCCAATGAACCAATGGTGTGACCTTGGACAGGTCAGTTTACCTCTCTGCGTTTCACGTTCCCCACTTTCAAAATGGAAATAACACTTACCTTGAATGAGATCGTATAGGGAAGTGCTTTGTGTTAAAACAATTTATGAGAGTCAGTTGAATTTTTGATACACTTCCCACCTCTCTCCCCAATAGTCCCCTCCATCCCCACCCACCTCCCCACCAAACCCAACCATGATGGGAAGGAGCACCAGATAGGGAGTTAGGTGCTCCGATCGGAGATACCAGTACCATCATCAATTTGGGATCCTTAGGCAAATTATGATCCTCCCAGGGCCTCCATTTCCTCATGCGTAAATTTAAAGTGTTTGCTCAGAATGTCTTTCATGGCCTCCTCTATTGTGAGGTTCCACACATAGTCATTGTTGAAGGGGTCAGGAGTTCATTTTCCAACAGGAATACCGTTGGGTTGCGAGGGCGTCACTACATCTGTGCTCAAATATGCTCCTGTTGGATTCTTTCTATTAATATGGCCATCATGCACTTCTTGGTCGTGTGTGAGCCTGAGGGTGTCTCCAATACTCCGTTTAGGAAAATTAGTCTTTTTGACCCTTAGCAGGGGAAATGTTTCCAGTTGAGGGGGAAATGAAGTTGTCAAACATAGTCCTTAAGAAAAGGGAGATTTATAGGGGATCACATACAAAAGCACAGGAATTAAACAAACAAACAGGGAAAGAGCACTTAAGAGCTCAGACCAAACAATATATACAGCACGCTATGTTCAGGCAGGTCAAGCAGTGGACTGAGGTCTCCCCAAGCACCACCCAAGCATAACAGCCCAGACAATTGTTCATCTTCCAAGAAGCCCTTCCCAGAAGCCATAGGGTTGCAGGAAGGTAAAGCCAATGACTTCACTGAGGGGAAGAAACAGAGGCAGTCAGTACAACCCACTGGTGACCATTCTGTTTCTTAAAACTGGCTTTTGGGTAGCTCAAGCTCTGGGCTCTGCCATCTCTCCTAGCCCTCTTCATGGCACCCAGTCACACTGGTACCCCAGTCACACTGCCCCTTCTTGTGCCCTTCCAGCTCTGCTCCCCCATTTGAACCTCTTACAGGTAGGATCCAAATACAAAAAAAAACAAGACATCTAGTTAAATTCAAATATCAGCTAAACCACAACATTATGCAATACTTGGGATATATTTATATTAAAAAATGTCTATGGTTTCACTGAAATTTAAATATAAGTGTGCATTCCATATTTGTATTTGCTAAGGTTTTATTTTCTGTTACCTCTGTCCCCAATACCCTCACATCTTCTCTTGGCTGGTTCCATGTCATTCAAACTCCACTCAAGCATCCTTCCCTTAAGAGGCACTCTGACTCACCCCCTAACTTCCCAAGGTAAAGGGAAGGGGAAGGGCCGTATGGAGCAGCCCAGGATACATTAATTAACGACGTAAAGTAGCTGTCCTGGCCCATGGTTCCTCTCTAGCACATTTCCCTGTATTACTGATACGCCAATTATCGGTGACAGTTCTGCTCTCTCACCTGTTGCAGTATAACATTAGAGAAGCTTGACGAGGCAAACATACAAAGCAGGGTTTATTTAAAAGGGGTAACATAGACTTTTCCTGGGAGGGAGAAGGGGGACATAGCTGGTATTCTGTTGTCCTCAAAAGAGAGGGTGTTTTGCCTTTTTATATGTCCTCCTTTGTTCTCCTGCTCTCTTCCCCTTATCTTTCTCCTCCTTGCATACATGACTAGGTCCAGGAGATGCTCTGTGGGATAGTCGAAAGGTGAGAAGCAGATGGACAGAGGAAGGGGAGGGGTCGTATAGAGCAGCCCAGGACACATTAATTAACAACTTTTACAGTTCCCTGTAGGGAGAGGCAATTCCTGGGACAGTTACCTTAGCAACAGTTTGGAGCAGGGACAGGTTATCTTGATAGGGTGGAAGAAGGGCTCTGAAGTCATTTCAATCCCTCAGGGGTAGTGTCCAACTTCCCTCCTTAATCTGACCTGACTTGATTTACCTACCTATCCTGACTGTCTAATTCTGGCTTCATTGCTGCCACTCTGAAATGAGTTTGTTTGTTTCTTGCTTACCATCTGTTCCCTCTTGCTAGAATGACAGACCTTGCCATTTTTTTTTTCTCTGACCCGTCTCCATCACCTGTGTATACCTGGCACACACCAGGCGTTTAATAATAGCTAAACGAATGACTCAACCAATCAATGGTCTATAGATTTTTTAGCAGGACTTCCCAAACTTTAATGAAAAACTGTATATATTTTGTTTAATTTTTATTCTCATTCTACCTATAGGGAAACTGAATGAAGCACATAGAGGTTGAGTCACCTGCCCAAAGCCACACTTGGATAGTGGACATGGAAATACCTGGTGTTCATGTCTGCAACATACTGCCATTAAGGGGGTTAGGGGTGTAGCAGTATAGCACTTGCCTAGCACATGTGAGGCCCGGGGTTTCATTCCCAGTACCAGAAAAAAAAAAGATACTTCCATTAAGACCATCCAAATAACACCGACTCTTCAAGCTCATGCTCTCCAAGCTTTCCTCAAAGGCAATGCTGGTCAAGAATCAGCCTACTGGAGTTCAAATCTTGGTTCTGTCCCAGTTAAGTTTCTTAACCTTTTCCTACGCCACTCTCTGAAATGGAGAGAACAACACCTGCCTTGCAGGGTGGTGAGAATAAAATGACAATATACTCAAAGCACATGGCAGAGAGCACCGTTTGGGAAACCCTCCTCGCTACTCATGATTACTAACCAGCTTAGTCTCCCCTCCCCTAAATCTTAAGAAGCCTCCTGAGTAGCAATGGCTCCTGTTCCCTGCGGGCTTTCCCGAGCCACACATTTTGCTAAGAGGATATCCTCTCAGTTGCAAGGCAGGTAAGTGTTAGCATCCCAGTTGAAAACATCTGAATTGTGGTTTATGCATTTGCTCCTTGTGAGTGAAACCATTTCCCCTGAAACAAATCTCTTCTGGGTAGAGAAACCAAACAGCACTTCTGAGCCTGCAAAGAGGAGGCCCAGATACCAGAGGGCTCTGCAGGGGGTGCCCCAGCTGGCCCCTTCAGGGTTATGGATAATCACAAACTATTAAAAATCAGTTCACTGTGTGGCCTTCTATATCTTTTCATATGTATACGTACATGTATTTTTTAAAAAAGTTTTGTAGTTGTAGATGGACAGCACGCCTTTATTTTATTTGTTTATTTTATGTAGTGCTGAGGAGCGAACTCAGTACTTCACATGTGCTAGACAAGTGCTCTGCCACTCAGCTACAGCCCCAGCCTGTACATGTTTTTTTTTTTTTTGTTTTGTTTTGTTTTTTAAACAAAAAATGGGATCTCAGCTGGGCATGGTGGTGCAGTCTTGTAATCCCAGTGACTCCAGAGGCCAAGACAAGTGGATCACAAGTTCCAGGTCAGCTTCAGCAATTTAGCAGACCCTAAGCAACTTAGTGAGACCCTGTCTCAAAATAAAAAATAAAAAGGGCTGGAGTGGGTTCAATGGTAAAGCTCCACTGGGTTCAATCCCCAGTACAAAAATAAATAAAGAAAGAAAGAAATAAATTTAAAAAATCTTATTTTAGATACTGTTCTTGCTTTTTCACTTAACAAATGATATAAAACTTTCCATGTCAGAATAGATAGCTCTATATCATTTTGCCAGTGTTTTGTAATGCTTCAATTCTGAAAATACATTACCTAAGTTAAAAGAGGTCATAAATGCTTCTTAAAAATGAAACCAGTATTGCAAAGCTAAAACCATAAAAGTAAATAGTTTCATTTTTGTTAATATTTTTTAAAGTTCTTGTCCATATATAAAAATTAGAACAGATTTTTGTTCTTAATTTTTTTTTTCCTGCAGTGCTGGGGACTGAATCCAGGGCCTTGTGCATGTGAGGCAAGCACTCTACCAACTGAGCTATATCTCCAGCCCCTTGTTTTTAATTTTTACCTAGCTTTAACTATGCTGAAAGACTCCCTTGTCACACTGCATTTGAAACGTCTGTCCATGTTTCTATAGAATTTCCTTAATGACATGTACGGAGTACTGGAGAGCAGAGGGGTGGGAAAGGTGATGGACTCTCCAGGGATGGATCCACCAGCAGTCAAGTGTGCCCCTGGGCCCTTGTCAACGTGTAAAATGAAATATGTAGGGTTTCCTACATATTTTATATATCCCTTCCCACTACTTTGATTGCATAAAATAGACCATGTAAGATTAGAAAACAATTCCACTGAAATATAATTATCAAAATAAAAATATCTAACCAGGTATCATGGTGCATATCTGTAATCCCAGCCAGTCAAGAGGCTAAAGTAGGAGCCCTGCAAGCTCAAAGGCAGTCTGGACAACTTAGCAAGATCCTGACTCAAAATAAAAAATAAGGTCTGGGGGTGTAGTTCAGTAGTAGGATGCTCCTTCATTCAATCCCCAGTGTGGCAAAAATCAAACAAATAAAAATAAAGCGTGTGGGCAGGGGTTGTGGCTCAGTGGTAGAGTACTTGCCTGGCACATGTGAGGAACTAGGTTCGATCCTCAGCACCATATAAAAACGAATAAAGGTATTGTGTCCATCTACAACTAAATAGGTATATATAAAAATAAAACGTGTGATATGGTAATACTCTATGTGCTTCTTTATGCATTAAGTAACAAGGTCTTGCAGTAGGTCTAATATCTATCATAATTTCAAAGTTGTCACATACATCTGACGATAGCTACAACACATCATTTGAAAGTGTGTGATTTCTACTGGTGACAAGTCTCAGGTTCACTAATAACTATGGTCCTGGCATTCACTGGTAATTAAAGGAAATGCTACCCTTCATCTGAAGTTAGCAGAAATATCATTGCCCCCCATGCCCTCCGACTCAAGTTCATAGACCTTCTGGATTCTAGCCTCACAGAAATATAGTCAGGGAGTTCTAAGTCAACAGAGCCCTGCGATGGAGAATTTCTACACAAATTAAGGAGAAGGGAGAGAATTATTTCCAAACTTTCTTTTCCCCTTCATTATTTTCCCATTCTTTCCACCCAAGCCACCAGTCTCTCCCACAGCTCCCACAACCATGGATCATTCAGAGTTAATTCTGGGCTTTCTCCCAGCTCTCACCATCTGCCTGCTCCCCACCCACTGCACTCCCTGCACATACATAGGAAGAAACCTGGCTTGCCATCTTCCAGCGCAGTTCACATTTGCACTAGATCTAACATGCACTCGCCACCTCCTTCCTTCCTGATGGTTATGAAGTTGTCCAACAAGTCCAGTCAGTTACGAACCAAGGAAGCTGGGTAATCCATCTACTTATTGGAGGCTGCCTAATCCAAATAGATGTTTTTCATCACTAAAGGTATTTCCCAGGACCCTGCAAATCCAGAGGATCAGTCTCCTTCCTTCACACAAGCATCAGCACTGGATTCATTTCTGAAATCATTGGCACCAACCAGGTTGTGGTTCTTAGCCAATGTTTCAGAAATGATCTGAGATTGTGCTCTCTTTTCCTTTTGCAAATAATTATAAGAATATTGCACTTGTATGGCACCTTAGATTCCTCAGAAGTAAAAATACTCTTATCCCAAAGCCAGGATGTGAACCCAGAGCTCAGGATTCCTAACCCAGTGGATATCCCAATACACCATGATTCTATTATTACTCTTTCCATTAACACAGGATTCCCTCACATGTGTTCCCTTTAGCTAAACATGAAAACCTCATGTTCTCAACTTAAAATTGGTTGACGGCATAGCTCGGGGGGAGAGCCTGTGCTCAGCATGCCCAAGGCCCTGGGTTTGACTTTCAGTAAATAATAATAATAATAATACTTAAAATATTGTGGCTAGAACCATATCAAAATCAATGGGAATTGAAAGAAACACTCTTTGGTTGATTTTTAATAATGACATAATTTAACTTTCAACCATAAAATCCCAGAATAGTGAAGTTATCTCAATTTGCCTGGACTGTTCCAGTTTTAAGACTGAAAATCCTATATTTCATAAACTTCATAGTCTCAGGAAATTCTCAGTCCTGGGCAAAATGTCAGTCCCCGGTATTTTTAATAAAAAGAGCTGGGGGTGTAGTTCAATGATAATATGCCCCTTGGTTCAATTCCCAGTGTGGCAAAAATTAAACAAATAAAAATAAAACGTGGGGCTGGGGATGTGGCTCAAGCGGTTGCGCGCTCGCCTGGCATGCATGCGGCCCGGGTTCGATCCTCAGCACCACATACCAACAAAGATGTTGTGTCCGCCGAGAACTAAAAAATAAATATTAAAAAATTCTCCCTCTCTCTCTCTCTTTAAAAAAAAATTTTTTAAAGTGTGATATAGTAATAATATATATACCTCTTTATGCATTAGGTAACAAAGTCTTGTGGTAGGTCTAATATCTATCATAATTTCAAAGGAGTCTTGAAATCAAATTTTGAGTTTGCTTTTCTGACAAATTCTTTATCAGATCAAACACAGCACACTTGATTTCTCTGCCATAGCTGTACTGCTTCACAAACAAAAAAATAAGAATATTTCTTTTTAACTAATTTAAAAACATTAATTGAATGACTCTTTCATTTTGAGATAACCTGAGGACTTAACCACTATTTTCAATAAAATTTCTTTTTTTCTTCTTCTTTTTCTTTCTTTCTTTTTTTTTAGATGGGGTCTTGCTGTGTTGCTCTGGCTGTCCTTGAACTGCAGTTCCTCCTACCTCAGCCTCCTGAATAGCTGGGATTATAGGTGTGTGCCACCATGCCTAGATTCAAAGGAATTTATATGAAAAATATATTTAAATGCTAAAAAGTTAGGCTTCTCTAGTTGTAAACAATGGAAGCCAACTCACTCTAACTTAAGCAAAACAAGGAATTTCTCCAATTTAATAATTTATATCAATAGACTGAGGGAGCTTTGGCTATTAAATACATTAGTAATTAAATAACAAGATTTTTTTTCTTCAAATAAAGTACAACTATGTACAAACTAAAAAAAAATAAGAATTTCTTAGGAAAGTATAGAGTGGCTCAGAGAATCCAAGGAAACCTTGAAAAAATGACTTTTTTTTTTTTTAAAGAGAGAGTGAGAGAGGAGAGAGAGGGAGATAGAGATAGAGAGAGAGAGAGAAAGAGAGAGAGAGAGAGAGAGAGAGAGAGAGAGAGAGAGAGAGAGAATTTTAATATTTATTTTTTAGTTTTTGGCAGATACAGCATCTTTGTTTGTATATGGTGCTGAGGATCCAACCCGGGCCGAACGCATGCCAGGAGAGCGCGCTACCGCTTAAGCCACATCCCCAGCCCCAAAAAAATGACTTTGAAATAAATAGGAACAAGATGCCTTCTGGGATCAAAGCAGCAGAATTAATTTAATGGGTGATCCCTTTAGGGCAAAGACAAGCAAACTTTTTCTGTAAGGCCAAGATAATAAAACATTTTAGGTTTGGTTGGGCAGATAGACTTTTTTTAAAAACATTTTTTTTTTTTAGTTGTAGGTGGAAGCAATACCTTTATTTTATTTTTATGTGATGCTAAGGATTGAACCCAGTGCCTCATGCATGCTAGGCGATTGTTCTTCTCTTGAGCCCAGCCCCAGCCCCAGAAAGACTTTCCATAACTACTTAACTTTGCCATTATAGCATGAGAGCAGCCATAGACAATACATAAACAAAAGATTGTGGCTATGTTTCCATAAAACTTTATTTATAAAAAGAGCCAGAGGGCCAGATTCCATCTGAGCCACAGTTTGCAACATCTGTTTTAGAGTATTTCCTTTGGCCTGGATCTGCTCTATTTCCCATCTTCATATCACTTGGCTCAAAATTCAAATTTAAGGCAAAGAGCATGTGATAGGAGGAAAGAACTTGGGTTGCTCACATGCTCTTTGGCCAGCAAGGGTGACCACCTTGCCTGGCCAGACTCTTAACCAATCTGGAATTTACTCTCCCAAATTCTGAAGAATCGGGAGTGGGTGCAGGCCCCGGTGAAACGATGGGTACTCTCCACATCGTCTGACTTCCTTCTGCATGTTGTTATTTCTCTACCACTATACTCTCTAAGGAAGGAATCAAAGAAACCCCTGGGGGCACGAGCATCAGAATGCAGTTTTCCCAACTACTTAACTACTCCCAGGTCAGTGACTAGAATTGCACCATAGAAATGTTAAGAATGGTAAAGGACATCATTACATTTAGTCCTTCATTTTACAGAGGAGGAGGTGGAGTGCCTGAGAGAAGGTGGCAGTCCCAATATTGTCAGCTGCAAGGGGAAGTGTTGGCACTTCACTGAATGACAGCTCTTAGAGTCTCGAGGAGAGGCTCTGGGAGAGGTGCCTGGCTTGGGGTTACCAACTTAATCCACAAAGGGATGGGATGAGAGTTTTGTTTTCTGACTTAATTCAGTCCTCTTTCCATTGCAAGGTTACATCAAGTCTGAGTAAGCCCATGGCTTGATTTCTCCAACCCACACAAACTTCTCTCCCCTCCCCTCTAAGTGGCAAAGGCCTGGCATTTTTGTCCTTGTGGATTTGGAGCCGGCTCCACACCTCAGCAGAAGAGGCCCAGTTTCGGTGGCAGGGTTTGAGCCTTACCTCCCAAGCCATATATCCTCACTAGTCATTGAAAGGTCTAAAGTGAGAAGCATTAGTGGGTGAGGAAGGCAGGGCTCTTTTACATTCTAGCAAGAAAGTCCTGGGGAGATTGCTTTGTGGATTTTTGTTTTGTTTTGTTTTAGTTCTAGAAGCAACTAACCCCAGACTCCAACGTCTTGGAGTCACTCTGCCTTCTGTTTTTGTGGGGCCCTATTCTGACCCCCACCCCTATGCCTCCTCCCCCAACACCTCCCCTGCTTGGGAATGGGGCTCTTTGATCCTGGCTCAGGTAGAAGCCAGAGGAAATCCTAGATTAGGCTCTGATGGCCAAAGAATGTCTCCCAGCCCTGGGGAAGGGCACTGTATTGGAATGAGATAAGAGCATGGATTTTATGTTTATGAAAAAACATGTATTTTGTGATATTTCTGTAAAACTTGAATTAAGTAATGTAAGAACTGAGTAGTATGGTTTGTTGATTTGTTTTTGGTCCTGGGAATTGAACCTTTATCACTGTGCCACATCTCCAATTCTTCTTATGTTTTATTTTGAGACAGGGTCACTCTAAGTTGCTAAGGCTGGGCTTGAACTTGCAATCCTCTGCCCCAGCCTCTGGTATTAGAGGTGTGTGAGTAGTATGATTTTGATAGAGGAAAAACAAACACAGATTCTTTTTTTTTCCTCTCTTTTTAAAATATTATTTATTTATTTATTTTTAATTGTAGTTAGACACAAACCTTTATTTATTTATTCATTTTTTATGTGGTGCTGAGGATTGAACCCAGGGCCTCACACATGCTAGGCAAGCGCTCTACCTCTGAGCCACAACCCCAGCTCCCAATCACAGATTCTTAATGATTGCACATGGCACCAAGGTTTAGGGTGATCAAATGCCCTGGTTTGCTCAGAACTGAGGAATTTCCCAGGACTTAGGGCTTTCAGTGATACAATGGGGAAAGTCCAGACAACAGGGATGAGTTGGTTACACTGGAATTAAATCATAATAGCAATGAATCAATAGCAGTTATTTATCATATATCAGGCACTTTGCATTCATTTACTTCTCAATCCACTCATTGAGAGAGGATCTATATTTATTTCTGTTTTATGAAGAAACGGAAGATTGGGTAAGACAGCTCACTCACCCAAGGCCCCACAGCTGAGTGTGGATTTGAGACTGAAACCCAGGTCTGTCTGATTCCAAATCCATGTTCTTAACCATCATGATAATTTTCCCCCTCAAATATATGTAGAAGGATTTCAAGGGTTATTGTATTGAATTGGTTGCTCTATACAAGTCATATCTATGACCATTTCCAAGTTGGGAAGAGGTTTAGAAAATCTTTTTCTTTTTTATACACATGTTTAAACATTCTAATAAATGAAACAGACTGTTCAGAAACATAAATACACACATGAAATAGAATGTTCAGAAAAATAAATAGAATTTACTATCTGATAAAAATGGAACTTCTAATCAGTGGCGGAAGTGAATTATTTAATAAATATTTCTGGGACAATTAGGTAGCCAGTTTGGAAAAAAAATAAAGATAAATCCCTATTTCATACATTATGCTAAAATAAATTCCAAATGGAGCAAAGGTTTATGTGTGAGAATGAAATCAAGAAATTCTGTAAGGAAACATGGGAATGAAGATCTTTCAGCCAAATTCAGACGCCATAAGAGGAAAATTGATAAATTCAAATACATTAAAAAATATTCTATATGTCAAAACGAAGATAAGAAGAGGAAACATTGGGGAGAATTGCAAAGATTAAAAAAAGGTGTGAAAATTCTGTATTGCTAGGGTTATAAATTAAGGTAATTGCCTTAGAGGGCAATTGGCAACATCTATCAAAATTTATAACAAACTGTAACCTTTGACTTGACAGTTTCACAGAAATACTCTCATAAGCAGGAAAATGACCTGCTTGGATTTTTGTTGCAGCATTTTGGTAACTGGAAGAAAGATCTATATCCACCAAAGGGAATTGGCAAAATAAATTGTGTTATGTCTGAACAGTGGCATGCTATGCAGCCATGGAAAAGAATAAGGAGACACTATCTATTGGGATAAAGAATGATCTCCAAGACATATTGTTAAGAACAAAATGCAGAACAATTTGTAAAGTATGTTATTGTTATGTGTATGTCCTGAAGGAAGGCAGATAATGCATTATATATATGCATGGTCATTACTGAATGAAAATCTCTGGAAAGATACACAAGAAACTGGTAATAGTGGTTCTATAGAAAAGGAAGCTAAAAGGCTGGGAACTCCCCTAGCATGGGCAGGACCTGGATTCGATCCTCAGCACCACATAAAAATAAAGGCATTGTGTTGTGTCCATCTACACCAAATAAATAAATAAATAAATAAATAAATGAAAGGAAGCTAAAGATTTATTTTTCAACCTTTTAAATTTTGGCCAGGCATGGTGGTACATGACTATAATCCCAACGGCTCAGGAGGCTGAGTCAGGAGGATGGGCAAATTCAAAGACTTCCTCAGCAATTCATCAAGGCCTGAGGCAACTTAGTGAAACCCTGTCTCAAAATAAAACATAAAAATGTGACTCAATGGTTAAGTGCCCCTGGGTTCAATCCCTGGTTGAAATCAATCAATCAATCAATCAATTTTGTAAGAGGTAAGCATCTTATTTCAATCAACCAATACATAGGGTAAAAAAAAAAAATTAAAACATAAGAGAGACCAGGGCCATCATGGACATGAAAACTATGCACTTGCAAAGGGCCCTGCCCTTGCTTTAAATGCTCTGATGTTGTCATATTGAAATTTCTTTTCAATGCTAGGGATGGGACCCAGGGCCTCTGCATGCTAGGCAAGCCCTCTACCACTGAGCCACTTCCCCAACCCTTTGAAAAGCTTAACTTTTGAATAAGGGTCCCTTCCCTTTTGTTTTGTACTGGATCCTATAAATTACTCAGCCAGTCCAGGAGAGACCCCTGCTTTACAAATGCTGTGTGAGACTGAGTACTTATTCAAAAGGAGATACTTGTAAAATTCAAACCCATTTTCATTTTCTTGAGGTTACTAATGACCATAATTGGAAAATAAATATCCAACTAAATCTTTGCAATTGCAGTGCAAACAAGGAAAGTCATCAGTATTTACCTGATGGATGAAAGATACACATTTGCTGGCAGGAACATCTACTGGCAAATGATGGAGTACACTTGCCCCAACTAGAACAGCTAGTCACAGCTCTTCAAAAACTACCTGACATTTTAGTTTTCTGTAAAAGGAAGCTGTACTCGATAACAATCTTGCATTGTTTCTGCCTGTCAAGCCGACTAAAGAAAAGCATGGTTCTGTTAAAACATATGCATGAACTATTTTGCTTTTAGGAATTTTGTTATGATAATCTTGGGAGGCAAACAAACAGAGCAACACTGGCTCTTAGTTAGCCAGAACTGTGCTGATCTCAAATTCAAAGCACACTCCTAATTTGGGCAGTTTCAGCTAAGGATGTTTATCCACAAATGAATGAATTATACATATATTTTATTCCAAGACTAGAACAACTCTCAAGGGATAAGGCAATGAAAAAGATGCAGTCTAGACAATACTAATGTGCATTTCTTGTGCATTAGTCTCTGGGCTGTAAAGTAGATAAGATGCTACCTGCTTCACAAAAGCATGCCATGGATTAAATGAGATAATGCATGTGAGCATGCTATGCAAATTACTAGTTACTAAGTTACCATTGTCCATATTATTCCAGGAGGACATTATTTGAGGTGAGTATCTGAGTTTTTACTGCTGGTGCCATTCTGAATGGGAGGAGATAGCCACATATAATATTTACATTAACAACAACACACACAAAAATACTTTTCTAAATTACAAAAGTAACACAGGATCTCACAGTATGCAATAAACAGCCCAGAAGTTAATAGAGAGGAAAATGAAAATCCCCTTTACCTTCTGACATAAACCCTACTCCTCTGTTGGCATAGTGTGAATTGTCCCAGGGGGTTCTTTTTAAAACATGCATCTGAATAATTTAAAATAAAACCATGAGAATATTATGAGACATACAACAATAGCCTTCTCAACTTTAGAGCTCCATCGTGGGACAAGATCCTTACTGCTGAACTCTTTGCAGAAGCAGAAATACCTGCGGAACCCCTAGTCTTGCCTTGCTAAGCTAGTTGCCATTGAAAATATTCAGAAGTAATTATTTTAAAAAGCAGACTCTTCCATTAGAATAATCACTTGACTGATTACTGGAAATATACTTAGGGCATGAAGTCTGGGGGGAGCAGACCCTTGGGTAACCCTAACCGTCCAGGAAAGTCATAATCTAGAATTGCCTGTTGGTATAAGAATTGAACATTTTACAAAGCACTTTAATATACTGCCTCTTCGATTTTCATGATCCTATCAGGTGGAAAGCATGATGGATCCCATTGCAGAGATGAAGAATCTGAAGCACAGGTGGGTTCTGGGGCTTGTCGCACGCTGGGAGTGGCAGTCTATACTTAAAGCTCCTGCCAGTGAAGGAGCCTCCTATAGCAGGGCTTTTGGAAAGCATGAACAGCCCCACCACAGAAGATCGATGTTTTTCTAAGACAACCTGCCCTCAAACCCCAGGGGCTTAAAAATGCAAATCTTAGGTCTACATCTCAAACCTATCGAATCAGTAGTATGGGACCCAGGGAGTCACACTTGAGACTTTCTCTCTCTCTCTCTCTCTTTTACTTTATCATGGTAAAATATACGAAACATGAAAATATACCAGTTAAATTCTACACGTGTTTGATTCAGTGGTGGTAAGTACATTCACTTTGCCATCAACCATTGTCACCATCCAACTCAAAAAAAAAAACAAACAAAAAACAAAAAACAAAAACAAAGATTTTGTCTCTGATCTTGGGTAGCCACTCGGAGTTAGGCAAAGGTGAGGAAAAGAGTCCTACATATCAGAGTTCCTCACTGCAGTCTTGGCCAATACTTTGAAATAATAGGAATTAAAAAGAGTTTCTTTCAGGAAATGTTTGGCTGAATAAATAATGAGGCCCTGCTGGAGCAGAACAGGTGAGCTGATGCCAGTTGAGACGAAGAAGAGGAAAGAAGGCAAGAGGAGATCCCATAAATGGGGAACCTGGAGCTTGTGACCTTGGGATTCCCTCTGCCTGAGGCTTCCCTGATGCTTAGGTTTGCATTCACACTCTGGGAAAAAAAGAGGCAGGATTTCAAGTGATGACAGTGTGCCCCCTAGTGGTTGCACTTTGAAACATTCAAGACATCTAAATTCCCAGACCCCTGCAAAGAGTAGACTGTGGAGAAGGTCCCAGGCTTAGTGGTAATTTATCTCAGTTGGTGGAATGGGGAGAATTTAGAAAACACTCTCCTCAACCCTGTTTCCTGTGGTAACTTGGATGCTGGCAGTACTGCCAAGCAGCGTGACATCAGCTGCATTCCTTCCTTCCTTCCTTCCTTCCTTCCTTCCTTCCTTCCTTCCTTCCTTCCTTCCTTCCTTCCTTCCCTCCCTCCCTCCCTCCCTCCCTTCCTTCCTTCCTCTCTCTCCTTGCTTGCTCCCACCTTCTTTCTTTCTTGTACCAGGGATTGAACCCAGGGGTGCTTAGCCACTGAGTAACATCCAAAGCCCTTTTTATATTTTATTTAGAGACAGGGTCTCACTAAGTTGCTGAGGCTGGCTTTGAACTTGCAATCCTCCTGAGTCACTGGGATTACAGGCGTATGCCACCACACCTTGTACCAGGCTCCTCCGCACCACACCAAGGGGTGGATTTTATTATTACACCAGGGGTGGATTTTATTACTGTTGTTTTCATTCCTATTCTCACTTAATGGGTGAAGATATGGAGGCTCAGAGAGATTAACGGACTTTTCCAAGGCCCTGGGTTGTGCTTTTGAACTGCACAGCCCCTCTCCAAATGGAAGCACATAGTAACATATTGGAGAGGAAACTGTGAGACTATGGGAGGAAGATCACACCTCCTTGCCTGAGTTCTCTGACAAGAGGAAAGCAGAGATATGCTTGAAAATAACTTTGTGCCCTTTGTCCTATACAGAAGTGTAACCACCTTGTGAAGAATTAAGCAACATATGCCTAATCTCTAGAATCTGATGTAGCCCAGAATAACTCCTCTGTCCATTAGGTGTCCCTGGAGGCAACATCAGAGATGCTCAAAAGATGGACCACAGCCCAGCCCTGTCTGCCATTTCTGTGTCTAAAGCACTTCTCTCTGGGGCCTTCAACCCTGCAGGGCCCAGCAGTGAGGTCTAGGGGCTGCCTGAGCTGTGCAGTCATTCCTCTTTCTCCCTGATACAACACTGCATTGGGCTCTGAGTGCAACCTTTAAATCTAAGGCCGTGTGTACTCTCTCCACGTCTAAAGGACAGGACTCTCCCGCTTGTAATATACAATTTAATATTTTTCAACCAGGGGTTATCTTACAATCAATACCAGCAGAAACCTGTCTACTACCACTTCCCAGGGCCTGGCCCTCGGGAGTGCTATTACATCGGTAGCATCTTTGATTGGAGAAATCATTGAGCCCCTCAAGGCAGGGATAAGAAGAAAAAAGAATTGCTGGGGGGAAGCAGCCGAGGCCTTTTAATGATCCTGTGACCCTGTGATTGGTGAAGTGATTAATCCTTGATTAAGGTACTGACCTCCCCTGGCACACAACTTAAATGAACATCAACTCACTGTCACACCATAAACTACAGACATTCAAGAGCTGACTGCACTTCTCCAGGTCTCTGGTACCTCCAAAGAAAAACTTAAACAAAAAAACATATAGGGGCCAAACATCTAAATCCAGAGTCCACTAACATTACAGAAAACCTCCCATGAACCAGTCACTCCTTAAATCCTTCTGCTCATTTAAGTTCTCACAACAGGCCTTTGGGGTATGGATTATGACTCACTTTGCCCCCAGGAAACAGAGGTTCAGAGAGACTGTTACTCATCTCAGAGCCACAGAGCTGTAGGGTACTTGGCAGTAAGAAAATAAGGAGAAAAAGAAATGCAGGTCTCCTATAATGTGCTGTCTCACGGTAGGTGAGGAGCAAAAAGAGACCAAGTATGGCCATCAAGCCAGACCCCGTCCCCTGTGGAGATCCTTCCCTTAGCAGAGTCACTTATCCTCTCACATCATCCCAGCACATCTAATTTGTCTCCATTTGAGCATTAATCTCATACTTTAAAATGACCGCAGAGAGATGCACTCTCTTCCCGTGATGGGGCAGAGGACCTCTCCACCTGTGCATGCTGCCCGTCCACGCCCAGCCCCAGACCACCTCCATCTAGTGTGACCGCAAGCCGAGGCTAGGGTTACTGCACTTAGCACTGAAAGGCCCCTCACTCCAGCCTTTCAGAGCCAGGAGGCTAATCACTCATCGCTTGACAGTTGGCCGGTGTATTTTAGGCTTGTTTGTTTCTGCCAGGGCTGAAGACAAGCAAAGGGTGAGGGCCCACGGGGGCAGAACAGGCTGAGCAGGGCTGGAGGACGGGGAATTCAGAGAACCAGCATTCCCGGGGTGTCAGGGCTGTGGACAGGTGCGAGGGTCTCCACAAGTGAATTGTGCCGTGAATTACTGAATGGCTCTTGTGCACGGTCCCCAACTGGGTCTAGGGGGCGGGGCTACTAGGTGCTAGGGAGTTTAAATGTGAACTTCAACACAGTCCCTGCCTTTGAAGGGAGCCTGGTAGTAGGGGGGATGTTAGGTGTCCCTCTAGTTTATTTCCAACACACCCGATCAACCTGTCCTCCCTTCTCCCCTCTTCTGCTTGGCTTCATGTATTTCTAATCTCCATGAAAGATACACTTGTTCTCCCTCTCACCTAGCCCAGGAACCTGGGGACCACCCTAGTGTGTGACCTTTCCTTCACCTGTTCTGATCAACTATCACATTCTACAAAGGTCACTTCTTCTTCTTCTTCTTTTTTTTTTTTTTTTTTTTTTTTTTTTTCAGTGCTGGGGATTGAACCCAGGGCCTTGTACTTGTGAGGCAAACACTCTACCAACTGAGCTATATCCCCAGCCCCCCAAAAGGTTACCTCTTTTCCTTTCCCATTTCTATGACCCAGGCTCAACTTAATCATCTCTCACTTGGACTCCTGCAATAGCCTCCTCACCAATATCCCTGATCTAGGATCAGTCCCTCCAGCCACCCCTCTCCACCACAGCCAAGGTGATCTCTCTAAAATCTATACTTGAGGGGCTGGGGATGTGGCTCAAGCGGTAGCGCGCTCGCCTGGCATGGGTGCAGCCTGGGTTCGATCCTCAGCACCACATACCAACAAAGATGTTGTATCTGCTGAAAACTCAAATGTAAATAAAATATTTTTTAAAAAATGATGACAAAATAAAATAAAATAAAATGCATACTTGACCATGCTAGAAATCCTCCCGCACATGTCCATCACCCGCAGAACAAAGCCCAAGCTCCCCATTCCTTCTGTCTCTCCAGTAAGTACTTGATGAGCACTTCTTTCTCAGAGCAAGCTTACAGAACAAAAGACACATAATCACTGCCTTTGGGAAGTTTGTAGTGGGGCAGACAAACAGAACTGATCAAGAAAACATAATACAATATCAAATTAAGGTAAGAGCTGCCTCTGGGGACTAGGATGGAGAAAAATGGGGTACCTACCTAAGACCAGACATTCAGGGAAGAAATCTTTTGAGAACTTAAAAATGAGGAGGAGGTAGCCAGGTGAGCACTGGGCAGAGCATAACAGAGCTTCATACAGTTTGGAGAAAGTAAAAAAAGTGGTAGGGATGGGGAGGTATGGAGGGTTTGGGGAGGAAGATAGGGTCAGACCATGCCTTGCAGGCCCTGGGAAAGATTTCTAAGCACATGCAGAAGTCACTGAAGGCTTCTAAACAGGTAACATGGTCTGACTTATTAGATCACTTGGCTGCATGAAGAATGGTTCAGAGGGATGCAAGAGTAGAAGTCAAGTTATATCCTAGATCATGTCCCTGAAAAAATCATATGTTGAAGTCCATATGCCTAGGACCTCAGAATGGGATGGTATTTGGAGAAAGAGAGTCTTTAAAAAGCCAGCACACCTACAATGCCAGTAACTTTGGAGGCTAAGGTGGGAGGATCACAAGTTTAAGGCCAGCCTCAGCCACTTAGGAAGAACTGACTTAAATTTTTTTTTAATTTTGTTTAAAGGTGTGGGTGGAACTAGGGATGTAGCTCAGTGGCAGAGTGCCCCTGGGTTCAAGACACAGTAAGAAGATGGCCACCTACAACCCAAGCAAGAGGCCTCAGAAGAGGCCGACATGGTATGGACGTCTTGATCTCAGACTTTCAGACTCCAGATTTGTGAAAATTTAAATTTCTGCTGTTCAAGCCACCCCACCACGGCACTTCACTGTGGTAGCCCTAGCACACTAATACAAGTGGCATGTCCAGCTAAGAGGACTCTAAGAAACTGAGCTGAAGAAGACCATTGTTCTGGAAGGAGGCAAGGAGGTGGAGTCCAGGGGTACAGAAAGCACAGGCTACAGGACAGGGCAATGGACAAGACATGGGGTGAGGGAGACAGAGGGATCCAGGATGACTCAGGTGTCTGACCTCTGCAACCAGGGGATGGTGTGCCCGTCACAGACACGGGAAGGACCCGGGGGATGCAGGTGGGAGTGAGAGCGGTCCCACATCCTGACCTCCATGATGTCATGTTCTCAAGGACAACTGAGATAACTTTGGCTACTCTCCCAAAATAAATAAATAACTTAACACCCCAACATAAGTTTTCTTAAAAATCAGTGTATTTTATTTTTTAGAATTTTTAGAGATAGAAAACCGAGCTGAAAGCATAGAGAGGTCTCCTGTGCTACTCTCCCTGGCAGCCCCCCTATTATTCTGACAAAAGGATCTGTTTAAATTATTGTTTTAATTGGCAAATAAAACTGCATCTATTTATGGTGTACAGGATGATGTTTTCATGCATGTATAAATTGTGGAATAGCTAAATGACGCCAGTTAACAAATTCATTACCTCACATATCTTTTTTTGTGGTGCGAACACTTAAAATCCAAGCTCTTGGCAATTTTCAAGAGCATAGTATATTGTTAATAACTATACTGTGGAATAACAGACTCTCTAGAACTTACGCCTCTTGTCTGCTATTTTATGTCCTTTGACCGACAGACGTCAATGTGACTCTGTCCTGTCCAAGACCCTCACCTGGTCTCCAGTAACCACCAGTCCACTCTCCACTCTGGGAGCTGGACTTTTTCAGAGACCACATATGAGTGAAATCACATATATATGTCTCTTTAATGTATGTTTTAAAGTCAAAGGAAATTGTTCCTAGAGTAAGCACAAAACCTGTGCATCTCTACTTGCTTCTCCTCAACACAGAAATGGTGTCCACATGGAAAACAGCACTGGCCCAGCAAGTGAGCACAACCTGCCTGAGCTCCCTCCTCTGCTTTCTCTCCTGCCAGCATCCTACCTTTCCTCTTACAGAACTAGTTTTCTTCTCTTCACTAGTCTGTGCATACTCCTTCCTATTCCTCAACATCTGGCTCAAATGTTACCTCCTCCCAGGAGTCTGTCCTGACCCATCCTTCGGGCCAACAGCACCCTGTCAACCCACAGGTCACCTCTTCCCATTGCAGAGGGAAGGAAATATTCTTTGTGACTCTGTCCTGACCCCCCTTCTTGATTCCCAGTGACATTCTAACCCCCTGGAGTGCAGGGAGCCTGGCTTACTGCATCGGTATCCCCAGTGCCCAGCACAGTTCTTGGCTATCATAAATACCCCATAAATATTTTTTTGCAACTGAACAAAAATGGACAGGTGCCATTGAACAACTACAAGAACAACCAAAGTGCTTTGGGAATCTGGAACTCAATCAATAAACTCAAAGCCACTGAGGAAGACTGCCTGCTAACTGCAGATCTACGCCTTCCCCGGGAAGAGGAATCACATGGCTTATTGCGGGAGAAGGTCCTTTGTGGGCATGGGAGGGCACACAGTAATGGGACTATGTACTTGTGGAAAGCTGCTGTCAGGCGCTTCAGTGAGCAAGACCCTGGGCATCCGTGAGAGTTAAAAGGAAAGCAGACCCTCCTCTGTATGGATGTGCATATCCCCGACCCTCCATTAGAGTGACTGATGGTGTGTGGATGTGAATTTGACATATAATCTATAGACTTTAGGGTTGAATCTGATTTTGTCCACCTGGTAAATGAGTGTGAGTTAAATGACCTACTTTCTCCCCAGAGGTCATAAATTGCCCTTAAGTGGTGACTGGGTCTGACTGAGGAGTCCAGCTCTGTTAGCTCCTACAGAGGAGAGCATAACATAGCCCATGTTGTGTATTTTGTTACATGAAGCCAATAGGTTCTTCTGAAGGTTTTACTGTGCCTTGGCTGGGTGAGTGGAGAAATCAGGTTACTCCTCTGGGCTTCCACTCTGTCTAGGGTAGGATGGGGAAGAGCCCAGCTCCAACCTTGCATCACCTGCATGGGCTCTCTCTCGTCCAGCGAGGAGGTCCACGGAACAGGGTAGAGGAGACTGTGGCTGCGGAGTTGTTAACCAAGATCTCCGGAGACCAAGCAGGAAGCAGGTCTGATTTTATTGCAGTTAGTGCATACACACACACACACACACACACACACACACACACACACACTCAGGCAGTAGCTAAGCTGATTACAGGCAGTCACCAGTGCAATTTTTGCTAACTGCTCTTCCAGCGACCAATCGAAGAGTGGGCCGTGGAGCAAACACTGGGACTGCAATACATGGCCTCACACCTAGGGATGTGCCTACGGGGTAAGCGGCCTGCTGCTCACTCGCCTAGCATGAAGGGAGTGGCCTGCCACTCAGACGCCCTTAATGTATGCCATGTATGCAGTACTCCATGTACATGTCCCCGCAATCACCCTAAAACTGTCCTGCTGCTGGCATCCTAGGGATCTTCCTTGGATACCAATTAGATGAGTGCCTCCCTGTTAGCTTCCCTGCCTTCCTTTGTATCATACAAAACGTGGTGAGGAGCATTTCTCTACCAAAAATCATTAGCCAGGCGTGGTGTTGCATGCCAACAATCCCAGCAGCTTGGGAGGCTGAGGCAGGAGGATCACAAGTTCAAAGCCAGCAACATACCGAGACCCTATGCAACTTAATAAGACCCTGTGTCAAAATACAAAATAAAAGGGCTAGGGATGTGGCTCAGTGGTTAAGCACCCCTGGGTTTAATCCCCAGTACAAAAAAAAAAAAAATCATTGATGTTCAGAAAAAAAGTGCTTGTGACTTATATATAAATAAAATATATTTAACATACCTGCCATTTTTATGAGAGAACTATGACTTAGTCAAGTTGTCAGTTGTCCAACTTTTAAAACATAATTTATACAATTTATAAAACTGTTGAATATTCTTTAATTCCATCTGTGATAAGTAAGTTAGTGGATAAATAGAGAACCCATGGGTGCTTTACCACTGGTCTACATGGCCAGTCCTTTTTTTTTTTTTTTTTTTTTAAAGAGAGAGAGAGAGAGAGAGAGAGAGAGAGAGAATCTTAATATTTATTTTTTTTTAGTTTTCGGCGGACAACATCTTTGTTTGTATGTGGTGCTGACTGAGGATCGAACCCGGGCCGCGTGCATGCCAGGCGAGCGCGCTACCACTCGAGCCACATCCCCAGCCCATGGCCAGTCCTTTTTATTTATTTACTTTTATTTTTGAGATAGGGCCTTGCTAAGTTGCTGAGACCGGCCTTGCACTTTCGATCCTCCTGTCTCAGCCTCCAGAGTCACTGGCATTACAGGTGTGTGCCACCATGCCTAACTACATGAAGAGGCTTTAAGAGGAATGTAGTATTTAGAGAAGGTGGCAGAGAGGAAAGAGAGAGAAGAGATGGGGGACGAGTTACAAAGGGGAGGAAAGAGAGAAGTGGAAGAAGAGAGAGATGACACTAGGGGAGAGAAGAAAATAGAGTCTAGCATTCCCCATAGGCCTTGGCCCTTACCAGGGCTGCCATCTTTCCTGGGTGGTGGTGTTCTCACTCATCCTCAGGCCTCGAATCCATTGCCGTCCACAGCCCACATCTGCATCTATAAGTCACCTACCTCAGTGACTAGGAATTATGGTCGGTTAAGAGAGAAACTCTTCTTTAGGCCTCAGAACTAGTGACAAGAACAATATTTTCCCCATGACTGAGAAAACATCAAGCAAACCCAGTCAGAGGACTGAACTTTTCCTCCCCCTAAAGAGAGTCAAGCCACCTACTTATTGCTCAGTTATTCCTAAAACAATGTTTGTTTAGTGTCATGTCAATGTGACCAGCAAACCCATTTAGGGCTGTGTTAGGGAACTGAGAGAGGAATTTATAGATGTATGTGACACCAAAACCACCATGTTCAGTCGTATGCATTGTTCACGAATAAGAGGCTTTGCCCCAAAGAAACTCATATCTACTCACAAAGCCAAGCACCTGGCAAACGCTGTGTCCATTTGGGGGAAGTGATGCTGTTTTCTAATTTCCCAAAGGTACCAGGAGTCCTATATGAGCCAGGGGCCCATCAGAGCTGTTGGTTTGTTTATCTGAGGGAAGACTGTGATCTTGTGGACAGCTCTGGAGGCTGGATATGCACACGGGCTCTGTTTCCCCAAGACAGCAATGGAAGAGGAGGGCGAACCTCCTTAACCCTCACACCTGCTCCGTATTTTCCCTCTAGCTTGATCCTCATCATACCCCAATAGGGAGGATGAGGCAGGATTTCCATTCTGTTTTCAAATGAGGGCACTATTCAAGGTCCGACAAAATAAATTCTGGAACTGATCACAATGCTAGGCTTAGGTGCATGTCCACAGAGGACTTGGGAGTTAAGAATAGACCTCAGCTACACAGAGAGATACCCTTGCTGACTCCTCAGATGGGAATTTGGGGCTGTTGCCAAGTTCCTTCCTTATCCGACTTTGGTCACTGTCAGGCATGGGTGGGTCTTCCTTAAAGGACTAGCAGAAGTAGGAACCCAGAGAATCTAGGACCTTCCTCAAGAAGGCCCAGGAGAGACTGGCCTCAGGTCCCTGGCTAACACCAGAGGGTGCTGACAGGTCCTCAGAGACAGTGCCTCCAAGAGCCGAGCATCCCCTTATGACCACCAGAGGGCGCAGGCAGGGCACTGCCTCTGAGAACTTTGGGATCCTAAACAGAGGGGACTATTGATGGAACCAACATATGGGAGCAGTTTTTAGCTGAGACAACACCAAGAGAAGCTATTGAGGAGGAAATGGGCATCCCATTGAAGTGACCAACAGAGTTTTGTAAAGAAAACAAATAGATCAGTTCAATTTCCTGTTCTGATACTAGCTGGGTGACCTTGAGCAGGTTGCTTCACCTTTCTGATCCTCAGTTTTCCCAATTATAACATGAAACTACTATGATTTGGGGTTGTTGTAGAGTTGCTGTAAGCCTTCTAGGATGCCTCGTATACTTCCTGGCATTTTAAGCAGTTGGACTATCGTTTATTATTATAAGAACCCCACAGTTTCTAGATAGAGGGAAATTCTGAGAGAGTATTTGAGTCCTGGAGGTAGCCCCTGAAAGAGATCCTGAATGGTAAATTCCTGGTGGAGGTTGTGTTCCTTCCAAAAATAGTCACATGCTATTAAAATGTGGATGTTCACAACCTCAAGGGTATTTTTTGCTTACATTCCCATCAGCACTGTGTACAATATTAAACACAAACTGGGGGCGTGTGGAATACAGAGCTGGGAGAGGGGATGTGGGAGAGGGAACTTTCCAGAGAGGAAGATGGGCTGGGGGTAGGTACAGGGACAGAAATTTGGAGGGGAAAAAAAGGAAGGTAGTGAAATGCAGTGGGGGAAACATTGGATTGAACTTGTGAAGAAACAGGACTCTAAGGACAGGTGACCCAGGGACAGATGTTCTTCTCTCTCAGGTCATTTCCTCATCTTTAAAGGAAGGTTGGCCTGGTTCCTCCATCTCTGACACTCTCTCATTCCAAAGGGGAGAAGGAAGAGAACCCCAAAGGAATTGGAAACGTGGGACAAGGTCAACCTCTGCTCCAGGTCCTACCTCCAGTTCTTCTCATTCTTCCCTCAACACATATCGAACATCCAAAAGGTGCAGGGCCCTGTACTAAGGTGCCTCTCTTTTCATATGTTCAGTCTGAGGGGGGCCGAGGGCACGGAGGAGGAGTAAATAGGAGGAGGAGGAACCCTTGCCTGTATTCTTTTCCTGTCCCTCCAGTTTCTGGGTTGGCTGAACCTGTACCTAATCCCAACCAAGACAAAAAGTTCTGCCAATGCTTAACACGTTAGTGATATTAAGACTGACATACTTTATTATTTATGTACTTTCTTAACATTTTATTATACTGATATTTACATTGCACTTGATTTTTTCTAAAGCTTTTAATCCTAAATTATTTCACTTATATTCATCTCTGTATGACAAAGGAAGCATAAAGCAAGAGCCTAACCCTCAAGAAGTTTATTTCCTAACTAAGGATAGAAATATAAGATAATAAACAAAACTATTTGGATTAATATATTCATCTATATTCAGAGAACACAGGATTGCTGTGGACTGTGGTGGCTGGAAAAGACTTCATAATTGGAAGGAATAGACTTAAAATCAGGAGGAGGTGTGTAGGGGTGGGTGGGTGTGTTGTTTGGTTCCTGGGGATTGAACCTAGGACCTCACACATGCTAGGCAAGCATTCTACCACTCACCTACATTCCTAGCCCCTTTTGTTTTGAGACAGGGTCTCACTAAGTTGCCGAGGCTGGCCTCAAATTTGAAATCCTCCTGCCTCAGTCTCCCAGTAACTGGTATTACAGGCAGGTGTCACCATGCTTAGCTGTTAGGAGGAACTGGACTAGAAAGAGCTGAGAGGCTCCTCCAGGAATGAGCATGGCAGGTGACGACGTGAAGGTAAAGGAGCATTAAAGAGATTATGTAAATCATCAAAAAATAAAGGAGAGAGAGAGAGAGAGAGAGAGAGAGAGAGAGAGAGAGAGAGAGAAATTTGATTGTGAGGCAAGGAAATAGAGGTTCACTAATGGTCTTAATGGATATTTGGTCTTGGGTGAGGACCACAGTACGGCTGAGAAAATATAAATGCCTTTAAGTAAGATGCATTTGGGGCCAGGTGCAGTGGCACACACCTGTAATCCCAGTGATTTGAGAGTCTGAGGCAGGAGGATTGCAAGTTCAAAACTAGCCCCAGCAATTTAGTGAGACCCTGTCTCAAAATAAAAAAAATAAAAAGGGCTGGAGATGTAGCCCAGTGGTTCAGTGCCTCTGGGTTCAACCCCAGTGCCAAATTCAAACATATCTACATTTGGAGAAAATGAATCTGGTGCCTGTGTGAGGCTGGGGCTTATGAGTGACATAGCCAAGTCAAGGGAACAAGTGCTTAGACTTCAGAATCAGAGAGACCTGGATTTGAACCCTGGATGCTGTCATTTCAGGGCGGGGTGTCATTCACAAAGTGTTCATGTTCTCACATTTTGATTTCTTAATCCATAACATGTGAATAATGGCACTTACTTTTCAGGTGGGTCTAGCATGCAATGGATCAGGCTATGCAGAGCCCCAGGGCTTGACAGGTATTAGGGTCTCTGCCAACTTTAGTTCTCCCACTCTTTCTGCTCAAGGGGCAGGGAGACTCTGGAGGAAAATATTTGTTGACTGATTAGCTTCAGACAAAGGGAACAGAACAAGGAAAGGCCAGGCCATTGGCAGAAGTTGAGATGTGAGCAGTTTGGGGACAGTGATGGCCTCAAGATAACAATAGTATGTATGTGTAGGATTATCCCATGAGAATGCAGAAGTAGGACAACAGAGGGGGACCAAGGCCAAAGCTGTAGACAAAGGGACTCTTAGTGTAAAAATGACAGCTGACACTGTGCAATGACAAGCTTTAGGACAAGGAGGGTGCAGAATATCTGCTAAGACTTGGAGAGTTCTAGTTAGAGGGGCTGAAGGAGGAGGAGTAACAACACTTTGAGAAAGAAAACGGTCAGGAAAATACAAGGTGTCAAACTCGTGATACAACTTTCCAGAAAAAAATAGTCATTATGCCAAACATTGGAAAGAAGTAATGAAGAAGCCAGGTATGGTGGCACACACCTGTGATCCCAGTGGCTCGGAGGCTGAGGAAGGAGGATTGCAAGTTCAAAGCCAGCTTCAGCAAAAGCAAGGCACTAAGCAACTCAGTGAGACCCTGTCTCTAAATAAAATATAAAATAGGGCTGGGGATGTGGCTCAGTGGTCAAGTGCTCCTGAGTTCAATCCCTAGTGCCCCACCCCTGAAAAAAAAATGGGAAACTTGACTAAGGCTGATATCAAAGGCTCAGACAATTAAAGACAGTGGTAGGATACTAACTTCCCAGGGATACTGCAGAGGGCACCCAGGCACTGGGGAGAGAGTTCAACCACATGACCATAAAGGCACCTTCCAACTGGGCATCAATATTCACCACTTGGGGGGTGAGCCTTGTAAGGCTTAGAGAAAGGGGAGAGTTAATGAGCATATAAATCCTATAATCCAACAGAAAAGGGGAGGAAAGATACCTGAGGAAGAAGCACCAACGTTAAGAGAAGATAATGGAGATATTGTTACATGTTCAAGGGTGATAGTATACAGGTAGAGAATACTGAATTACAGGATGGGTCTCAAATTCAAAATTAGAAGCATTATTCCTGGAAGTAGTAAAGAAATTCTATCTAGACTTTAAGGGTAGGTGTAACTTTGAGAGAGAATGGAAATATTCCTTTGAAGTCTGAGGAACAAGGACATAAAATGAGAGCTTGGGGTATAGTCCAGTGGTAGAGCCTTCACCTAGCATGTGCAAAGGCCTGGGTTTGATCTCAACCACCAAAAATAAAATAAATTGAGGAGAATGAGGACCTTGAGGCAGTCTCCCAGTTGGCCTCAGCCTTCTCAGAAAACTGGAATATGGCTTAGGAAGGGGAAACTACTGTGGGACAGTTTCTTGTCTAGAAAGCTGTAGACATAATCTGGCATCAGAGAAGAGTTGGATTTTGGTGATTTATTACTGAACTTCATAGCTGAATCTCTAGGCAAGTAACAAATTTAAGTAATCTCAGGGTTGGAAGCAATCATAATGGTCATGTCATCTGATAATCTATTTGACTCTTGAGGTCCCTCTGTGAGAGCCTCATCAAGTGACCAGAGATGAAGAAACACCGAAAATTAGTGGAGATCATGAACAGAGGTGGTCTCCATCACCAAAAATGATAAGGAAGATGATTCCTCATGTTTCTTAGTTAATGACAAAGTTTGTGCAGAATGTCTCCCAAGTAGGATGACCAGTCCTCCCAATTTTCTTGGAATATCCAGGTTTTAGAACTGGAAATCCAGGAAACCCCCAACAGTCAAACCAGGGCAGTTGGCACTGTACTCCAGATTTTTTTTTTTTTTTTGTACCAGCGATTGAACTCAGAGGCACTCGACCACTGAGCCACATCCCCAGCCCTATTTTTGTATCTTATTTAGAGACAGGGTCTCGTTGAATTGCTTAGTGCCTTGCTTTTGCTGAGGCTGGCTTTGAACTTGCATTCTTCCTGCTTCAGCCTCCTGAGCCACTGGGATTACAGGCATGTGCCATCATGCCCAGATACTCCAGATCTTATCAGTTGTGACTGAAGAACTCTAAAATTCCATAAACATAGAGGTCAATGCACACACATGACTAAAATATTACCAATGGGCTATGTGGTTATGTTCTCATTTCTCATTTCTCTGAGATGGCCAGCTCTGAGGTTCTCTCCATCACTGTTAAGCACACCCAATCTAAGTCTGAATCCACTAGTAGCCACTGGGGACAATGAGTTTCTAGTTAACTTATCATGAAGTTTGAGAACTAATCTGAGTACCTCCCTGAGAACTCACTCCCCAGATGGTCCAGGGGAAGTTTTCATAATCTTTCTCTGCAAACAAGGAAATACATATGAGATGTTGATGAATCTTTTTTTTTTAATTTTGAGTTGCTCAGTTGTTTATAACTTGGAACCCTAAACTTATAAAACATATGCTGACTTATTCATATTTCAAAGGGATCCTTCACGTCACAAAATAATTCACTTTGGGACACTTTTAGTGACAAATTCCAGTAATAAGCTTAAAATATACTCAGTTTTCCTCTCTATCCCCAAGTGAAAAGCTCTTTGCTCAAAACTTTCCAAGAATTCATGTGTTGTACAAAGTGAATTCCACTGGTATTGCAATGTAACAAATTCATCTGCTTAATTATCAACACACAATTAGTCAAGGATCAGTCTAAGTCCATCCAAAGGCAGGCTTAGTAGAGAGCATCTGATTTAATCTAGAATTTCAAGATCTCTTCCTGTAGGGCTGAGGCAGAAAATGAAGAGAAATAGAAAATGTCACACATGTTCTCAATGGCATTGAATCAGAAGTACTACTGGGTCATTGTTACTACTTACTAGATGTGGGTGTTGGGAGGTGTAACTTACCCTCTTGGAGCCTCAGTTACTACATGTGCAAGCAAGAAATTCTTAACTCACATGTTCATTCTGACAGGAGAGGACATCTATGAAGCAACACACACAGCCTGACACATGGCGGGACATCCCTCTGTTCCCTCCCCAGGTCTTACTTTGCTTTCCAATGTGTCAGTGAGGTAGTGTACGGAAGGATTGTTAAACTGAAACTGCAGCCAGAACAAAGCCTGGCTTCTCTGCCTGACTGCAGCTTGTCGGCAATCTCACCATCTCCTCTGGTGAGATATTCCAATAGGTAGTAGTAAAGGAAGAGGGGGCACTGACGTTAGGAAAGCTGATGATGCCCTGGATCCCCTTCCTAGAGGAGAAGGCTGATGGGTGAAGGTCTGACTGCAGGGGTGTGGTGGTAGAAAGGATACACTTTAGAAGTGTAGAAGGTCTCTCAGCTTCCAAGAAACCCTCCAACCACCACCACCAACAACACCACCATCTTTACTATAGCTACATGGCAACTTCATTCATAAAAGTGAATGAATGAAAGACTCTTTTAATTCCATGACAACCAAAATGACTAAAATGAAAGAGAAAGGAAAATGAAAATATTAAGTATTAAAGACCACGTATGCTACTGGGAGTGGGAGTGCAAATTGATACAACCAACTGTAGAAATGGTGGACTCTACCAAAGCTGAGGTTCCCACTCTGTGACATAGCAGTTGCATTCCCAGGTATATTCTGAATAGAGATGTGTTTTACAGTCACCAAAAGATGGACTAGAACTGTGCTGTCCAATACAGAAACCCTAACCACATGTGGCTATTTTAAATATAAATTTAATTAGAATTAAACTATAATTTTAGAAAATTAAAAATTCAATCTTCGGTCACACCTGTTACATTTCCAATGCTCAAAAGCCACACTGTGGCTAGAGAACATATTGAACGGCACGAATACAGAATATTTCCATTATCACAGAAAAGTCTATTAGATGTTGTTCTAGAATGTTCTGAGAATGTTCCAACCACAGCCCAAACTATCCCAATGTCTAGCAACAGAAGAATGAATAAAAGTGGCCTAGTGATGAATGGATGGATCAGCACATCTCATCCATTTTTTTTCAAAGCCAAGATAATGATTGGTATGTGAGTGCTTATACATACAAACATTCACACCATTAGTACCACATGGTGACTTCACTACTCAATGGATACTGAAAATGAACTGCATCCAACTGCACACAGCAATATGCAGGAATCTCACAAACGAAAGAGGCCAGGCATGTAAGAATACATGCAATATGATTCCATTTATAAAATGTTCCTCAAACGCGTAAAACTAATCCCTGGTTTTAGAAGCAGGGACAGTGATTACCCTGGGGGTGGGGGCTGTAGCAGTGACAATCAAGAAACGTGAACTGGGGTTGATAACGCTTTCTCCACCAGGCTGTCGGTTGCTCGGGAATGTTCCGTTAGTGAAGACTGAGCGACCCGTACTGTTACGCTTTTCTAGGTGTACTGCATACTTCAGAAAAATTATTTAGGCGCCCCTTAAGAAAACATTGCTATTATTAATCTCTTGCAACCTACAGTCCAGTTTGGGGGGACGGAGAGAAGGAGTTGAAATTTGCTATCTCAACATACCAAATGTGCTTTTGAGATCAGTGCTGGCTCCCCCAAACTTCCTACAGAGACCCGGTGGAGGCACCAAACCGCATCCCGGATGTCCTACCTCCGCGCAGTGCTGTGTCTGGCTCAGCGCCCAGGTTGGGATGGCCAGGACGGCTGGCTCTTCCAGTTCGGGCGCTCACGCCAGCAATGGTCAGGCTCTCCCGGGGCTAGCTGGTGCGCTCCTTGCCCAGCCGGCTTTGGCCGCCTGGGGCCTGCCTGGGAGGCGTTGCCTGGCGCCTGAGCCGCGCGTCCGGCGGCACCTGCGCAGCCCCTGGAGGTCGCGAGGGTCCTTCGGCTGCTCTCGGAGCCAGGCTGTGGCTGGTCACTGAACTTTGTCGACTCATCGACTCACCGACAGCTCGGGCCCCAGGAGTTGGGAGAAGGCGCCCGGAAAATCCCCTGTGGGCCCCTGACCCTTTACAGCGGAGGAGGAGGAGGAATGAAACCTTGAACCACCCCGCCTCCCGCACGCGCATTTCTCCAGGGAAGCCCCCGCCCACCCGACCCCACCCTGGAGGTGATGCGCGGCCCCAGATCAACCCGCGGTGCAGGTCCTGGAGAAACCCTTTCTGGGTCTGGTTTCCCTCCTGATCCTATGCTCGCTACAGTTATGGGCTAGCGGGGATTCATGGCCCCACCAGCAAATCCTTTCACCTTTCCCTTCAGTCGAATTCCTGAAGAATAGTCAAGGTCCAAGCCTCTGCTAAGTGTTCCTGGACCTGCAGGCAATCACTCGGGATGCCGCTAGCCCAGTTCTGCCAGTGTGACACTGTTGGGTCTCTGTCATGAGCATCTCTGCAGTGTTGGGGTTCTAAATCCTTAGGATTGGCCCACTGCTCCACGGCATCACGCGGACTTGGTTCTCAACATACACACAGCGCCAGCCCGCCTGATGAGTACTAGACTGCCTAAGCTTGTATATGGATCATCTCATTAAATTTTTCAAAGCCAAAGTAATTGGCACATGAGTATTTATATACCTAAACATTTGATAAATTGTACATTTAATATCTGTGCGTTTTATTGTAGGTTTTTTAAAAAGCCTGAGATGCACTTAGAAGGATACCCATTTATAGAGGAGGAAACTAATATTCAGAATGCTCCTAAATTACTCCAGGCACATACTGCTGCAGCCGGTGGTGGTGTTGAGATTAGAATGGAGGCAGTTCCTAACCTCTCAAAATCAGTCTCTTCAGGAAAAAAAAAAAAAAAAAAAAAAAAAAAAAAAAAAAAAACCTCTTGCGATCTGGAACCTATTCCATCTCTCCCACCAGTCCAGCCTACCCACCTCCTGAGCTGGTATGACACAAGTCAGCTTAATCTGAGAAGGAAGGAGGGCTTGAGCCAGAAGTGACCTCTGAAATCATAGACTTCACCCTTCCCCTCTGCCTTAAAGCTCAGAAAGCAGAGCCCAGAAAATTGACTTACTTTACTTGCTCTAAATCTCATGGAATTTTAGAAGGACTGCTTGATTCTTGCTGGCTCAAAGGACAGTCCCATGAAAAAGTAGTTTGGACTTGGGAGGGGGTGCCTAGGGAGGGAGCTCAGGGAAGATAGAGCTGTGCTGGTTAAAGGTTTCCACTCTATAATGTTCCTGGCCCTGGAACCCCAGCATTGACCAGTGCGGAAATCCTTGGACAAAGTGATGGGAGCTATTTATACCCAGAAACTGCAGGCTCCAGAGCAGGGTAGAGAACAGGGAGGGGGCTGGTCCAGGCTGGCTTTAAGTATCTTAAGACACGCAAACCACAAGGAAGCCAGTCCACAGAACCAGCTGTGTTTCCTCTATGAGGGTCACACGCTTCTTCCAGAACAGGAGAGGATGCAGAATGAAGGAAGAACTAATGTGGGCCAGGAGGAAACCAGGCAGGGAAGGTGAGGGTCTGATGCTGGGAGCACTGAGAGGCCAAGGCCCCGCAGGATACAGGACTGGGTTGGAGGAAAAAGTAGTTGCTTATTTACAAAAACCTAGGGTTGTCAGAGACTTCTGCTCCTATAGTTAAGGCACTGAAATTTGGCCTTGGGAATCATATGGCTGGGTATTGCTGACCTCCTATTCTCAGCACCTAGTGAATGTAGAAGAAGCCCAGTTGGGTCCCAGACCCTATCTCCAAGTTCTCCCCAAACTCCAAACTGTGTGTCCTGGGATCAAGGTCTTAACCAAGGTCTTATTCAGCTTCTTTTCCTAGATTTTGAGCTGTAGGGTAAAGTGTAACATCTGTGGGAATGGAGGAGAAGCTATTTCATCTTGTGGATACAGAAGGTGGGACCTGGTTCTGAGATTAGAATGGTTGCCAAGAGTCCTGTTCAGCATCTCCCTCATAGCTGGTGCCCAGTTCCACACCACTGGGGCCACCTAAAAGGCTCTGGAAAACCACTGAAGGGAACAATTGAAGGAGCCTGGAAGGAATCCCCCAACCGGCTTAGCTCCATGAGCTCCTACTGTGATATCTGTCCCAGAGGGAACAGATGCCAGCTAGGTCCTCCATGACTTTACATGGAGGGAAAGAGACAAATAAATCTTTGTACTATATTATGTCATGATATTGGAAAATACCTAAGGCTCCAGTGGTCCAAATGAAGGAGCGATTTCCTCTACTTGGGTGGTTCAGGAAAAAAGCTGGGCTTTGAAGCAGGAGCAGGAGTTCATCAGAAAGATGAAGGTAGAGGACATTCCAGACCAGGGAAAGTTGTGCACAGACATGGAGACAGAAAGAAAGCTGTTTTAGATTGGCTTCCTTTTTGTCATTCAGGTAGAACTTAAATGTCATCTTTTCAACAGGCTTTCCCTGACCACCTACCTACTCTCAAGGGTCCTCAGCTCTCAGCATTTGGTTCAATTTCCTTTTTAAAGTGTATCTAGATTTTTACACTTATTTAGTTGTCACACCCCACCCCACACACCTGAAAACAAGCTCCATGAATCTAGAAACACTATTTCCCCCCACTCTCCACCATTCCCAGCATCCAGAACAGTACAAAGAAATATGTGCCCAGTATATATCATTCAGTGAATTGATGGATGAATGACTTTCGCAGCCAGAGGCAATGAAGAGCCTCCCTAAAGCTTAGACTAAGCAACCCTTGGGAAGATGACTCTAGGAGAGGGAGCTTTGGAAGAGGGGGGTTTGGGATATCTTGGGGTAGGATAGTGGGAGGCTCTGTCCCAGCTCCAGCTCGGAGTGAGGGAGGAGGAAAACTGGCCTCGAGGAGCTGTGGGACAGGCAGTCTGGTGCACTAACTCACGCCCAGCTCCGAGGTCTTTCTGCCGGCTGGAGAGAAGAGGGAAGGGAGGGTCTTCGCCCCCCAAACACCGCTTCTGCAGTCTCCCGCTAGGCTCTTTTGGACTTGTCCAAGTCGCATCCTGGGCGGTCAGAGGGTTTCGCAGGGCTCCCTAGCCTGCCTCCCGGCCTCCCTCCCTCCCCTCCTCCTTTTTCTTCCAGCTCCTCGCGTCTCTCCAGCTCCCCAGCCGGGCGGCCCCGCAGCAGCTAGCAGCCCCCACCCCCTCCTGTAAGGGCGAAATTGCTAAACTTGTAGCAATAATGACCCTGCATTCAAGCCGCCGACTCCCGCTGAAAGTCTCCGCGCCCTGGCCGGCGCGGCCTAATCAGCGCGCCCCTCCCTGCTGCCCGCCCAGCCCCCGTCCCCTTGCCGCCCCTTCCCCCAGCGCACAAAAAATGGGGAACAAAACCCCCACGCATTTCTCTGTCCCTCTGTTGAGCAGACTGCTGCACAAAGCCCCCGCTCTGAGAAGCAATGGGGAGCTCGGGGGGGACGTCAATCCGACGCGCTGGGGTTTTTGTTCGCGCAGGGGACCTCGCCTTCCTACCACACCTTTTGTTCGGGACTCCAATAAAAAGCCATTCTTTCCGCACCTTCCCGGCCCGGAGCCGCCTTTCAGCGAGGCCCGGCCCCACAATGGCGCGGCGCTCTGAGGCCTCTCCATTCACCCGCCTTGGCACGCTCACAATCGGCCGTGTGGCAGCACAGGCCTCGCACAGGCATTCTCCGCAAGTGACAAGGAGCCGCATAAAGCCGCGGCCGCCGGGGGAGAAGGGAGGGCGGCCGAGGGGGAGAGATCGGCCTCGGCGGGGCGCAGTGCAGCGCCCCCGGGCGCGCTGGAAGCCCTGGCGGCGGCCAAAGAAGGAGCCGCCTTCGCGCCGCCTGCGGCTGGGCCTGGAGTCGAGGTTTCCTCGTTCCTGGCGACCCTCGAGGTGGGGCAGTCTAAACCTTGACCGAGGAGAGGAAGGTCCAGACAGTTATTTCAAGCATGTGGGTAAAACTGGGGGTAATACAAAGCAGGGACCTCAAAAGGCTCTGAGTCTGTGGCGGGTCCTAGCCACAACAGTAAAGATAAATTAATGAACAAAGCCCTGAAGAGAAACTTGCAGCCTGGGGCCTGGCTCGGGAGAGACCAGGCCTCCCATTGCCGAGGATACTGCTTTTCTTTACCACCTTTTCCTTCCCTTCCCTCCCGGTTTAAGAGATCCCTCCCCACATTTTTTTTTTTTTTTTTTTTTTTTTTGGCTAAAGAGTCTGTAGCCGGCCAATAGTTTGTAAGTATTGCACCTTGTTTATTGACTCCTGTAGTGTATGGCAGCGGGTGTGTACACGGCGTGTGGATATAGTTATATATAAAAATAATATGTGCTGAATACAGAATACGAAACAGAAAGGAAACCTGGTAACATCTCCAATGGGCCACCAGGTCCTGGATTAGCTCAGCGCCCCCTCCCCCAACTTTTGATCTCACTTGGCTGGTTTTCTTCGCGGAGTCCTGAGTCCCCTGACAATCTCTGGAGATCTGGGCCAAAGTCTCCCCTATGGAGGGGAGGCAGTTGGAAAACGAAAATCCACTGTAGTGTGGAGCTCTGAGCCCCGCAAAAGGGGCAGAGGGTCGGTAAAGCCTGATATTTCTCAAGCCACGATCCCCATTTTTCTCTTTCATGCCTTTCTGTTTTCTTTTTCTTTTAGGTCCGGGTTCCCCGCCAACGCTTTGCGGAGGCCACAGGAAGATGGAGGGAGAGAAACCCTTCTTGTTTTGGGGAGAACAAACGGCAGCCAGAGTCCCAGCCTCCTGCATTCCCCTCGGGGCCAGGGTAGGGGTTAGAGTCCTCCCTGACGCCCAGGCAGGGAGTTTCTGACTCGAAAAACGGTTTTGGCAACCGGACTCGGGCATCCTCCTTGCCCCTGAGTCGCCATCCCCAGGCCTCGAGTGGGCTGCGGTTCTGAGCCCTGGGGAGCGAGACATATGTATACATATATATTTTAACGAGGGGACCTGACCCTTGGGTCTGGCCTTTCTCGCGCTGCGTTCCCGCGGCTCCAGGCTGCGGTAGGCGCCCGCCGCGTGATCCGACTGGTCCTTACCAGGCCCGTATGCCCTGTAAGGTACCCTGTGCACACGCGGTCCCGGCTGTAGCACCCTGGTGCAATGGCTGTGAGCCGCCACCGCCGCCGAAGCCTCCCAGGTTGCTCACGTTCATGAAGGGGCCGCCTCCGGTCGCGCTACAGGCGGGTTGCATGGTGGTGGCCGCAGCAGAAGCCCCCCCACCGCCACTGCCGCCTGTGGGGTAGGCACAGCCATAGCTGCCGCTGTAGGCCGCGGCAGCGGCGGCGGCTGCTGCTGCGGCGGCGGCCGCCGCGGCGGCGGAGTTCCCATAGCCATACGCAGGGAAGCTGTTGTACGAGTAAGCGCCAGCGCCCACACTGTACGGTGCACCGTAGGCCGGAGCGCTGGGCGTGACGCACGGTTTGCCATCCCGCACCAGCACCGGTACCGCCACACGGCGCGGCGGCTGCGGCGGTGCATGTGCTCCCAGCTCCAGAGACTTGTCCTGCCGCTGTCTCTTGCACTTGTACCTGCGATTCTGGAACCAGATTTTCACCTGCGTGGACGTAAGCTTCAGGCTGCTGGCGAGGTGCTCGCGCTCGGGCGCCGACAGGTACCTCTGCTGCTTGAACCTGCGTTCTAGCTCAAAGACTTGGGCTTGTGAGAAGAGGACTCGGGGCTTCCTGCGGCTGCGTGGCTTTGGCCTCTCGCTCTCCTCCGCCGCCTTACAGTCTCCGGTTGTCTCTAGAGGCTTCTTTAGCTGACAGTTTTCTGCGAGAGAAGAAAAAACAACAGCATCCATTAGCTATTCCTGGTCTCTCCCGGGCTTCCCCTTATTTGGTGGCAGCTCGGAGCATATGGTATTAAATGCCTGGACTTTTTAGAAAGTTTGTGGCTCCTGGTGCCATGACACACTGAGGCGACAACCCGAGTTCCCAAAGAACACCCTCTGCGGGCCAAGGCACTTTTGATGGGATAGAGTAGTTAGTGCGCATTTATTAAAACTTGAGCATCAGCAAAAGAAGAGATTACCCTGTATTAAGTGTGCGACTCAACATGCTAATGACTATTTTCAGAATGAAAGCTACAAATAATACAGTATTTGCAAACTCGTTTGCCTTCCACAACACCATGCATAGCTGAAGGTGTGAGACATGCTGGTATTAGGTGACCCATGTACATGGGTTGCGCGAAAATCTTTCTTTTGGGAAATGCATTGCTCAGGGACAGTTCTTTGCTTATAAAAGACTGCATGCAAATGTGTGTTGTGTGTTACCTTAGAGAGAAAAAGAAGTTGATTAACTGATTTTAGACAGTTTCATGTCTATTTTAGGCTAGGGTGAGCTGTCAGAGTACAGGCCGTGGCCTCAGCCACATCAAACTTCCTTTTGAAGAAAGAGATTCTTTAACTCTGTCCCCTCGGAAACAATTCTTTGGGAGCTTTGTTCAGTTATCTGATCACCCCTCCTAATTCTCTTCTGGTTAGATATGAACGGCTAGATCTGACACTAAGTTCGGTGTGTTCTCTATTGGGCCTACAGTCTGAGACACAAAGCAAACGTTCGCCGGGGCCCCAGGGGTGTTAGAGCTACAGATCACACGGAATGAACTGTATTCTCATGAACTCTAGGACTATCCCCTCCTCTCTGCAGCCGTGAGAACGTTGATCTTTAAGCAGAGAAGTCAGAAAACCACCTAGGTGGTCTCTACCAAAGTCCTGCACCCTTAGGACACTTGAGACACAACCTGCTTGTTCTGTCTTTTTGGAGAAGGGTGGTCACCTGGCCTCAGAGAATTCATGTTGGAGGGAAAGTGAAAAACTAGGTCAGGCTCCATTTTTTTTTTTTTTTTTTTGAGAAGAGCCTTTGGGATGGGGGTCAGGGGTGGGAGGAGATAAAAAATATTTCTAGATGTTGGGACTCAACAGTTAAGCCTGTGTTGCTTATCAACATCAGGGCAGCAATAACCACTTTCCCTTCCCTAGGGGCTGCATCATTTCTGCCCCCATCTGGGGGAGTAATTGTCAGGGCCACCAAGTCCTTCTTCCTCCCCAGCGAGATCTCTCTCTCTCTCTCTCTCTCTCTCTCTCTCTCTCTCTCTCAGGTAGCTGCACTTTATTGAGCTGCTGTTAACCAGGACCCAGGCGTGACCCCAGCCAAAGGTTAAAGGGGCGAGTAACCTGCCTGGTAAGGTTTGTGGACTGATTGTGGGCGCTGTGCCATTGCTTCAGGTGTGCCGGTGCGTTTCTTTTCCCCCTCTACTCACTTTGGTTCCGATCTCTCACGACCTCCTCTTCATGTTCCTTGGGCCCGCTGCACGAGTCTCGAAGGACCGAGTGGACATAGCCCTGGTGACAGAGACCCGAATCCCCCTGGCCGTCGGCTGTGGCTAGTGAGTTCAAATAGGACAGTTTCTCCCTTTCTTCTTCCTCGTCCTCCTCCCCTCCGTCAGAAAATTGCGTTCCCTCAGCTGCGGCCAGCATACAGGGCACGGAGTGGAAGTGGTGCTCCAAGTCTGTCTGCAAGTGCGCCCCGTGTAAGTGCTGCTGCTCCAGATTCAAAATGTCTTTGACTGAGAAAGGGGTGGAGGTGACCGGGCTTGGTAACATCATCAGGGCCACTTAATTGTCCAGTCCAAATACTCAATAAATCCCGGCGGGGGCGGGGAGGCAGCGCGGCGACTCCCGCTCTCCTTCTGGACTCTGCGGTTGCTGCCCAGTCGGGTTTTTGACAGACGCGGTCCCGCTCCAGTCTAAATCGCCTCCATTGGCCGGGATCTGGGGGTCTGGGTTTTGTTACAGCCACTGCAGGGACTGGGGCCGGGGCTGAGAAGCCTCTGTCCGAGGGCCTTGCGTCACGTCGGAGGCGGGGCCGGCACTCCGGCCTCCCTCCTCATTGGCTGTGGCTCACTCGGGCCACGCCCCCGCATTCACCGAGTGGATTCTGGCAGCGCTAACCAGAAATAGACAAGGACTAGTATAGGGCCTTAAGTCCAAGTGGCTGCAGGAGAGGTTGCACCACCGACTCGAGTGTCCGAACCACCGACTCGAGTGTCCGAACCACCGATTCTCACTCCGCCCGACTGCACCTTCCCGACCTGGGCCAGTTCTGGGATGCCCACTGTCCACGGGAAGGATGCCACAACAGTGCGGTTTTTTCAGGTGCTGAGAGGACAGGAAGACTTCCTGGCTGGTAAATACCCGGCGCTGCATCAACAACCCGTGTTTCATCTATCTCTGAGCGACGGGTCAATTTCCTACTTCTTGTCTTTGCTCAAGAGATTCTTCCACATGGAACGTCTTTCCCGCCCTTGTCTCCAACAGTGGAAAGCTGTTCTTCAAGGCTCTACTCAAATACTACCTCCTCCAAGGAAGCAGTCCCTGTTCGCCGGGCCGGAAGTCCTCTTTCCCGCCTCTGAACTTGCAGCTCCTGTTAGCAAAGGACATTCGTGTCACTTATCATTTCCCATTTAGTTTATAGCTTTATGTGTCTGGTTGCCTCAGACTGTGAGCCTCCTGAGGGCCGGGTCCGGGTTGCACTTGCCCAGGGTCCAGGGTTGCCTTTGCCCTTGTAGCCCTTAGTTGGTGCACAGAGCAGGTATGTGAAAGATAGGATGATGGAGTTCTTGACTACATTTTGGTGTCCGAGTGCTCTTGCTTTGAATCTGGCCTCCGTCAGTCTGTGGTCTTGGATATTTGTTTCATCAGTTTCTTCCTCTTTAAAAGAGACAGTAATACTCGCTTTGGGTTATTGTTCTGATTAAGTAAGGTAAAACATTCCAGGAGCTTAGTGCAGTTTCCCAATGTTAATTTCTCAGTATATGTCAACTACTGCTATTCCACATCAGAGGTCAGCGCAGTGTTTGTTGACTGTATTAGGGGTGAGGTGGCTGGAGTGCTGCACACACTGGGTGGCTTCATATGGTTTGGAGAGCAGGATCTGTCCTCAGAAGGGAGGTTACCCTGCCGTGGCTACCGTTTTTTTTTCCAACTATTGAAATCAGGAGTCTGAGTCTAGGCCTTGAATCTTGGACACTTGTTTCTAATTTCTCTATCCACGGAGCTTCTGGCGCCCTCCTGAGATTCTGTTGTTTTCTGGGTAAATCAGTAGACTCCCTAGAGATTTTGGATTGTTCCACCCCTTAGGCTTTCACCCATTGCCAGCATAGTCCAGTGAGTAGGCCCGGGTGCTGCTATGAGCCCACAGAAGCACGCGTGGGCAACTGCTGGCCTTGAAAAAATTGGAACCGGTTCAAATCCAACCGTGGCGTCCTTCATCTGGTGGCCCCAAACTTTTTTTTTTTTTCTTTTTGGACCTGAATAGCTAAGTTGGGAGAAGCTGGCCTCAGCTAGAAGGAACAGGTGGAAGGTGTGGGGGCTGTGGACAACGTTCCCGGGAAGGGGCAGGCACCGTGTTCGAGTGGGGGGAATGAGGATTGAAAGTTGCCTTGCCGGGAACCGGTAATGCAGAGGAGTCGGTGCCCTTGGCCGGGGAACGAAAGTACAGCCTGTTGGGAGGGCAGAGAGGCGGGGCTATTCAGGAGAGAGCGGAAATGTTGAGGGGAGGCAGCCCCTGGGGGCGCCTGGGGAGTTGAGCTGCCGCCTGGGCCACAGCTCCGGGGAGTACCCTTAGGACCAGAGCGGTGGGGAGAGACCATCTGTGGGCAGGGCTCTCCTCCCCGAAGGCCATCCCTCAGCCACAGGACAACCGGTTAACTTTTGCTTAAATCCTGAAACTGTTGAAGCCTCAGGCGGAGGCTGATGTCTCCTAAACCGGCCGTGAATCCGCAGAGGGAAGAAGGCGCCCGGTTTTGCAGCGGATCCCGAGCTCTCGGGCTCAAAGATACCGAGAGAGAGGTGGGGGTGAGTGCGCGGCACTGCAGGGTGGGGGACCTTGGTGAATGTGCGTCACCGCGGCAGGCTAGTAGAAAGAAGGAAGCTGCGTTCCAGTCTAAGCCCTCCTCTACTCCCACTCCCCAAGGCAAAACCATTGAGGGGAAATGTTTCTGGTCCCTCTGTACCCACTTTTCTTAGTTCTTAGGTGATTTCAAAATTTAGACAAAAGAAAAAAACAAAACCTACCGAAATAATTTTTCTTTCATCAGTTTCCCACAGAAATCTGCTAGTTTTTTTTTTTGCTACATTCCTTGCTTCTCAGCGCGCTTCCCTCCTAGGCTTTACCCAAACTTGGTCCCAAGAACCCGTGTCTTAGAACCGTGATCTGGACAAAGCGCAGCTCCAGCGCCCTGAACACAGCGACACGCCCACACACCCGCTGCTGTCTCCCGAGCCCACCAGATCGCCCTCTCTCTGCATGTGCAGAAGACAGTCTCCTCCCCTCCCACGCGGGCGGGTCTCCACTGCCGCGCCTGACGCCCTCCGATCAGGCCTCGGTTCTCTCTCGTGGATCCTAAACAAGTGTCTTCTAGGCAGACCGCTGCGGGACGCAGTCACACCCCTAGTTATTCAATTACCGGTTAGGCCGAGAAAGTTAGAGGCCTGAGAGGCTCCCTGTGGAGAGCCACAACCTAGGGGCCTAGCCTGATGCTTCTATGACTATCCGGTTTCCTTTCTCCATCTTCAGACCTGAGCAGGGCTGATCCAACCATAGGAGGTTTGGACTTTCTATCCAGTCCTTAGGGTTGATCTTTGTTTTATGGCCAGAGCAGGGATCCCAGTCATCTCCAGCTACCCTTTCCGTATTGTCCAGGCTCCCTTTAGTCTGCCAGTAGCGGGGCTTCCCAGCATGGATCCCAGCCAGGCCAATCCCATCTAGGTGGCTTCCCTTTCCCGCTCAGGTAGCTTGTCCCCTGACGAAGGTGGGCCAGTGAGCCGCTGTCGGGGAGAAAAATTCAAGTGCGATGGATAGTTCTACAGCGGTGGTCGCTTCGCAGGAGTAGCTTATCAGCGTGTGGAATCTGGTTTGAACGCATATCCAGTTACTACCGTTCTGGGGCATTTACATTCTCTTGTCTGAAAAGGGAATCTTTGAAACCCCCGAGCTGTACTCAACTAATAAAAGATCTTCCTTCCAGACAGTTTAGCTAATTGCCGTCAGGTAAAGTAAATATGGCTGCATCCACAGAAGCGTTTCCTTTTATTTTAATCGGGTGTATCTGCACTGGTAGCTTTCGTCACATTATACATTTTATACACACACCCTATCACGTATTTGATTAAGGATCATAGTTAAATGGTGGCAAATTCCAGGAGGGGAAAGAACTATATAGGTGCATAAACAATAAATAGAATTATACCTTTAAGAAAATCCGTGTGCTCACCAATACAATAAATACATTATCAAGTGAAAATGTAATAATTATTCAAAAGCTGTAACGTGGTCCTATGTTATTCTTTACACCTTGCTTAATTAACTTTTTTAAAATATAGGCAGTTAATAGTTTTAGTTATGTATGCCACTGTTTATCTTGTTGCATAAATAGTCATTTAATTATGTAACCAAGTCCACAAAGAAGTTGAAAGTTGTCGTGGCTTCCTAATTTAAATATAGCACCACAGTCAGAAGTGATTTTCTATTAAAGCAGGAAAAAATCATCCTGTGATGAACTCAACTATCCAAAATTATATCACATTTCAGGTGAATTTTTCACTGTTTCTTAAAGCTGTCCTAGAAATTTCATTTTCATTGTATCTAACCAAAAAAGAAAAAGAAAGAAAGAAAAATATCCTTGTTAGCAACAGCACTAAATAGGTTTTTGTTAACGGTGGAGTGTGTATTTGTGGATTTTGTTCTTAATTGAGAGATGGCAGAAAACTATCCAGAAGTTCTGGGCAATCTGAGGCAATAACATTTTAATTGTGAGAAGACTGAATACACTTCCTACTTTTAAAGACATGTCAACTGGGTTGTTCAGTTCTAGAAAGCATTAAACTGATCTAATTTCTTGGAAGTATTTTTTCTTTGTTGAAGTAATTTCCTCTGAGGGATTCTTAAATGCTGCCGGGAGCTCGTAGCTTGTTTTGCATACGTTTGCATACTTGCCAGATTTTTCTAGATTTTTGTTTGGAGTTGAATCTGCTAAATGACCCACCGCTTCATTTTTTCTGGAAGAAAAATCAGTCCAAATTCAGCGAATCTCATAGTTCTGAGTAAATTACAGGCCCTTCCTAAGAAAGCAAGTTTCGATTTCTCAGCGAGAGGACTTTTCACGTCTACCTACGCATGTCTGGTCCCTTCCAACGATTTTAAAGATAAAAAATATAAATTTAAAATGTCTCACCAAACCAATTCTGTTGCCAATAAAGCACTTAACCCAGAAAGACTAACTGTATGTTTGTTGAATGAACATCAATTCAATATTTTTTTCCAAACATAAATGCCTAAATAAAGGATGCTTGCATTATACAGGCATGTATTTGTACTGATGTGTGTGCTATTTGGGAATGCAGCGAGAAGTTTTAACTAGGGGATTAAATTGGAATTCTGAACACATTCCTAACTTTTTAAAGAATAAGCGTCAGTTTAACTTCCTGTAGAGAATTTCAACGTCTGTAGACCTTTTAAAGTATAATCTTAACTTCAGAAGAACTGTTACAGTCTTCTGCAGAATTAATTCACTGAAACCAGAGCGCCTGCCTGCTCTGTGCGGGTGGCTGAGCAGAAGAGGGGAAAGAGAAATGTGTGTTCCAAGAATGTTCCAAGAAGCAGAGATTCTTCGTGTCCCTTCCTATCGCTATCTTCTCAGTATTGTCTACTCAACCGCAAGCCAGCTCCGAGGGACCTCGGACTCCCGGAATGTAGAAATCTTTCCCCAAGTTTCTCTGGGGGTTACTTTGGAACGCATATCTTCAAACTATTTGAGAACGAAAAAGAAGTTTCTTACTTGGAAATAAACGTTTGCCAGAGTTCTGTGGTCTAAATAATATTTTATCTGGCCCTCTCTGTGTTCAGGCTGGAGGTCCGGGACTTTGGTCCGCACCGGGAGAGAAGTTGCCGAGGTCAGGCAGTACTTTTGTTGTCAGTAGACAATGGACAACAGGGAGGGCATAGCCACCCACGGGCTCTCGGCTCCTGAAGTTGTGGGGGCACACAACACTTACTATTGCTCTGAGGCAGCCCTCGCTCGCCCGACAGGGCGCGGGTGTGTGGGGTGGAATGGAGCGGTGAGTTATGGGCTTCGCTAGGAATTGGCTGGGGACCCGACAAACAGAGGACCGAGTCCCCAGTTGCGCACGGTGCAGCGCAGCCCAGGGCACGCTCCCAGGGGTTAAAAGGGGCAAAGCGGCCCAAGAACCAGGTCCAGACCTGCAATTTGGGGCCATCCGAGTCCTACAGAGATTTCGGTATGTCAAGTCCAAGGACAGGGGTTTGCAGAGTACAGGCTTCGGGAACCGAAGGCCTTTCTCCCTGGAGCCGCGCGCTAAGCCGGTGACTTTACCCACGCAGACAGGGTTGCGAGTGCTGGGCTTCCTGCCGGGCAGGTCTCTCTCCACTACCCGCCCAGGTCCCGGACTCTAGCTAACAGGGCGGGGGAGATCTGGCTAGCCCGCGCGGGCAGCGTCTTTGTCCTTCCTTGAACATTCCTCTAGATTCCCGAACTGCCCTTCTCCCGACCTACCTGCGCCCGTGCCATCCCGTGGGAAGGATCTTACCTCTCTGAGGCTAGCTGCATCCAGAGACCTGGCACGGCATCTGAGCAGGTACCTCAGCACTCCAGTGGCTTTCCTCCTCACAGACCTCCTCCTCGCGCTTTGGGTCAATCTCACCCCTTTCAGCCCCCTCCTCTTTCACTGAGTCCATCTCTTTCTCGCCACCCCTTCCCTTCCTCACTCCCCCTTTTCCTTACTGCCCTACCCCCACTTCCTTTCTCTTTCACCTCCTCTTCCAACTCTCAGGCTTCCATTTTCACTTGGTCTCCTCCCTACCTTTTGCTTCCTCCTTTTCTCACCCCCACCCCATCTTTAGTTCATTCCCTCGCTTCTTAACCTCCTGTACTCTGATGCTATCAGGTTTTTTGATCCTGGTCCCCACAGGTGTTGAATAAAAAGAATCTGGGGTTGCAAAGTAGGGCTGCATAGGTCACACTAGTTGAGCAAGGTCCCACTTCTGAGCCCATCATTCCTTTCTACCATCCTCCCTGTGCCCTTGGGGCTGCTCATGACCACGCCAATGCATCCTTGGATATGTGAATGTTACTCTCTGCACTGCTTCAGCTCCTTAAACATTCCCTACCTCCCAGTCCCCTGGCCCTCAGTAAGGGGCCCTAGCTGGTCTGTGGGGCTCCAGGTGGCAGGTTGGACCACCCTCCTCATGGAAATCCCCACTTCAGGCAGATCCTGAGGAACCCTGTTTCCTTCTATTGTGGCAGTTTAGAGTAGACCAGAGCAGAGCTGGAGGTGAGCAGGAGGCCCTGGCCCCAGACATCCCTTGAGAGCAAGTGGGGGCTCAGAGACCAGTGACCACCCTCCTCCCCCACCACACACAGTGAGAGCAGACTGACCTTCCCTTCTTTCCTGCCAGTCTTATTTTAGACTGAGGGTTGTTCAGCCTTGAGATTACTCCTGCTAGGAGGTGACTCCTTGAAATGCATGGACTAAATCAGGGAGAGGAGAGTGCAGTCCTCAGCTTCTTACTTCAGCCACGGGGAGTAGGAGTTAAACATTCTGTAGCTGTTCCAGGCCCAGGCACAATCTCCTATTTCTCAGAGCTGCCAGGGATGTGGCCACTGTGTCACTTGTCTCCACGGAGATTGGCTTCGGGCCGCCCTTTCTTCACTGAGTGGGGCTCCCAATTGCATGCTAGACCACTGGTCACCCACTACTCCACCCTTTTCTCTTCCATCTGCAACAATGTTCCTGAGGTTGGTGGCAGTTGCATCACTCTGAGAAATATGGGTTTCCAATAGATGCATACAGACCTGACATACCTGTTTCTACAGACTTGACTCTCTCTCCTAGAATAAAAAGAAAGATCCTTTCCTGTGTGAACATAGTGTGTGCACATGTGGATATGTGTGGGGAAGCATATATTTAGGATTCATAAACGTAGACAGTACTCTGGTGCCTTGTTCTTTCAGAGGACATGGTCATCATAGGAAGGCTGAGCCAACACTCATTTTCAGCCCCTCCTTCCTCCTTTTTATTCCCCCACAGTAATGCAAATTACTGGTAGTGACATGAGATTTGGAGGGAAATGTTTACATGATCCAAGATGAAAACTGGCTTCCATGGCTATCAGATGCACCATTTCCATATAGGCTATTGATGGAATCCTTACAATTAATCTCGAACAAAGTAATCCCATAAGGACCCATCTAAGCTGCAGTTAGAGAAAAAAGAACAGGTTTTATTGCCAGAGTTGTAATGACTGTGGGTGTTCTTAAAAGTAATAAAATCACATTGAAATATTCTATTCCATGGGGCATGACCCAGCATTAGTATAGTAGAGAGAGTGGCCTGTGTTTTATCTATGCATTTATATTTAGTGCCCCTAACTGAATGAATATGTACCTGGACATGTGTGAATGTTTTACTCCTCTTTTAATTCATGAGCTAGTAAACATGTTTGTGGATGGATGCACAAAGACCTTAGGAGCAGGGATGTGTAAAAGCTGAGACCTGAGATACTCTCCACTGCATGCAGATCCCAGAGTGAGGAGGCTAAGTGTGGGATGGGGAGACTTGACTTTCTCCAAACCATAATCAGAGCCCATGGCTCTGTATTGGGACAGAGCACTAGCTCTGGAGTCCACTAAATTTAGGTTTTAAATGGAATGCAGCCAGTTTTATAGTCTTGTGACCTTGATCCAGTTCCCCAACCTTACCAAGCAGCAGTTTTCTCATCTATAAAAAAAAGATAATAATGGTATGGATTTTACAGGCCTGCAGTAAGATTAAAGAAATGATGGTAGAAAGGCACTTACAGAATGCTTTACAGAAAAAACACTAGGAAATGGAGATGCTCTTGTGGTGATGGCTGGGGTGAACATGAGGGGTGGTTGTTAGACACAGTCAGGGAAGCAATGAATCAGTCCTTGGTGGGGCAGAGAGCAGAAAGTAGGATTCCCAGGCCCTCCATTTCCCTCCCCGCCATAAAAAAGCATTATTTATCAATCACACTGTGTGCTTATGTGTGCTTTTATTATTATTATTATTTTACTTGCTGAGATACCAGCAGCCTCCTTTGGTCTCTTCTCTCCCTATTCCTGTCACCCCCACCTTCCAAAGCCCCAGCAAACAAATCCTGAACTCCGACTGAGTTTCCAGCTCCCACAAATGCATCATCTTCAGCTGCTGTAAACACATCCCCAGAGTCTCATGTCATTGTTATCGTGTTTAGATAAAAATCTGACCAATTAGTGTTTTTGCTGGAATGCAAATAAATCAGCTGTCCTGGACCTACCCCAGAGGTGGGCATCTCTCTCCCACCCGGGTCTCCAGTCTCCGGGTCTCATAAAGCATTCTGTTGCTTCTTTTCTCCTTTTAACTCTGGTTTTGGACAAAAATGTCTGGTTTTGGATACAATCTGGTTTGCAATTTCTCCACTATGCCTCAGACTGACTTTGTGACTTTAGGCTGTCTCTTCCCTTCTCTGAGCCTGTTTCCTTTTCCACAAGGGACTTAATGATGACTATCTCTTAGGATTGGTAGAAATCATAGAGTAATAGAAATGATACAGCTGACAACAAGAACAACAATAATCCCTCCCACCACCAGTGACCATATGGATAATACTAGCTACTGTTCATGGCCTCCCTACAAGCGCCATATGGCTCAGTGGTTAAGAGCCTCCTCTTCCCCCATCTCCCAGATAAACTGGGCTTGCTGCCTCCACAGAGCTAGGAGAATGAACTGACTCATGGGTATGAAGCTCCTAGAATACCACCAGGCTGCTGTAAACTCCTGCTAAGTGTCCACCATTGTTAGTGTTTCTGCTTCTTGCAGCCGCTCTTGTCTCTGGCCCTATTAATATAACCATGTCACCCAGGAGGAAACAGGATTGGAGAGGCAAAGGTTGTTAAAATTCCTTGCTTTGCACACCCAGCTTCCTCTCTGCCCTCCCCTCCCTCCCCTCAGCAGCTCCCCAGGAACCAGGCTGTGCCCCACTCTGGGACTGCCTTCCAAGGCTCCTGTTTTCTCTGCTTCTGTGATTCCTGCTCTGTACTGGAAGCCCTCCACTCCTTCAAATCATTCTGCCAGGACCAGACAGGGGTTCACAGCACCCAAGAAGAATGTGCTCTAGGGACAGGATTGACTGGAGTCTGCCCTGAAAATAAACACTGCGCAGGGTGGTTGAAGCCTCCTGAAGACCCCTCCAGGTCTTTGCCTTCCCCCAGCTGCTTCCTTCCTCCCCACCTGGTTCTCCTTCACTGTCTTCAGTCTGATCCTTGCCATCTGAGGAGTCTACGGTCAAGTTAATATTAATTATAACAACACATTTCCCACTAGCCAAGCATTTCAAATGTGCATCTTTTCTGATTGTTACAACAACATCCCTATGAGGCAAATATCGTTGCCCCCCAGTTGTTTAGAGCCATGGAAATTTAGGCCTTCAGAAGTGAAATTATTGTCTAAGATCAGGAAGCAAACGGGTTGGTGAAAGACTTGCAGGCCAGAGAAGCCGCTCCACACCCGGGTGGTTGAAGAGAGCATCTTGCCCCAGCCAGATTCCAGAAACCAGGCGTCCACTGTCAGCGGATCCCAGGGAGACCTTTCCCAGTGTGTGGACGTCTGCAGCTCCCACGCTATGGCTTGGCCCAGAGAATTGTCTGCAAGCATCGAGACCCGCACAGCGGACTCTCTGGGAATAGGTCACGGGGCTTTTTGAGGTTGCTCCCCTCCTGCCTTTACCTCTACCTCTCACACCACTCTGCCCATGCCCTCGGGAGAAGTGGGGACAATCCACCGGCAATCAAAGCTTGGGAACCCGGCATGTCGGAACCTTCGCCAGTGTCTATATCTCAGGTATGCATCATGCGCTCCTTGGAGCAGAGTTATGAGTTCAAGTCCTGTCTCCACTCGCTTTCCGGACAATTCCTTAAACTCTCTGAGCCCCGTTTTTTCTAATTTGTAGAACTGGGAATACTAAAAGAACCTACCTCATAGGTTGCCTGAGGCTTAAAGGAGATTACCTCTGTGAAGCATTTAAGGCAATGGTTGCCACAATAAACGCTCAATAAATATTAGTTTATTGTAATTAACTCCGGGACAAGTGGAGACTGACTTTCCGTTTCTGGGTGTGAGCTCTGGATCCCTGTGCGCGCTGAAGCTGCGGATGGGACCAGGTGGCGCCCTTGGGAGGAAGTTTTTGAAGAGCGGGGTTAACCCGGGTTGGGCTGTGTTTTGGGCAGGCTCAAGCAGTTCCATTAAGTTGAGTTGCGGCCGCGTGGCGACCTCGGTGTGTGCGTCTGTCTGAAGCTGCGTGCGTGTCGCTGCCTGCGCGTGTCAGGAGCAGGGGCCACGCTGACGCGCTTGCGGGGTCCTCACCTGCGTTGGATTTAGATTTCGGCCGCGACAAGAATTTCTGGTTCACCTGACGGATGCGTGGTGTCCACGCGGTGTACACAAACCCGAGCGAGGCTGGAGTACCGGGTGCTCAGTCTCCGGCTCATCGAACAATTTGCGCTATTAATGGTTATTTTATTTATATCGTTAGAATTGTCCCTCTGGGTCTGTTTACACCAACGTCTGGCTGTCCGGGCCGCAGTGTTTGGACAGGGGATTACACTAATGGATGGCGAGCTGGGAGGGGAGAAAGAGGTGCGGCTGGAAACGGGGGCTCCTGGACTCCGCGCGGGGTGGGCCTGGGAAGGGGGAGCAGACCGCTCCCGGGCTCGACCTCTGACCTTAGAAGGGAAGGAAACGTGTCTGTTCGCGATAGGAAGCCGGGGTGGTGGTGGAGGCTGGAGATGGCTGCTCCCCGGGGCCCCTACCCCTCTTCTCAAAAGGCCGACACCAAACTCTAGGCTGTCCAGTGTGGGTGCACACAGGTCAATAAGTAAACAAGACCGGGAGCTATGACGTTGGCGGGCGCTTTGATTCCCCCCTGTAGGTGGTGGCCGGTTTAGTGCTTCGGCCTCCAAATCCGGATTATGGCCGTGCCCCAGGCGCCTGGAGGCCGGCTGGGTTAGAGCCACCTTCAAAGGGAGGCTGCGCAACGAGTTTGCAGCTCCCGAAATTGGGCAGGTCCTGTAGCGCCTGGCTCCAGGTGCGCACCCGCACACCCTTGCACACACAGGAGTAAAATCTGGCTAGTGCAACCGATTAGACAATGGAAAGGCTGCCAGGGCAGGTGGCCCATTGGTGCCCAAGGCCAATGGAGGGAAGGTTGCCTGATCTTGGCAGCTTGCAGCAGAAAAAGACTAGGCCTGATTTTTTTTCCTGTTTTTGGAGGCAAGCATCTTTGCTTACAGGGCTAGGGGCTGATGGGGAAAAAAATAACTAACGTTTAATTAACATTTATTATGTGTCATACACCTAGTACTGTTATGTGAGTGTACTTTCCTCAAAGATCCTAGGAACTGTTATTCTCTCCTTTTACAGAAGCGGAAACAGGACATCAGAACTTGAACACCATCTCACAGTTAGTCAGTGGCAGAGCAAGAACTCTAACCATGCACTATGAACTCGTGGGTAGTGCTCCACGTCTTGGATTTGGAGTACTGGTTTGGGATCTTGGCAATAAACTATGAACCCTCTCCTCCAAAGAATGAACACAGGAACATGCATCCTATGGCAACAATTCCAGGGGCTTCTTGGAACTTCCTAGACCTATCCACAGACCTCTGGTTAATAAGTTTGGATTTGCAGGCTATATAAGTGGCATTTGATTTAACGTTAATTTTAAACACAGAGTAGAAAAGTGGTATTTTTATATCGTTTTAAACTATGGATTCTTGAAGCTCAGGGAGGTAAAGTCACTTGCTGGAGATCACACAGCTGGGAAAGGTGGAAGTGGGCTTTGGACTCCAGTTTCCTGACTACCATTTCTCCAGGGTCCCAGGTCCTGAATTCTCCTTTTCCTCCCCCTTGGCTCCATCTCACCCCTCTTGCTGGAGGAGAGGGGCCAATCCTTCTGAGGATCTGGAGGTTTCTTGGGGGAGGGGGGAGTTTGAAGGTGATTTGTTGGCAGGAGCACAGCGCCAGGCCTGGGTTGCCCTGAGCTCCGAGGACCCCACTGCCAGGACGCACGCTCCGGTAAACCGTTTATCTAAAGACAACTTCTGTTTCTCGTTGGCTGTCTGGAGTTGCCCTGCAGCCAGCAATGAAAAATGCCTCTTTTCCCGAGACTCTGGCGCTGGTGATTTATGTGGGAACCTTGCTGGCCCATGAGGCCTGGGCTGCTGAACCCTGCCTAGCGGGTGGAGGGCTGGGGCCTCCTGGAAGAGAACCTGGTACCTCGCCCATCCAACGCCGGCTTTCACGGCGCCCCCTTCCACTTCTAACCCCAGAACATTTTACAGGCGCTCCCCCAGGAAGCTGAGCGCTTTATCGCGGTCAAGTAAACACCATTATCCCAGGTCCATTAACACGGAGATTTTGGTGTTGTAAATAGACCGCGAAAGGGACAAGAACAGCCCTCGCAAACTCCTTGTAAATCGGTGAAGGGTCTCTAAGATTTATGGCTGCTGATTGGCCCCCCAACCTTCTAAGAAATCCCAGTCTTAGCCAAAGTCAGAGGTGGGGCATTCGCCCTAGCCTAGAAATCTTGCCCCCTGTCAGTACTGCAAGGGTGGGGAGTCCTCAGGTCGCGTCTGACCTAGTCATTAATTTTCTTTAAGTCACAAACCCAGGAATGCTGATTCCTTTCCGGCTGTGGATGCCTAGATAAACTCTTAGCAGGGAGCAGGCAGTGTAGATGGTGCCCACACCCTCCCCCTGCCCCTGCGCTGGGGCCAGGATGCCTGTGTTCCAGGCTCCTTCCTCGTTTGTAAATTGGATAGTGCTTTCGGCAGCAGCTTAGGCATCTATAAAGCGCAAGGCTTGTAGTTGGTGAGCACCGCCCAAGTACCCTGTGACCTAGGGCAGGCATTTGGCCAGCTTGCATGCCCTTGCTTCTTTTGCTTCTCTTTCCGAAAGGATATGCCCAACCTATTTACTCTCAGGCCGCTCTATTAATATGAAATCAAGTAAGGATGATGGTGTTGGCTCTCAACAGAGTGGGCAGTTCTAGTTCACCTCTCTCAGTTTCTATTTCTGATGAATATTGAGCGACCTATTCCAGGAAGTTTCTGGTCATCTGGAGTGTGGTTTTCTTAACCCCTCAAATCAGTGTTCATATCAAAAAGTGGATTTTGAAGGGTGACTCAGTTTGACTGGTAAAATAAAGGCACAAGTTCTCCCGGTCAAGGAAAGCAGGAGAACCCAGATTCTCTTAACCCTTGCCGAGGTTACTTTCAGGACACAGTTTACTAGGGAGATAACTCAGTCTTTAGCCCTGAAAATTCAGCAATTCTTGGGGAAGGGGTGAATCACCAACAGGCAGAAAGGGTGCTTTTGGGATGGGACAAGAAAGAGAAAACAGGAAGCAGAAGGGTGCTGGAATTTTTTTTTTTTTATTCTTTGGCATACTCATTTTGTCGAGAACAGTGGCTTTTAAACTGTGCATGCATGCTCACACATGTATGTACACACTCACCAAAGACCCCTTTGGCAGTTTGGTGAGGGCTATAGACTCCCCTTTCAGGATAGAAGCAAGATCTGGTGGTAGATCTAACAACCATAATTTCAAAATATGGGGAGTGTAAATGGAATTTTGAGGTATCTGTAGCAGCAATAATCACACTCACACAAAGCAGGTGGGTCTGTGTATGGAATTCAGAGTTTAGTGAAAATGTAGAGTGAAGAGTAGAAAGGGAGTAGGGCTTAGAGTCATATCTGGGTTTCAAATCTGTTTCTATAACTGAGGAACTTTGTGACTGGAGCAGGTGTGTTGTTTGAGTTTGGTTTTTATTGGTAATGAAGGCACAAATACTCTTAATAGTCCTGGGCTAGTTGCTTACATTCAGAAGGCATTCAAAATTATAAATTCACTCAAAATATGAGAATTACTGCATCTGGACTTCACAAATTAGCATCTGCATTTGAATGGGCTGCTTGGATGATGAAAGAAAGAAGATCCCCTTAAGAGCTGGGCAGTGGAGTGGGGAAGCAGGGATTCTGGACAGAAGCTCTTCTGCTGAGACTGCTTGGAAGTGGTATACATGAACTTGGTGGGTGCAGCAGGGTGGAGCATGCAAGAATACCAGTAAAGAAAGCTGGAATAGGGCATCGTGGTGAAGTGTTCCATGGTACTGCAAGAAGCTTCAGAAATTAACTGGTCCCCTATCCTCATCTATATTTGTACATAAGAAGGGAAACTTGTTGACTCCACATTGTTAGTGGCAGAGGTAGTCCACTTTACTGAAATGTCAAGTTTAATCCTCACACTTGCTGGCGGTGAGTTCGGGACATAACCATGTGGTCAGTGGCAAGCCACATATGTAATTTCTCTCTATACTCTAAGTATTGACTTCTTTTGCACTCTCAGGTGCTTCTGGGTTCTAAGGTCTTTCTGAGTTGGCACATTTGGGGATTTTATTCATTCATTCGTTCATTCACTCAGTGAGTAACTGCTTGTAATTGACCCAGCTTGTCCCTTAAATTATGAAGGATAAAAAAAAAATGAATAAACTGGGCACATGCCTCTAATTCTAGCAATTCAGGAGGTCGAGGCATGAGGATTGCAAATTTGAAGCCAACCTCAGCAACTTAGAGAAGCCTTAAAGATTTAGTGAGACTCTGTCTCAAAATAAAACATAAAAAAGGGCTGGGGATGGGACTCAGTGGTTAAGCAACCTTGGATTCATTTCCTGGTACAAAAAAAGAAAAAAAAAAGAAATGAATAAAGTGATTACTACCCTTAAGAATTTTCACCAATGTCTTTTCTCATCTCTACCAATTTTAAGTAATCCTGATATCCACCAAACTTTCCTTGACAAAGTTCTGATTTGATGTTTGTGCCTTTACCAAAAGGCACAGGCATATTATTGGAAGGGAGGAAGAGTGTTTAGAATATTAATTGGGGACCTCTCTTTTCTAGTGTAAAAGGTAACTAGTTAGACACTTTGATAAGTATCATTACAATGTTAAGTTGCTAAGCAAAATAGGGCTTGTGCCAAATGTTAAGAAATGTGCAAGACACACCCAACATGAATTTGCTAGTCCTAGATTAAGCAAGTGATTATAATTGACAGTGCAGAGTAAACACGGCTCTAATAAATTTTCACCTGGCATGAGCCTCTAACTCTAGCATCACTGTTTGCCTTGCCTCCCAGGTGTCTTCATGGGGACTTAGATCACACTCATACAAAGCAGGTGGGTCTGTCCGTGGAATTCAGAGTTTAGTGAAAATGTAGAGTGAAAGGTGAAAAGGGAGTAGGGCTTAGAGTTATATCTGGGTTTCAATTCTGTTTCTATCACTGAAGAACTTTGACTTGAGCAGGTGTGTTGTTTGAGTTTGGTTTTCAGTACAACTAGTATAGTAATGCCTATTTCACAAACTTATAGCTGGAGTAAGGTAATATATGATAAAAGTACTTTGTAAACTATATCGCTATATAATGTGCATAGTTATTACATGCTTTTGGAGCCAGACAGACCCTAGACTCTATGTCTACCAAGAACAACTTACTTGCCATTTGTTTAAATCATTTAACTTTATCTGCTTTAGTTTTATCTTTCATAAAATGGGACCCATTTCTCTGGATCAATGTTCTAATATTTAAATGAGATTATTATGTATAAAAATATCCATCACATTGTAAGGCACTCAACAGCCATTCCTAGGCTGTCAAGGTTGGGGTGGCAATGACCTTGTCCAGTTTACTGCTGTGTTCTTAGAACATGTCAGAGACTGCTGTACACAGTAGGTTCTCAATTTTGGTGAGTGAATGGCTAAGGAAGTTTGTATATGTATCCACATGCACAGCATAAGTTATGCTTACATTAAGTCCTCCTTGGCCAAGAAGAGCTAGTCCCAGGTTTATTTCAACCTCCACTTTACCTGGTGGGCCTACTGCATGCATCCATCTCCCTGGAGGAAGATGGGGCATGATGAGACTCAGTGTCTATAGTAGGAAAGAACTCCAGCATATGGCTTTGAGAAAAAGATACAAGTTCTAAAGTACATACCACTCATCAATCAAGCAGTCAATCAACAAATGTTCATTGAGCTACAACTGCATGTAGGAGGCACTATTCATCAAGATAGAGAAGATTTCTGTCACCAGTTCCTTTAGCCAGTACAAAGAATGACTCTAAAAATTTCTGTTTCTTTTGGAGATGAGTGGATTTGAAGATCTGAAGGGTGAATCATAGGGAGTTTGCTGCAGTCACTGAGATGGCCTCTGTTTGAGAAATTCAAGGATGAATAAACAGCTGGAGCGTCAAACATACAGTAGTCACATACATTAGTCAGTAAGGACAGAATTCACATACACATGCAGAAAAGGAGAGAAGGAGGGAGAGTAGGAGAAGAAGAAGGAGAGAAAAGAAGCGGAGAAGGGAGAAAGGAGAAATGTTTGCCAGGTGTCTTTCCCAGAAAAATAGACTTCCAATAACTGCACGTTTAAGACTTAAAGGTTGACATTTGAACACAGCTAAAGGTTGACATTTCCTAGTAAATTACATTTTACTCTTTGCTACACACTCAGCAGTTGTAGACATAACATAAGACACTCCGGGCATAAGCCGATGCTATTAACTTCTGCCCTCTCTTCTCATCCAGGAGTCTCCCGCTACAGGCAAGTTATTTTTGAGTGTACAGGAAATCAGCTCCTTGTTAACGGCACTTTAATCTTTGTTATATTTTCAGGTTTCGAAATGATGCAAGATGAGCCCCAGGCCAAGCTGTGGAATAGCTGAAGTTTGTCTTTGGTGCTACATATGTCTTTACCTTACCACTGAGCAGACTCTTCTACTTACACCTTACACACATGCACACATATTCTTTTTTTCTCTTTAAAGTTACATATAGAGAAAGACTGGAGGAGAGTACTCTAAAATGACAATATTTGTTAGGAGGAAAAATTATGGATTTCTTTACTATTTCTTTTCAAATATTAATTAATGTTCTTTGGTATGTATCAATAAATATGTATACTCACAAGTGTTAGCTATTTGATGAAGAATTAGTTTTGCTGAGAGTTGGAGGTCAACACTTAGGTTTTTTACTTTTGTTTATGAGGATGTAGGCTTGCTCAAAAAAGTGAAGAATATAAGAATCAGGCACATTGGGTTGGAATTCTAATTCCATATGCAACCTGATTGTCTCTGGGCAAGTGACTTAGTTTTCCTTAGCTGTGAAGTGAGGAAATTAAATAATTTTTAATTCATAGTGTTATTGTGAGAATTAAAGTAGAGATGCATGTGAACTTCTTGGCAGACTGTAGGCCCTCAATACACACTATTTTTATAGCTCAAACATTCCTAAGACCATCCATTAAAATGATGTCAAATCTATTCTCAGTGAATAGCAGGGTGGTCAGGTTTTCAATTTCTGAATGTGTCAATTATGCACAAATTGGGTGTTTTCATTTGAGAACCTTCAATTTGGATAAAAGCCTGATGTGACTTAGTCATACAGACAAACTATTTGTAATGAAGAATATTAAAGCAAAGAGTTAAAAAGTAGTCTTTCAAATTTATTTACCTATTACTTATGGAGAACTTGGAATTTTTTAGGTTCTTTAGAGACAAATTTCTTTCCCCAAGAACTTTAGCATAGGAAAGAAATGAACACACATAGCTCTAAATAAAGGCATAATAAGCTAGACAAAGTGGTGCACATCTATAATCCCAGCCTTTCGGGAGGCTGAGGTAGGAAGATTGCAAGTTCAAAGCCAGCTTTAGCAACTTAGTGAGTAGTGAGGCTCTGAGCAACTTAGCAAGACCTCATCTCAAAAAAAAAAAAAAAAAAAAGAAAGAAAGAAAAAGACTGGGCTGGAGATATGGTTCAGTGGTTAAGTGTTCCTGGGTTCAGTCTCTGGTAATAACTAACTAACCAACTAACTAAATAAATAAATGTAAAATAGAGAGAGCATGTGTTCTGTAAGCCTGAAAAAGTAAATTTTGATTCATTGTTCATAATTGCAGCACAACTTTTCATTTCTCTGGTTGTACACAATGTAGCATGGCACCACAGGTGGAGTCATACATGTACCTAGGGTAATGATGTTCATCTCATTCCACCATCTTTCCTGCTCCTATGCTCCCTCCTCAGCTCTCCCTCCTTTGCTCAGTCAAAGTCCCCTCACTTCCCCCATTATGGATCAGCATCCACTTATCAGAGAGAATATTCGGCCTTTGGTTTGGGGATTGGCTTACTTCACTTATCATGATATTCTCCAACTCCATCCATTTACCTGCAAATGCCATAATTTTACTGCCCCCGCTGACCTGCTAAAGAAGTTTTTTCTGAAGGTGGCTAGGGAAGGTGGTCATAGAGGAGATGGGGTTTGAGTGGACCTTGAAGGAAGGTGGGGTTTGGACAGGTGATAGGTGGTTGGAGGACATTCTGAATTATTTCACAAGCATCTTCAGATAAAAGCTTCTATCAACACAAAGATTCAGCCCATGCTATTCTCAAGAGTTGTGCCCTTTGAAACAGGGAAAATTTCAATGCAATCAGCTAAATGTGGTTGCATGTGCTGCAGTCCCAACTATTCAGTATGCTGAGGCAGGAGGATCACTTGAACCTCTAAGTTTGAAATCAGCCAGGGCAATGTAGCAAGACCTCATCTCAAAAAAATTAAAGAGAAAGAAGGAAAAAAAGATCAATGGAATCTTACAGGATTCCTAAATGATAAATATGTGAAGAATTCAATAAAAGATGCTTATGTTAAACAGTCTGTCAACAAATAAGTGTATCAAAAACGAATGCACAGTTTGATCTTGGTTCTATAAACTGCACAGAAAAAAGATGAAAGGAAATGTTAACATTCATTCATTACTAGGTGTTAGAATTACAGACTTTTCCTTCTGTATAGTTGCTGTGTGTATGTGAAGTAAATACTCAAAAAGGAGTGTATAAAACATATGCTCAGTTTTAACAATGACGGCAACAACAACAAACATAAAAACTTATGAACTCACCACCGAAGCAAAGAGATAAAACATTGTTGGGACTTAGCAGTCTCCTTCCCCCATTGTTATGTCTTCCTTTCACTTTCCCCTAGATATTATTGTGTCAACTATTTCCTTATTTTTTTCCCCTTAGGCACAACCTATGTGTGCCTCCCTAAACACCCTGTAGCTTAGTTTCATGGGAAAACTTAAGTAGGAAACACAAAACTAGCTGTGGAAATAAAGGACAATAGTTCCCAGCGACTCAGGAGGCCGAGACAGGAGGATTGCAAGTTCAAGGCCAGTCTCAGTAACTTAGCAAGGCTCTAAGCAACTTTGGGAGACTCTGTCTCAAGATAAAAAAAAAAAAAAAAAAATTAAAGGACTGGAAATGTAACTCAGTGGTAAAGCACCCCTGTGTTCCCTAGTACAAAAAGAAAAAAGATAAAGTCTCCCAGGAGGAGGTAAGGTGACCAGCTAGGATCTGGGTCATAGTTTAACTGCAGATTTTACCTGAACTATCTTGGAGATGTCAGTGGGCAAGCTCATAGCTGAGTTGAAGCTGAGGGTACTAGAACCAGGCGATCTAGAGTTTCTGTAGATTGGGATAAGATTTGTATGTTCAGTAGATATATAAATATAGGAAGTGGACTGCTTTGCATGGCTTCTTTCTGGGCATCCACAGACTCCCTATAATCCCCAAATAAAGTCAAAGAAGACTTCTGTAGGATGAAATGAATGTCTCTAGCTGGCCCCGTTAACTGGCATGGAATGGAATGGCTAGAATGGAATGGCTAGAATCCGGTCCCTACATTATCAGGGCAAAATAAGAATAGACAAGATCTGAGCCAGATTCACCTGTGTATTGTCTTCAGGTTAAAAGATGGTACAAGGATAGAGGAAATTCTGGTGACAACAGTGCTCAGAACAACTAGTCCTTGAATCCTACTGCCTCAATGTCTACTGAATGTCCTCTTCAGTGGGGGCAAACTGTTCTCTGGGGATCTCTATCACTGTCACAGGGATTGCCTTCACCCCTGAGTTGGGATGCTAGTTTCCTGTATCCCATGCCCTCTCGTGGTTACTGACTTATTTTGTAGGAATACCACTTCCAAGTTTTTGAAAAAAGAAGGTGTACGGGAACAATTTGAGACCTTGAGTATCTGAAAATTTTGTTGACTTCTTTGTTTGGATCTAGAATTCTTGCTTGGGAAATAAATTTCCTTCAGAATTTAGGACACATTGCTCCGTTTCCTTTTAGCTTTCCGTGTTAGTTTCAAGAAATCTTAATAATCTCTAAATCACATGTGTTTTCTCAGGAATCTTATAGAACAACCCCTTACCCCTCTGCCCTCCCCTCCAAAGGTGTGAATTTCTACAATAATATACTTTATTGTGGGTCTGTTTTCACTCATATGTGCTAAACACTTGGTGGACCCTTTCAGTCCCTCAATTCATGTCCTTTAGTTTTGTAATTTTCTTGGATTATTTCATTGATTTTTCCCTCTAGTTTCTTCTTTCTTCTGATATTAAATATTGGGGGATCTTTTGGACTATTATTTTTCTAATCTTTTACCTGTGACCTTTTTTTTTCTTTCTTTCTTTCTTTTTTTTTTTTTTTGGTACCAGGGATTGAACCCAGGATGCTTAACCATTGAGCCACATCCCCAGGGTTTTTTATTTTTTGTTTTGAGACAGGGTCTCACTAAGATGCTTAGATTAGGGCTTTACTAAATTGCTGAGCCTGGCTTAGAACTTGTGATCCTCCTTCCTCAGCCTCCCAAACAGCTGGGATTATAGATATGTGCCACCGTGCCCAGCTCCCTCTGACTTTTTGCTCAACTTTCTGGGAGATTTCCTGAACAGTAAACACTTAATCAAAAGCTGAATTTTTAAATTTTCGTTTTCATAAGCTCCTTTTTATTTTGTTCTCTGAACGTTATTTTGTTGAAATGCAGCATTCTGTTCATTTCATGATTGTAATATCTTCTGTTACTTCTCTGAATGTAATATTGTTTTGTTCTATCTGTAAACTTGTTGTATTATTTTTATCATAATTTTTTTTTTTTTGCCACACAGGAGACTGAACCCAGGAGTGCTCTTCCACTGAGCTACATCCCCAACCCATTTTGTTTTTTCATTTTGAGATGGGGTTTTGCTCAGTAGCCCAGGCTGGTCTTGAACTCATGATTCTCCTGCCTCAGCCTCTAGAGTTGCTGAGATTACAGGCTAGCACCAACATGCCTGGCTTACTTGCCCTGTCTTCTAAGTTTTTTTTTTTTTTCCTTTCAAGGCCTAGCACATACTAGGCAAACATTCTACTACTGAGCTACTCTCTCAGACCCGCAAATTTAATTTTCTCAGTGTATGTGCCTGTGTGTGTGAGTGTGGGGATTGAACACAGGGCTTGATGCGTGTTGAGCATACTCTGTACCATTGAGCTACATTCCAGCCCCTCTTTCTCTTTTTAATAATTGTAATTTGTGATAATGGTTTTCCTCAGATGTCTGATGATAGTTTAGGATCAGATCTAAATAAATGCTGAGCTCAGGAGTGATCTGAGAGCAGGAGTGATGCTTTTGACTCTGAGCTTCACAGTATTATGATTTGAGTGAACTATTGGTTTCAGAATCTTTGATGTCAGAACCTTTAGGTATTTCTGCTGATGCCAGTCAAATTCTCAGGGAAGAATCTTCTAGGTGCTGCCCCTTCTGAGCTTTAGGAGTCCATGGTATAAATCTGAGTGGTTCTTAGCTTTCCCTTTTACTAGCTAATGATTCAGCTTTCTTCATTCTGCTACCACTCCCTATCCTATAGCTTGGGAGTGAAAAAACTAAACAACAAACAAACGAGTAAACCTTTGTTTAAAGGTAGGGCTACTGAGCAAGGTTAAATTCAGGATCCTAATGTCAAACTTTTATTTCAGAAAGGAGTCAGACCTAGATAAGAGGATCCAAAAACCAAGTCAATTGTGCGTATCATAGATTTTCAGCTAACTCTGTAATTCCTTGGGTAATGGAAGGAATCTGATTCCAAGAATATCAGAATGTAGGAATTGAAAGGCACATTAAACCTAATTCAAGGTTGATACACATGCAGAGAGCCCTCAAGCCTTTGTCCTGTATCTTTTCCAGAAGGCCTTCTCTGTGCTCTGGGTTTGCTATCCTAATACACAGATTATTCCAGATCCCTAAGAATACATCCCACCCACCCAGGGAGGGGAGAGAGCTCGAAGTCTGGCTCTGGAGGGAAAGGAAACTTGTAAAGGCAATATTCCCAGCAAATTATATATTCAAAGATACACCAAAGCAAATTGTATAAGAGGTGCCTCCTTGGGTTTTGCCACCTTTGACAAAGCTCTGAACACCTGGAAAAAGCATGGTCTTGGAGGAGAGAGTCAAAGAATGATGAAGAATGATGAAGGAACACTTCACTTCTTGTCCTACAAGGGGCAATGCATTCTCTTGACTTACCCCTCCTTTCCTCTTATATGACATTTTGTATAACCCTGAGGATCGCCTTCCATTTCCATGCAATTTCCCTTCTCACTCGGGGAGGGGAGGGGAGGGGAGAGGGGATAGTAGACAATAGGACAGACAGCAGAATACATCAGACACTAGAAAGGCAATATGTCAATCAATGGAAGGGTAACTGATGTGATACAGCAATTTGTATACGGGGTAAAAGCGGGAGTTCATAATCCACTTGAATCAAACCGTGTAATATGATGTATTAAGAACTATGTAATGTTATGAACGACCAATAAAAAAAAAAAAGGGGCAATGCAGAACTAGAACTCAAATTTCCAACCCCATTGTTTAAACCCTTGCCATGGGGCAAGTCAATAAAAAGCGTTGTTCTTCGAAGCCTCAGTTGGCAGAATTGTAGTAAAAATCAAGAACTAGTGGGGTTTAAGGTGTTCTTAGATGTTATTCTGGTTGTTCTTTCTTTTGCAGTTTCCAACGGTGATTCCATTTATTTGCTTGAATAAGTGTTACATTCACGGTTTTCAAATTTCAAAGGGTGTAAATATTCTCCTCCCAGGTATCCAACCCTTATCTTTCTTTCAGAGGTAACCAATGTTGTAAGTTTTAAAATGTAACTTTCAGAAACATTTTATGCACATGCAAATAAATAAGTACATATTTTTTCTTTTGGGGCAGATGGTAGCATTCTGTGCAAGGTTTCTGCACCTATCACAGGATAGCACTTGTTGATGTTGAGCACACTGCTGCAGAGCCTGTATGGATGAACCATGAATTTAAACAATTCACTGTCCTGAACCCTTGGGTCATTTCACACTCCCTCCTTTTTTGAATGGTTTTATTTCCTAGTATTCTTTCTCCACTCTTTTTTTTAATCCTAAAAAAAAATGGGACATAAACATTTAGAATTTTAATAGATATTGCCAAATTTAGAGTAAAAGACTTTTACAGACTTAAATAGGTATAATAGTGTTTGGTTGGGGGTAATTTTATTAATATATATTATTCTCACCTCTGAAATATTCATCCATCTAATAAGTATTTTAAAAATTTATTGGTGTGGGGATTGAACCCAGGGACTCTTGCATGCTAAACAAGTGTTCTACCACCGAGCTAAACCCTTACACAATTCACAGGCTTATATATTTAAGTAGCATTTTCCACAGTCTGATTACACAAAAGGCAAGTAATTTTCCTTGGTAAAATCATTGGCATTTGGTAAAATTTACAAAATACAGTAAAACAAAATAACATGATTTTTCTTTCTTTTTTTTTCTTTTTTGGTGGTGCTGGGGATTGAACCCATGGCCTTGTGCATGCAAGACTAGCATTCTACCAACTGAGCTATGTCCCCAGCCCAAAGTAACATGATTTTAAAAATAATCATAAGCATAACCAGCAATAACCAATTTTACAATTTTGGGCATATTTACTGTCAATGTCAAAGTTTATATTCATTTTCTTCCCTTTTTGGGGAGTACAAATATAGTAACATCCCATATGTATTATTTTACAACTCACTCTTCTCACCTTTGAGGTTAATAACATGATGGACATTTTATATATTAGTCACTATTTCTTTAATATATTTCAATTCTTCTTTTAAAAATGTTGAAACATATGTAAAAGTAGATAGAATTTCATAGTGAACATCCATATACAAACTGCATAGGTTTAAAAGTCATTAACATTTTCCACATCTCACTTCATCTATTTCTTTTTCTTTACTAAGAACATACTTTGGGGGCTATCATGACCTTTTACTCTAAATATATTTTTCTAGATTGTAGTAGAACCAGTCTTCTTCAATTATCTCCTCATCTGGAATATATGGTGATCGTGTGTGCGCGCGCACATGTGTTTGAGTGTTTATATCAAATAAGCACTTATATGATAGAATTATATAAATGCTTATTTGATACATTTGTCCTGAGGCAAAATGGTGGGAGCAGGTAGATATCCATTCATGTCCTTCAGTGTCTGGCATTGTTGCCTTTTCTCTTAAGAAACCTAAAAAAGGCATTCATATGTGTGCAGTCTGGCTGGGCACAATTCACTTATCAAGCACGCAAACTTTATTTTTAGAAACACACGCTCCACCAAGAGAGCTCTTCAGGAATTCCCTCAGAGCCCAACTGCCACCACTGGCTTTTCCCAGGAGCACCTCAACCGGCACTCTTCCCACCCTTGAGGCTGATTGGCTGGGTCGTGTGGGCGGAGCCAAAAGAATCTCTTATGAGCGGCTCTGTGGTCTGAAAAGGCAGGGAAACAGCCCAATGAGCCTCACCCCAGAGGAGCCAATCAGCTGGAAGTTTGCTGGGGCCTCTTTGGCTGTGGCTCTCAACACACATGAAGTTGCTGAGAATATAAAGTAACACTTACTGAAGAGCACATAAGTTTATAAATTTCTCTTTAAAGCGCCATTAGTTACAAGCTAGCTAGGGGAGAGTTGAGTATCTTTGTTTCAAAGACTAGAAAACCAAATTAGGGACTTGCTATAGGTTATACACTAATGAATAGACTTGAAATTCAAATTTGTCTTCTTACTTTAAAACTAAGTATTCTTCCTCCCAGGAGTTTTGCATCTTAAAAAAGGATTGCAGGAGATAGTGATGCTTTACATGAAGTGATGAATTGGTGGTGTAGTATTTGGGCTTTGAAGGAAGACATTCAGTGAACTACCTTTCCATAAACTCTGGTCTCCTTGCCTGCTCTACTGGAAGTCTCAGAAGAACTGATGAGAGTCTGCCTTGGAGAAGGATTGAGCGGGGGAGATTTTGCAAAGGAAGATATGATGAGACTTAGGATTTATGGATGCTGGAAAAGAGGAAGAGACAGCAGGGAAGATGCCAATGTTCAAGCTTGGATTTGATTATTGGGAAAGGATGACAAGATCCATCCAATTTAACATATAGCCTTTGGAAAAACTTCTAGGTAAAGATCCAGAGTGATTATTTGGAGATTCAGGATCATAGTTTAGAAAAGGAATCTGTAAGGCTGTAGAGTAAGGAATCATTGAGGCAGAAGTGATGTTGGGCAGGAAATGGAGACAGAGAATGGAGAGTTAGTTGTGAAGAGGGCCAGGGCCAGGGATGAGTTCTTGAAATTACTCCTATTCAAGGCCACCAGGAGAAGGAAATGACATAAATAAAGGAAAAAGAAAAGAGGAGAGAGAGAGAGGGAGAGAGAGAGGGAGAGGGAGAGAGAGAGAGAGAGGGAAAGGGAGGGGGGAAAGAGAGAGAGAGAGAGAGAGAGAGAGAGAGAGAGAGAGAGAGAGAGATATGAATATTAGAGGAAGATAATGTCATACCAAAGACTAATGAAGAACCCCTCCAAAGGAGGCAAGGTTGCTCCACAGATAAAAGGTTGCAGGATGTCAAGAAGGATCATCACTGAGAAAAGATTATTGGATGTGATGAAAACTTAGAGCATGTTCTGAATTGAGAAGGTGGGGAAAAAATCAGGTTGAAGGAATGTGAATCGGGTGAAAAGGTAAAAACAACGAGGCACATTCTCCTCTTTCCGTGCTGCTCCAAGTCCCAGCTTCCATTCTCTCACGAGTACACATTACATCAAATCTACTGTTGCTCATTTAAACCATATTCTTCCTAAATACTGTCAAATGGGCCGGAGATATGGTCCGGTAATAGAGTGCATGCTGAGCATGTGCAAGACCCTGAGTTTGATCCCCAGCACCAAAAGAGAAAAAGAAAACTGACAGGAGGTTATAATACAAGGTTCTTTGCCCTCCATTTCCCTGTGCCTTACCTAGTTGTGATGTAAAACATTCATATTTAGGGTCCTGATAATAATGGTGGGGGCAGGGGTGGGAGAGAGAGAGAGAGAGAGAGAGAGAGAGAGAGAGATTAATATATTAATATAAGGTACAGGAAGGTGTCCATATCTTAAGTGTACAGGATGATGGAGTTTTACACAACATATAGTATGTAATCACTATCCTGCCCTGATGCATAATATTTCCAGCATTCTAAAAAACTCCCTCAGTGGCTCTGGCTGTGACTATAGAAAACAGGTTGAAGTCCAGAAAGAGCTCATGATGGGAAAGGGAAAGGGGAAATCCTTCGGAATAGTAGAGGGAATGATTTTTTAAATATACATTTACCTTTCTGAATTGATAGTCCTGAATTCAATGTTTTGGTTGCTCCTAAGGTGTAGGGTAGTATGATGGTACACTGTGGACACTGGGTCACTACCTGAATTTGAATATCTGTTCTCATTTCCTGGCTCTGTGACTTTCTGTGGTTTACTTTACATTTCTCTACCCCCATTTCCTCATCTGCAAATTGGAGCAATAAAGGTACCTGCTTTACAGGATGGTGAAGATTAAATGAGGCACTGAGAACAGTGCCTGGCAAATAATAAGCACTCAATAAATGTCAGATCTTGTAAAGCAATTAGTGAGAATCCCAGTTGCACTACCAGAGCCAATGGAGCATATATTTGGGATGAATCATGTTAACCCTTTACATCCCATCCTCAGCTCTATCCATCTTGCTTACAAAGAATCAGAGCTTCCCATAACATCTCCCCTTTTCTCACATATATACTCCTTTCAGAATTCAGTCCCTCTACATTATCTCTGTTCTGTCCCATCTCTAGTCTCTGCACACACAGCTGAGGGAGTAGAAAGGCCACGCCTAGCTCTGGTGGTGATTTTATCGAGACTTTTCCACCACACTGGCTGGGTCATCGGAAACCCTTGCTTAGTGTACATGTCAGCCAGTTCCCAAGAAATTCATCAGTGAGCTGAAGCTGAGATGTGTGTGTGACCCTCAGCTGCTCCCAGGGTTTGCGCCTTCCTTCTCCCACCCTGAGTTCGCCTCAGGAGTTGGACCAGTTCTCCATAATCACAGCCCGGAGTGACAGCAAGGTGTGATGGATGGATAAGGAGCCACGGAGTGGCACGGTGCTTGGTCAGGAACCCAAGGCTGTGTTTATGAGAAGGAAGAGGCTGTTTCCTGGAGCAAGCATAATGCAGCTCTAAAAAAGGCAGGGGAAATACATCATGCAAGGGAGCACAACCCTGGGAGGGCCGCTGGGAATCCGAGTACCCCAGCAGCCCTGGCGGGTCAAGGTGCCTCCGACAAGGCCTTTTTTTATAGGCCATTTGCGTGAGGGTTTGCTGCTGTTCCCTGCCCAGCTGACAGCCACTCAAGGTCTCAGTGGGGAGCTGGGAAGCTAATCTTAGCTGTTGCTTTCCAGGTCTTCTCCACTGGTCCTGCTGAAGCATTCAGAAAAGAAAGAAACTCTATTGTTTAAAAAAAAAAACTGCAAAAACGACAATTTTGGCTGTTGGCTCTTGAATTGATGCAAATAGATGGAGACCATCAGCTTCTTCCTTTCCCTCTGGACTCAGGGGGAAAACAGTTTAACTGGATTTTCCCAGTGATCAAGAGAGGCACCAAAATGTGTTTTCTCCAGAGTATTAATATATCCGCTTAAAGCCTAGCTTGGTGGTACTTGCCAGTTATCCCATCAACTTGGAGGTTGAGGCAGGGGACTCTGAAGTTTGAGGCCAGCCTCAGAAACTTGGTAAGACTCTCAGCAACTTACTGAGGTGCCATATCAAAAAATAAAATAAAAAGGACTGAGGATGTAGTTCAGTGGATGCAATCTTTAGTACCTCTCAAAAATCTATATTTATATATCCATAACTATTTATCCCTAAGGATTCTTTTTCCTCTGACTTCTTGAAGGTCCTGCTATGCTATGAAGGGGACTCAGGATAAAATGAGCACTCAGTATTAGCTTCACATGGCTACAGTAACAAAAGACCACAAGCTTAGTGGCTCTTCACAACAAAAATCTTCTTACAGTTCTGGAAATGAGAAGTCTAAGCTGAGTTTTATGAGGTTGAAGTCAAGGTGCTAGTTGGGCTAGTTCCTTCCAAAGGCTTTAGTCTGCTCCTTGACTCTTTGGGCTTCTGGTGGCTGTTGGCATTTCTTGGCTTTCAGACCCTACCTTCTTTTTCAAAGCCATTAATAGTGTCCTCTATCTCTAAATGTACATTCCCCTGCTTCTGTCATGTGATCTTCTTTTTTATAGTCCAATTTCCTTCTGCTTCCCTCTTATAGGACACTGTGGCTAATTTAGGGCCACCTGGACAATCCAGACTATTCTCCCCATCTCCTGGTGCTGCAAAGTCCCTTTTGCCATATAAGGTAACGTCCACAGGTTCCAGGGCTAGAACATGGATATCTTTGAGGGCCTTGTTGTTTAATTATATGTTTCAACTTGACTGCACTTAGGTATGATGATAACTGGTAAAATATTATTTCTGGATATGTCTGTGCAGATGTTTCTTGATTCAGTAGACTGAATCATGAAGATCTACCCTCACCCATGGTGGGGGCAGCATCATTCAATCTGTTGGGTGGCTGAATAGGACAAAAATGTGGAGGGAGGGGGAATTTGGTCTTTCTGCTTGAGCTGAGACACTCATCTCCTGTCCTTGAACATTGGACATCAGCACTCCTGGTTCTCAGGCTTTAGGACTCAGATCAGTACTTATACCAGTGACCTTTGATTCACAGACCTTCATTCTTGGACTGATTTCATGCCACTGGCTTTCCTAGGTCTCCAGCTTGCAGATGGCGAGTTATGGAACTAGTTGCATAGTTGAATGAACAAATTCCTGTAATGTATCTCCGTGTGTGTGTGTGTGTGTGTGTGTGTGTGTGTGTGTGTATAGAGAGAGAAAGAGAGAAGCAGGTACTTCTCATTTTCAGACAATAACAAATAATGTTCATTTCATTCTTGATTTGTGCTGCCTTCTCATCTTGGACCTTAGATGCCTTAACTCTTTTAACTTTTACAGCAACCTACAAGGTAGGTACCATTATTAACCCCATCTTAGAGTTGGAGAAATAGAAGCATAAACAGGTTAAGTAACTTGCTCAGGATTTCTAGCAAGAAGCAAAACTGGAATGTGAACCCAAGCACATAGCTATGGAGCTTTCTACCAGTTCCTCTCTGTTCTTCCTACATCCTAGCAGTAGAAAGTTTATGTGGCTTGTGATTATCCTTGTTTTACTGATAAGGTGAAAGTGATACTGTGAACTAAGGGTCATCTAGAAAGTCTGTTGGCCAAATATTAGTTGTTGTGTTTTTTTCATTGTCTAGGTGTGTTCTTTTGCGCTCAGTATTACTCTTTTAACTGAACAATCTTGGAGGCATAACGTGCTGTTGCTGACACCATTGTGTGAATAGGTTGACTAAGTAGTTTTTTGTAATAGAAAGAGAAGCATGAAATTGGAGAGTTAAGAAAGAGAAAGCTGAGATGTCAGGGTCAAAAATCGTGAAGTGGGTAGAAGGTTGGGGAATTAAACACTCAAGTTCAGCTCTGGGAAGAAGAGGTCATGGTGAAAACAAGGGTGAGATAGGGGAGGAGAAATAGAAAGGGAAGAAGAGGGAGAGGGAGAAGTGGGAGGAGAGAGAGAGAGAGAGAGAGAGAGAGAGAGAGAGAGAGAGAGGAATAGTGGGGCAGGTTTGAAAAGTGAGAACTGAGGGTGTCAAGGCCACTGAAGTTTACTTTGAAGTAACCAAGCTGGAAGTGTGGGAATGAATGAACAGCCAGGCATTGGAGGGGGCACTTATTGGGATGCAAGGTGGGGAAATAAGATGATGAAAGAGACTCACTCCACTGATTTTTGAGCTCAATAAAACACTAGTCCTTTACCATAATCCATTAATTTAGGAAGTAGCCATTGAATTACTGTATGCTCAGAACTTTTCTAAGAGCCACTGCCGGAGAGACACTGACCATAAAGAGTACAATCAGACATGATGCCTGGGTCCCAAATTGGCAACCCAAGGGACTAATTCTGGAAGTAATAATTTTGCCAGCAAAACATTTAAAAAACTTGATCTAGAATATTTATGTTTGTTTAAGCATGTACTTTCCAGTTCACCACACTTCTCACATTCTATATTGACATATTCCCAACCCACTTCATTCGTTGCTTATCCAACTCCTGAATAAAAAAAATGTTTGCAAAATTGGAGGTAAGGTCTTTTGCCCTGGAGTGGAGACTGCCAAACTTTCAGAATGAAAGCTGTTAAGCCAAGGAAAACCATACTTACGACCATCTTAGTAACTCTAGAAGGTCACATGCCTGACCTTTTAGCCTCATTTGCCCACTAAGTGTACCTCATTAGAAGATCTGTGTGTCATGAATTTTACTACCACAAATTATAGGGTCAGATCCTTCCCATTTTGCCCTATACCCCTGGCTCTCCTGGGAGCCTTGAGGCTTTTCTTATTTTGAGGAAATGGGAAGTGTGTGTCTCAGTGGTTTTAACGGGTGTGCAAGACTAATCTTTTTGCCTTCCCATGGATGTAGGTTGTATGGCAGAGAGGGTGGTTTAGGTCAGGACTCACTGGGTCCTGGCAGGGGCTGAGGAACTAATATTAAATCAGATGATTCTTCCCCAGCCTGGGAAAGTAGCTCAGTGACAGAGCACTTGCCTAGTACTTGATACTTGAGACCTTGGGTTCAATCCCCAACACCAGGGTAAACAAACAAGCAAACAAACAAACAAAAGACGTCAAAACAAAACCAAAAAACTGTCCATGTAGATGATTCTACCTCAAGTGATAGATAACAGACATAGGAAAGAGCTTAAACTCATTTACTAATTCAACAAATATTTATTGAATGCTAATATTTTGGTGAGTACTTGAGTCACAGCAGTAAGACAGTCTCTGCCTTTATGAAAGATCTAACAAAGCAGCTACTCAGAAATCGAGTACGTAGTTCAAGGCATTTATTACACAGACAAGGAAACTAGGACCATATTGAGCACATAGAACTTGTAAATGATAAAACCAGGACTGAACATACTTCTTGCCTCACATCCTCCTGAGTGATTTTAAATATGTTTTCATCTTCCACAATGATCCATCCATCCTACTGAAGTTGATCTTATTGTGGTTCCTTGGCCTTGATTGTCTATTGTTTCTCCTATTTTCAAGGATGAACAATTTACCCAGTATTTGTAGAGCAACTTCTCTCCCTCATTTCTACTCCTTCCTCTATTTATGTTACATTCAAAGTCTTCATCTTCATTGCTTTCTATACTAATGGATTAAATCTATAGGTGATGGAAATATTCCATCTCTTGAATGTGGAGATTAAATAGGCATATAAATTTGTCAAACTTGTCAACCTGTACACTTAAAATGGGTGTGGTGAGTGCCTGTAATCTCTGCTACCTGAGAGGCTGAGGGCAGAAGAGTCTTTAGTTCAAGGGCAGTCTGGGCAACATAGTGAAAACCCATCTCAAAAAAAAAAACAAAAAAAACAGTGTGTCTAATTGTGGGTTACACATCAATAAAGTAATTTTTTGAAAAGGTATCTTTTGAAATAAAATTGCCTCTGCAAAGAGGCAGATAGGATCTAAACAGCACAGAGTCAGGGCTTAAAATGCAAAGACTTAATGCGTGATTTTATGCAGACAGCCAGTGAGAATTGCAAAGGAAGATGGTCTCATCTGCTATATGTCTGTTATGATTCTAGTGTTTAAATATTTGTTTTATTTTTGTGTATTTTCTGGAAGGAGGAGAAAGAGGGGGACAGGAAACAACATAGTCTTTAATATTAAAGCCCAATATTCTGTCTATTACTCTATAAACTAAGCACTGTTACTTTATAAACTAAGCACTGTTCTTGACCTGGAGCATGACTTACGGAGGTGGCATCAGAGAGGCATGTAAATACAAGCACATCGATTCTATATTATAACTGATTTAAAGACTTTTCAAGCATAGCTTTAATTAAACATGATTTTCACAATCTGAGCTGACTTAAAACTTTATGATCCCAAATGAAAATCAACTCCACTATTTGCAGCCTGATTGGGGTCTAAAAGACAGAAATGGAATTTTAGGTCCACCACAGTCTAATTTCCTTCTGGGGCATTTGATAAGATATTTTTCTGGGGTCCTGGCTCAGTTTATCAACCTGCAAATAAGTTTGGCGCTTTCCACATCTCTGAATATGGACATCTGTGTGCATGTGTGCCTGAAGTTGGCAGTCTCCTTATCTCTTCTGTCAACTAAGAAGCATCTTCAAACTCCTGGAAATGAGACATTACATTCATTTTTACAATAGTATAAGTATGTACCATGGCTTCTGTGGTTACCTGATAGATCTTATTTCCTTTTCCTTTTCTAACCTCAAATTATAATTGAAATTTTATGCTTAAGGGGCTCAGTTAAATACCCTTGGTATGCCCCCGTGGAAGCACCATAGAGCTGGTGAACTCTTGACAGGGGGTCCAAACAATAACTAGTTCACTGAAGTCACCCAGTTTTTCTCCAGCCTCACCTCAGTCTCAGGATGATGGACATTGCATTTTGGTGAATGATTCATACAGGACGTAATCCTAATAATACCCTAGATTTGCTGGGCACTTTATGCATTTCATGGTACTTTCACATGCATTATCCTCATAACCAGTCTGGGAAGTATATTGGACAGATTTTTATCCCCATTTCATTGATGAAAAACCCAGACTCAGAGAATACTTGAGATTTGCCCAAGGTCATATGGTGAGTCAGCAGCAGAATTGGAACAAGGACCAGGAGCCATGGATGATTAACTAGACAAAGATGGAATAGAAAACCTTTATAATTATCTTATAAGGATTAAGCAGACAAACACCTAAGTAGGGAAGCCCAGTACCTACTCTGGGCCCAGCATTATAAGAGGTGCTTTATCAATGTTATCATATTTATGATCATAGAGAGTAGGTAGGGTTGTGGTTATGTAGGTAAAATGAATTTTTATTATTCCATTTTGCAGGAGAGGAAATTAAGGGTCCCAAAGGATGAGTAACTTGTTTAAGGTACTAGAAGGAAATCCATTCACTCTGCTCTTCCTTTTATTTTTTATTTATTTGACAATTAAAAATTATCTTATATTTGTATATATTTATGGTGTACAACATGACATATATATATATATATACACACACACATACACACACACATACATACATATATACACATACATGCATATGCACATTGTGGAATGACTAAATTAATCTAATTAACATATTCATTTACTCAGATGCTTGTTTTTTGGTGGGGAGATCACTTAAAAATCTACAAGCAGTCTTCAAGTATACAATGTGTTGTTAACTGTAGTCACCATGTTGTACAATAGATCTTTGTCCCTCCTATCTAACTGAAATTTTGTATCCTTTGACTGACATCTGCCCCTCTTCACTCCAGCCCCTGGTTATACCATCATTCCATTCTCTGCTTCTGGTAAGACTTTTTAGATGACACATATAAATGAGATCATGTCTTTCTGTGCCTGGAATGTTTCACTTAGCATAATGATCCCCAGGTTCATCCATGTTGTCACAAATCATAGGGTTTCCTTCTTCTTAAAGACTGAATAGTACTCTATTTTGTACATATACTATATCCATTTATCTGTTGATGAACACTTAGGATTCCATATCTTGACTATTGCAATGAACATGGAAATGCAAACATCTCTTTACACACTGAGTTGACTTCTTTTGGATATACCCAGGGGTGGGATTGCTGGATCATCTGGTATTTTAATTTTCAAGTGTTTTGTTTGTTTATTTTTGAGGAATGTCCCTACTGTTTTCCATAATGGTTGTACTAATTACATTTCCACCAACTATGGACAAGGGTTTCCTTTTTTTCTACATTCGCTCCAATAGTTATTTTTTATCTTTTTTATAATAATCATACTAACAGGTGTGAAGTGATTTCTCATTGTGGCTTTTATTTGCATTTCCCCAGTGATTAATAATGTTGAACATTTTTTCAAATGCCTTCTTTTGAGAAATGTCTATGCGTATCCTTTGTCCATTTTAAAATTGGATTTTGTTTTCTTGCTATTGAGTTGCTTAGGTTCTTTATGTCTTTGGGGTACTAATCCTTCATCAGATTTATAATTTGCAAATATTTTCTCAAATTCTGTTGGTGTCTCTTCACTCTGTTGATCACAATCCCTTTAATAAAAATATCCCCCAAATGCACAGATAACCAAGCCCTAGTCATTCCTTAAGCATAGCTTCAGCCTCTACTTCCTTCTCCTTAGCCTCTACCATCATTCTATATCTTCATGTTTACCTCATCTTCAACTTTATCCTCAATCTCAACCTCACTCATAGTCTTCATTTTATCTATATGATCAGATAGAATCAGTCTCAATAAATAGTATTGTCAATAAGGAATTTTATGTTTTCTGCATAACCCCACCTATTCTCCAAAATGATAATGCTGTTTCTGACACACCATCTTTCTCAGGCCAGTGTGTATATAATTGTTTTAAAACATTTTTGTTGAATAAACATGTGTGTTGTTTTCTTCATTAATTTTTAGGCTCCCTCAATATAGGAATTATGATTATACTTTATTATCTAGCTAAGAAGCTATCATAGTTATTTTTGCATTGTGAAAGGTTAATCTATGTTTGTTCCTGATAATGACACGATTAAAGTCACATTGGATACACAGGATTTCTTTATGACTATATTAATTTGCTTTTTGTATTGGGTCCGGAAGTTTATCATCTTTTCTTATTTTCACAATATATTATATACTATTTTCATTAGATTTCACTCAATGCATTTACTTACTCAACAAACATTTACCATGCTACATTACAGAAATACAAAAAGAACAAGACTCGATTTCAGACTTAAGTCTAGGGGCATTGACAAAATTTTTTCCATTTTAAGTGAATTTATTTATTTTGGTTTTGTAAGTAGTAATTTGACTTGAAAGAATAGCCAAAATTCTGTGAAAAATTGTTGGATTCTTCTTGCAAGAACTGGTAGGTTTTTTGTTTGTTTGTTTGTTGTTGTTTGTTTTTTGGTGCTGGGGATTGAATCCAGGGTCTTGTGCATACGAGGCAAGCACTCTACCAACTGAGCTATATCCCCAACCTGAGAACAGCAACTTTTGAAGTCATATATGATTCTTTTCAAATGGTCCTTTAATCGTGATATGGCTTAATTTTCTCCTATATTTGGTATGCTTTGCATTTCTCTAGCATTGAATTAGATTCCCCTACTTCTTTTTCATGAACAGGAAGATTAGGTTAAAAAAAGTAGCCCCTTAAGAGAGTAAGTTGCCAAAGAAAGATTAGGAACAACTACATAGAAAGAAAGAAAAAAAGAAAAAAAGAGAACCTTTCAGGATTCATGGTCTTTATCCTACAGAGAGACTGATTTCCTACCTTGGAATACCAAGGTAGACAGTTGCAAGGTGCCCATGGTAGGAGAAAAGTTGTGGGGCTCTGGCCAGAGTGAATCTTGGTAAAGGACGGTGTAGAGATGCGTGCTGCCCTTTCCTTTCAGTGTACTGATTTAGAACCAGGGTAGATCAGTGTGTGAAAGAAGAGAGGCTTTCTTTCCTAGAGTCTTCTAATTAGGAAAATGCTTTGTTGCATCTTTTAGAAAATATCCAACAGAATAAACATTGTTTTGTTTCTGAGAGCATAAAGACTAAATCTCAAAGTGTCCCTGCCTACATATTGAATCTATATGTATCATATAACTGATGATATTATTGTTGTAATTTCCATTGTTCCACATTGTTCACTATGGTGGTCTTACAGCATAGACCACAGTGATTAATATTTTCAAAGAATGAAGGTATTGGATATATTCTGTGATAATGAGCAGATAAGAAGTTGGAACATATCCTTTACCAAATATCCCGTCCTACACTTTTTTTCTAGATCCCTCATAATTAGGGGCTCCCTTATCTCCCTAAACTTATTTTCCATGTGGTTCCTCAATCAAAACTCCTCTCACAGGTTAGGTCAAGTTTCCTTACTTTTGTCCCTCCCCCACAGGATACAAATCCCTCTCTCAGTTCCCCTTGGGAGAAATGCCTTTTCTGCCTTTCCCAATCCTTTCCTTCCTCCAAGGTCCACTTTAGACCAACGTCCTCCATCAAGCCCTCCCTGACAGCTCCTGCCCAGTTCCCTCTTCCTTCTCTGGCCTCCTAGCACAATGGTATGTGATAATAATAGACTTCATTAGCCCCAGTGGTTGACAAAACACTGTACTCACTTTTGACTTTTGCAAGCTCCTGAGATTGGTAAAGAGGATTTTCTTGGCCCCTCAGAGAGAAACAAAAAGTAGACCAAGACCACATTGCAAGTGAACGACCAGTTTGCAACTGGTCCTTGAAGTGCAGAGCTTTTCGACTACAGTCTTTTGCCTCCAGTCTTGTATCTTTATACTTCAACAGTGCCTAGTTCAGTGTTGGGAAAAATTAGATGCTCCAGTAACTATTTGTGGGTTGCTCTACTGACCTTGCAGATCTTTGTTTTCCTTCCTATGTGCTACCTACTCCTAACTCAAAGTGGCTGCTTCTACACTTCATGAACCATGAGTGCGTATGAGTGAGAGTCTGCAAAGCACCAAAGGTGGAAGGTCTGCTTCTCCAGACAGCAGCTGGGAGGGAAACTGTCATTGGGGTGGGACTGGCATCTGTTCTCCAGGGACGTTGTCTATGAGGGGCATGGTCTCTCTAAAGGGCTGAAAGAGGAGCATCTCTCTAAAGCACAGCAGAATGCGGACATGATTTCACTTGTTTGTTATGAGGGTTTTTTTTTTTTAATTGAACCAAAGAAAAAGGATATTTAAAAAAAAAAACACTAGTAGAGAAAATCTCTTTCCTTTGACTGAGTGACATTTCATGTCTGTTCCTATCGTTATGTCAGTCTTTGAAAATGAAGAATTAAAACAGTCTCTTTTCTCACTAGACAAAAGTAAAAACTGGGTGTTTCCCTAGTAGGAGACCCAGATGTGATGAGTGAAGCGTTCAGATTGAAGCTGAGTCACTAGCAGTAGGAGGGGGGTGCGTCCCAGCTTTCTCCAGAGCTTTCAAAGCCAGCAAATGCACTTAGGGCCATAGTTACACACACCTGCTAGCTGCAGCCAGTGCTGGTATTGTCAGCATTGGGGACCTGGCTTAGGGAATATCTCTAGCTGCCTTTAGCTCTTTCAAAATGTTGGTTTTGTTGTTGTTTTTTAATTTAAAAACATTTAAAATTCACAAGAAGTTGTAAATTTTTTTATATTACAAAAGACATTAATGATGATATGGTTATAACTATATGGTAACTACAGTTATATGGTTGTTTGTTTTGGGTGTGGTATGTAAGCACACATAATTTATTATTATCATCTCTTATGGTTCTGAGTGTTAATGGACTCCCTTGGGTCATTCTCACATGGGGTCTATCAGTTGGCACAGTTGCTAGCAGAACTATCTCTACTCATGTGAGGCTGAGTCAAGCATCTCTTTTTCCATGCGGCCTGTCCAGTGGGAAGCTCAAGCTTCCTAACAGCAGGGCAGTCTCAGAGTGATCAGATTTCTTACCTGGTAGCTGGCTTACTCAAGAGTGATTGCTCTAAAGGCCTCAGTGGAAGCTTTAAAGCTCTACTGACCCAGTCTTGAAAGTCTCGGGAATCACTTCCACCACAATTCTATTGGTGAAGAAAGTCACTGAGGCCAGCCAGCCTCAAGGAAAGAGGAATTAGATGCCACATCAGAACAGGAGACATTAGGACTAAGGATTTAGCTCAGTGGTAGAGCCCTTGCCTAGCCTGCATGAGGCCCTGCATATCTCTGTCTCTGTCTCTGTCTCTCTGTTTCTCTCTCTCTCTCTCTCTCTCTCTCTCTCTCTCTCTCACACACACACACACACACATACACACACACACACACACACACAATGGATCCACAGAAGAAGTAAGAAAAAATTGACAACTATCTGCAGTCTACCACAATTTCCCTGCAGTTGGTTGGTTACCAAATGGGTTACCAAGAATGCTAAGAAAGAGATTAGAGCTGTTCAGGTCACTAGTAGGCTAAATCCTTATGTCTGATTAGTCCTCTAAGAACTTTCATCCAGTCACAGTGTCACAATACCATGTTGCCTGGCAGAGCAATCAAATTACTTTCTCAACCTACCTATAGTAAGTGGAAATAAGCAGGAAAGGAGTAATATCTCTGTGGACTTTGGGGTTCACCCTGGAATTGGCCTTGCACTGCCACAGCTCCCATTCTCTAAATAGGCTGGAATCCATTCTAAATATATATTTTGCTGTATTTGTGTCTGGTACAGAGGAATTGCCTGGAATAGATAAGGCATGGTGCTATGTGGACTCCCCAAGATGACTTAAGTATGGTTCCTGCTTTCAGGAATGCTGATGACAAACCTCCTCACTTTTCCACTAGGTTGTTCTTTTCCAGTCTAGACATTAAACATGACCAGAAAAATAGAGGGACCCTAGGAGATGAGCGGAAATGGTTAGGATAACCAGTTGAGCAATTGCCACAGTTATAGTGGTTAAAAAAAAAAAAAAAAAAACAGATGTATAATTATTCCAAGAAGGAATCGCAGCTTGTTCCTGAAGAGTAACCACCACATGACCCGTCTGCAAAGAACTATCTTTTCTGGTTTGTTTATAGGTGGAGAGCAGAGTATGGGGTTGGCATGCTAGATCCTGAATTTTTTTTTCTTCCCCTGAGAGACTTATCCTTGTCTCTGGTCCAGATATCAAATCATCTGGGGAACAATTCTTTGAACACGCATTGCCTGTGTGGAAGGAAATCTTCACTGAGAGGTGGGAAACAACCAGCCTATGGTGAGTGGAGTTGAGGAAGCCTTTTAGGCAGGAGCACAGTGAACTTCAGTGGGAGCTGGAAAAGCCAGGAGAGAGCCAAGAGGAATCGTGGGCTGCCTGGGGGAGGGAAGGACTCAAGGTGACCAACTAACAGGTTCGTGTATTGAACATGCTTCCTGTGATCCTTTTCCTCAGATTAAATATGATTCGAGATCCAGTCCTGAGGTTTGTGGGTGGAAATTCAGAGGAGAGGAAATTATGGAGGAAACATAAAATGGGCGTGTCTGACAATAGCTACAAAGAACTGGGTGAAAGGGCTCCACCTGCAGGCCCTTTCTGGCCGTGGGAGGGACAGTGGAACCCAGGTGTGTCTGGGCAGTGGTCTTCTAGCACCACCTATTTATTTTGGTCTTAGGTTTCTTTCAACATGGCTTTGCAGCTTAGTGTACAGTACTTTCACATTTTTTGTCCAATTTATGTCTGAGTACTTCATTTCTTTTGATGCTTTTGTAAATGGTATTTTTAAAAATCCTACTTTCCAATTATTCATTGCCATTGTATAGAAATACCATTATTTTTTGCAGTTTTGATCTTGTATCAGGCAGTCTTGCTGAACTTACTAGTTCTAGAATTTTGTGGTGTGTGTGTGTGTATGTGTGTGCACATGCATGCACGCACAGTCGCTTTTTGTTTGTTTTGTAGATTCTGTAGGGATTTTCTACTTAGAGAACCATGTCATCTGTGAACAAAAATAGTTTCACTTTTTTCTTTCCGATTTGAATCCTTGTTGGATATGCTAGATCCTCAGTGCAGTGTTGAATAGGAGTGGTAAGAGTACATATTCTTGTCACATTCCTGACTGTAGGGAGAAAGCATTCAGCCTTTCATCATTAGTATAATGTTAGTTGTAGATATTTCAGAAATGTTTAAAATATCAGGTTGATGATGTGCCTCACTATTCCTAGTTTGTTTAACTAAAAAAAAAATCAGAAATGGACATTGGATTTTGTTCAATGATTTCTTTGCATTTTTGAGGTGATTGTATTTTCTTTCATTGTTTATTAATATGCTGAATTAAATTCATTTTTGAATGTTAGAGCAATCTTGTATTCCTAGATTAAACAACTTGCTCATGATATATTATCCTTTTTATATATTGTTGGGTTCATTGATAAAATTTTGTTTAGAATTCTTGTACCTATGTTTATAAGGAACAATGGTCTGTAATTTTTGTTTCACCCCTAATCTCTCTAATTTATTTATAATGTCTATCTGGTTTTGGTATTAGGGTAATGGTGACCTCATAGAATGATTTGTGAAATGGTTCTAATGTTTCAATTTTCTGGAAGAGTCAGTGAAGAATTGGTATTATTTCTTCCTTAAATGATTTGTAGGATTCACCAGTAAGACCAATTAGGTCTGGAGTTTTCTTTGTGGAAAGGGTATTAACTACAAATTCAATTTATTTCATAGATAAAGGCTGTTCAGATTGCCTATTTCTCTATCTTTTTCAGTAGTGTTGGGAATCGAACTGGAGTCCTGTACACACTAGGGAAGTACTCTACCACTGAGCTATACCCCTAGCCCAGGTTGTCTTATTTCTTGTTGAATGAATTTTGATAGTTTATGTGCTTGTCTAGAACATGGGAGGCATTGGGTTCAATATTTAGTACCACATGAAAATAAACAAATAAGGGCTGGGGTTGTGGCTCAGCGGTAGAGTGTTTGCCTACCATGTGCGAGGCCCTGGGTTTGATCCTCAGCACGGCATAAAAATAAATAAATAAAATAGAGGTATTGTGTTCTACTACAACTAAAAAATAAATATAAAAAAACAAATAAAATAAATGCATGCTGTCCATCTACAACTACAAAAAAATTTAAAAGAAATTTGTCCATTTCATATAAGTTGTTACATTTATTTGCATTAAGTTTTCGTAAAATGCCTTTTTTTAATTTTTTGGTAGTACTGGGGATTGAACCCAGTGCCTCATGCCCCCTCCATCATTCTTTTAATATAGGTAAGATCTGTAGTAATGTCACCTGTTTCTTCATTGCTTACATTATCAATTTTATCTTCTCTTTCCCTGAATAGTTTATGTAGTTTTATTAATTTTATGACCATTTCAAAGAATCAGATTTTGTTTTTATTGATTTTCTCTATTGTTCTGTTTTCTATTTTATATTTATATGTAAATATATTTCTATTTTGTATTTTACATTTCTATAATATTTTATAGCTTCCACTTATTTTAAATTTAATTTGCTTTAATTTTTCTAGTTTCTAGAGGTAGAAGCTGATGTCCACTGATAATTCCATGCATTAAGACTTATTATTTTCTAATATAGACACTTTAGTGCTACAGCTTTCCACCTAAGTGCTGCTTTGGCACCATCCATTTTTTTTAATCCAACAAATTCTGATATGTCTTCATTTTTCTTCAGTTAAGAATATTTTCTAATCTTTCTTTTCATTTCTTATTTAGTTCATGAGTTATTTAGAAGTTGCCATTTAATTTCCAAATGGTTTTCCAGAGATTTTCCTAGAGATCCTTTTTTTTCTTTGTTTCTACCTTAATTCTAATATGGTCAGTAAACATAGTTTGTATGATTTGAATTATGTTAAATTTATTTAGACTGGTATGTGGGTGAACAAACTTGGTAAATCATTCATGTTCACATGACAAGTGTATGAATTCTGCTGTTGTGTGGAGTATTTTGTGAATGTCAGTTAGGTCAGGTTGATTGATAGTGTTGTTGAACTTAACTATATTCTGATTTTCTTTCTACTTATTCTATGAATTGTTGAGAGAGGGGTATTTAAACATCCGACAATATTGTGGATTATAAATTTCTTCTTGCAATTCTATCAATTTTTGCTTCATGTATTTTGAGGTTCTCTTATAATATATATTAATATCTAGGATTATTATGTTCTTTTGATGACTTGATGCTTTGTCCCTGATAATAGCCTTTTCTCAGGAATCTATCCTGTTTTATATTAACAGAGCCACTCCAGCCTTCTTTTGCTGAATGTTAGCATGGCATATTTTTCCTATCTTTTTATTCTTAACCTATTTGTTTATATTTGAAGTGCATTTATTATAGATAGCATATAGTTGGGTCTTGGGTTTTTTTTTAAGTCCAATCTGACAATTGAAGTAGTTAGACTATTTACATTTAATGTTGTTATTTATATAGTTAGGTTTAAGTCTACTATCTTGTTCTATGTTATCTATTTGTCCCATCTGTCCTTCATATTCCTATCCTTTTTTCCTGCCTTTTCTTTTTGATTTGATTTTTTAAAAAAAATATTTATTTTTTAGTTTTAGGTGAACACAATATCTTTATTTTACATTTATGTGGTGCTGAGGATTGAACCCAGTGCCTCATGCATGCTAGGCAGGCACTCTACCACTAAGCCACAATCCCAGCCCCTTGATTTAATTTTTTATGGTTCCATGTTGTCTCTCGTGCTGGCTCTTTTATTTTAGTGTTTGCTTTAGGGTTTTAATACACATCTCTAATATATTACAGTGTATTTTCAGGTGATGCTGGGCCACTTCATGTTCATTACAAGATCTTTAGAATGGTATACTTTCATTTCTCCCCTCCTGACTTTTGCACAGATGTTATATGCCTTATACTAGTGTTATTATATTTGTTTAGTCATTTAACTTTAAAGAGGCTCTAAAAATGACACAATAAAACATATATTTACCTATGCAGTTACCATTTCCATCTTTTTTTATTTTTTTCTGTAGGTTTATATTTCCATTTGTCATTTTTTTTTTATTGTTGGTCGTTCAAAACATTACATAGTTCCTCATACATCATATTTCACAGTTTGATTCAAATGAGTTATGAACTCCCAATTTTATCCCGTATACAGATTGCTGTATCACATCAGTTACCCTTCCATTGATTGACATATTGCCTTTCTAGTGTCTGATGTATTCTGCTGTCTGTCCTATTCTCTACTATCCCCCCTCCCCTCCCCTCCCCTCCCCTCCCCTTTTCTCTCTCTACCCCTTCTACTGTAAATCACTTCTTCCATTTGAATTATCTTGTCTTACCCCTCCTTTCCTCTTATATGTCATTTTGTATAACCCTGAGGATCGCCTTCCATTTCCATGCGATTCCCCTTCTCGTTTCCTTTCCCTCTCACCTCTCAACCCTGTTAATGAAAATCTTCGTCTCAAGCTCTTCGTCCCTACCCTGTCCTTGTTTCCTCCCCTTATATCAGAGGAGTCATTTGGTATTTGTTTTTTAAAGATTGACTAGCTTCACTTAGCATAATCTGCTCTAATGCCATCCATTTCCCTCCAAATTCTATGATTTTGTCATTTTTAAATGCAGAGTAATACTCCATTGTGTATAAATGCCACATTTTTTTAATCCATTCATCTATTGAAGGGCATCTAGGCTGATTCCACAATCTTGCTATCGTGAATTGTGCTGCTATGAACATCGATGTAGCAGTGTCCCTGTAGCATGCTCTTATTAGGTCTTTAGGGAATAGACCGAGAAGGGGAATAGCTGGGTCAAATGGTGGTTCCATTCCCAGCTTTCCAAGAAATCTCCATACTGCTTTCCAAATTGGCTGCACCAATTTGCAGTCCCACCAGCAATGAACAAGAGTGCCCTTTTCCCCACATCCTCTCCAGCACTTATTGTTGTTTGACTTCCTAATGGCTGCCAATCTTACTGGAGTGAGATGGTATCTTAGGGTAGTTTTGATTTGCATTTCTCTGACTGCTAGCGATGGTGAGCATTTTTTCATGTACTTATTGATTGATTGTATGTCCTCTTCTGAGAAGTGTCTGTTCAGGTCCTTTGCCCATTTATTGATTGGGTTACTTGTTGTCTTATTGTCTAATTTTTTGAGTTCTTTATATATTCTGGTTATTAGGGCTCTATCTGAAGTGTGTGGAGTAAAGATTTGTTCCCAGGATGTAGGCTCCCTGTTTATCTCTCTTATTGTTTCTTTTGCTGAGAAAAAACTTTTTAGTTTGAGTAAGTCCCATTTGTTGATTCTAGTTGTTAACTCTTGCGCTATGGGTGTCCTATTGAGGAATTTGGAGCCTGCTCCCACAGTATGTAGATCATAACCAACTTTTTCTTCTATCAGATGCCGTGTCTCTGATTTAATATCAAGCTCCTTGATCCATTTTGAGTTAACTTTTGTGCAAGGCGAGAGATAGGGATTCAGATTCATTTTGATGCAAATGGATTTCCAGTTTTCCCAGCACCATTTGTTGAAGATGCTATCCTTCCTCCATTGCATGCTTTTAGCCCCTTTATCAAATATAAGATAGCTGTAGTTTTGTGGATTGGTTACTGTGTCCTCTATTCTGTACCATTGGTCCACCCGCCTGTTTTGGTACCAGTACCATGCTGTTTTCGTTACTATTGCTCTGTAGTATAGTTTGAAGTCTGGTATCGCTATACCGCCTGATTCACACTTCCTGCTTAGTATTGTTTTTGCTATTCTGGGTCTTTTATTATTCCATATGAATTTCATGATTCTTTTATCTATTTCTACAAGAAATGCAGCTGGGATTTTGATTGGCTCCATTTGTCATTTTAAAAATAATTCTCTTAGTGTGGATCTGCTGGTGGTGAATTATTTCAGCCTTTGTTTTTTTTTTTAATTTTTTATTTGTTCTAATTAGTTATACATGATAGCATAATGCATTTTGATTCATTATACACAAATGGAGCACAACTTTTCATTTCTCTGGTTGTACACAATGTAAAGTCGCAACACACGTGCAGTCAAACATGTTCCTAGGGTAATGATGTTCATCTCATTCTACCATCATTCCTGTCCCTATGTCCTCTCTCATCTCTGCCCTACCCTTTGTACAATCAAATTTCCTCCATTCTCCTCACTCATCCCCCACATTATGGATCAGTATCTACTTATCAGAGAGAACTTTCAGCCTTTGGTTTTGGGGGATTGGCTTATTTCGCTTAGCATGCTATCATCAACTCCATCCATTTACCTACAAATGCCATAATTTTATTCTCTTTTAATGCTGAGTAATATTCCACTGTGTATATGTACCATAGTTTGTTTATCCATTCATCTGTTGAAAGGCATCTAAGTTGGTTCCACAGTTTACCTATTGTGAATTGAGCTGCTATGAACATTGATGTGCCTGCATCACTATATGCTGATTTAAAGTCCTTTGGGTATAAACTGAGGAGTGGGATAGCAGGGTCAAATGGTGGTACCATTCCAAGTTTTTTAAGGAATCTCCATACTGCTTTCCATAGTGGTTGCACTAATTTTCAGTGCTACCAGCAGTGTATGTGTGTATCTTTTTCTCCACACCCTTCATAACACTTATTATTGCTTGTGTTCTTGATAATTGACATTCTGACTAGACTTTAGCTTTTATTTTTTAAAAAATTTCATAGTATATAGAATTCATGGCTGATAACCCCCCTGATAGTTTAGTGATAATATTCCACTGTTTTCTCATTTGCATTATTTTTTAAAAAAATCTGCTAGCAACTGTCTTTGTTCCTCTGAATGCAGTGTCTGTATGTTCATCCTTTGTTTCTTCTTTCTTTCCTTCCTCCCTCCTCTTGCTTCTCCCTGCTTCCTTCCTTCCTTTTCTGGCTACTTTTAACATTTTCTCTTTATTCTTGCTTTTAATTAATTTGTTTATAATGTGCTTTGGTGTAGTTTTCACTTTCTTTATGACTGGATTCATTAAGATTCTTGGATCTCTGGATTTTCACAATGTGGAATTTGGGGGCCATTATTAATTATGTGTTTTTTGGCCCTTCCTTTTCTCCTTTCTTTTGAAGATCCCAATTGCATGTATATTGGGTACCTTGATAATATCCTAGGTATCAATGATTCTCTGTGTTTGTTTTTAATTGCTATATTTTCTCTGGATTGTTCTATTGCTATATTTTCAAGATCATTAATATTTTCTTCTTGTGTCTAATTTACCATTAATTTCATCCAGTGTATTTTTCATCTTACACATTGTTTTCACATCTACAAATGTGACTTGGATCTTTTAAAAATATGTATATCTTCTCTCTACAACTCAACAACATAACAAGCCCCAGATTATCCAATTTTAAAATGGGCAAAGGAGACCCTGGGTGTAGCTCAATGAGGCCCTTGGTTCAATCCTGCACCTCCCCCAACCAAAAACAAACAAACAAAAAAAAAAAAAAAGGAAAAAACAAAAGTGGAAAAAAGTTGGATAGACATTTCTCCAAAGATGTTATACACATAGCCAACAAGCATATGGAAAGAGGTAAATATCAATGATCATCAGGGAAATGCAAATCAAAACCAGTAAGGCAGCCAGGCATGGTGGTGCATGCCTGTAATCCCAGCAACTCTGAAGGCTGAGACAGGAGTTCAAAGCCAGCCTCAGCAATTTGGCAAGGTCCTAAGCAACTGAGACCCTGTCTCAAAAGATAGTGTAAAAAAGGGCTGAGGATGTGGCTTAGTGGTTAAGCACATCTGGGTTCAATCTCCAGTAACTCCCGCCCCCTGAAATAAAAAAACTCAATAAGGTATCATCACACAGCCATTAGGATGGGTACAAAAAAAATGAACAATACCAAGTGTTAGCAAGGATGCGGAGAAATTAGAATCTTTGCGTACTGTTGGTACAAATGTAACATGGTGCAGCTACTATGAAAAACAATATGGTGATTTCCCCAAAATTTGAAAATAGAAATATCATATAGTACAGAAATTCCACTTCATGGTGTACATCTTAAACAATTAAAATAAGGGTCTTAAAGACTCTTATTTATAGCAGCACTATTCACAACCAAGAGGTGGAAGTAATCCAAGTGTCCATTGAAGAATGAATAGATAGGCAAAAATGGATATATACATGAGATATCATTCATTCTTGAAATGAAATTATGACCCAGGATGTAGTATGGATGAACATTAAGAATATTATGTGAAGTGAAATAAGCCAGTTATAAAATATAAATAATGTATATTCAAAGTAGCCATATTCATAGAAATAGAAAGTAAAATGATATTTTTCAGTGGTTGAGGAGAAGAGGATATGGAGAGTTGTTATTTAATGGATAGAGTTTCAATTTTTCAAGATGAAAAAGTTCTGGAGATTGTGTCTGAAACCATGTGAATATATTTAACAATTCTGAATTGTACACTTAGAATTGTGGGAAGATGGTAAATTTTATGTTATGCATTTTTTACCACAATCAAGAAATCCATAGCAAAAAACAAAATACATTATAATACAAAAAGATAATAAGCAAGAAATCTATTAACATAATTCCAAATATTTTTGGGAAAAGAAACACATTATCCTTCTAAGAAAGTCTGCTTTTCAAACATATTTTTTTCCTAATCATATAATCAGAAACAAAATGATATTTTAAAAACCTTCTATGTCACTACTTAAATTTTACAACATATGTAATAGATGTAATAAATATTTGAAGTTTTCCTCTGCCAAATCTAACATCTGTATCTGTTTGATGTCAGTTTCAATACATTGTTTTATCTCCTAGCTATGGATTGTACTTTACCTGTTTTTTTTTTTTTTTTTTTTTTTTTTTGATGCTTGGTAATTTTTAAAACTTGATTCTAGGCATTTGAGTTTCATTTTGTTTGGTTCTTGGTGTTTCTGTGTTCTTATAAATATTCTAGAGCTTTGTCCTAAGCAATTTGCCTAAGCCACTTGGAAAGAGTTTGAACATTTTGGGACTTTGTTTTTAAGATTCATTAGGCAGGAGTAGAATAATTTTTTTTTTTTTGGAGTAGAATAATATTCAGTCTAGGACTCATTTGTCCTTATTACATTGAGGCCACACTCTGTTGCATGTTCTACCCTTCATGAAGCTTGAGATTTCCAAGTCTGGCTGGTGGGAACAGAGACTATCCCCAGTCCATTATCATTTGGATCATTTTGGATCATGCTGACCAATCCTCACCTGAATACTCAAGTGGAACCTCCCTGCATGCCTCTAGAACGTTCTCTCTCTATGCGGATCTCTCCTTTTTTTATACTCTGCCCTTAGAATTCCAGCAGCCTTGTCCTCCCCACACTCTGTATTCTCAAATCATGGAGTTTGCCTGCTCTTTATGGGCTCCCTCTTTTTGTGCCTATGTCTTAGAAACTTTCTCAAAGCCATAAACCTGGGGAAATTGTGGTACTTGCTTAGTTTGTTTCACATATCTCAGGGAGCACTGTCTTTCTTCTGATATCCCGTGTCTTTCAAACTGTTTTTAAAATATGTTTTCTCAATTTTTTGATTTGTTTTAGATGGGAGAGTAAAACAATACCTGCTATTCCGTCTTGGCCTGAAATAGAAGTTTGTATTTAAACTTTAAATCATGCTTCTATCATAAAAGCTATTTATGTGTTTTATAAAATTAAAATAATCAATTTATGTTTTGAATAAAACCATCATCTGTTCACCTGAAAATTGTTTCTGACCCTGTGAATTGCCCTTTGCTTTAGTAGCAACCCCATCGCTTACTCTGAGATGTTAGAGTAGAACTGCATCTGAATGTAAACCAAGCTGCATTAAATCACTGTGTGTGTACTTCACCATGACTGCTAAAACACAACTGTAGTTCTAGGTATAGCCACTTAAACCAAAGCAGCAGCATTAAATCTTTGCCTCACTCAAGTGTGGCCATTCTGTGGTTTGGTTTACAACTGACACGTCAAAGACATTATGAGGAAGAAGATGAAACTCAAAGGTAAGATTTATAAACACATGCTCCCTGCTCTTAGATTAAGTGTCCCTGAAGACTTCAACCTAAAGTGGATCTCTCTAAGTCAAAATCCTGATCATGCACATGCTGATGTCTTCTGCTTGGATCCCAGCGGGAACCATTAAGTGACTATGTAAATCTGACGACAGTGAAGCACAAGCATTTATTGGATAGTGTTGAGTGGAGGGAAGTACAAAATGTGAAGTAATAACAAATAGAAAACTTCCTGTAGACAGAGAGGAGTGATGAGGCGATTTCAGGCATGTACTGAGGTATTCAATTAAAGTGTCCTGCAAAAGTAATTTAGACTCTGGAGACTGGATTCAAATCCTGTGACAATAATTGGAGGAATCTTGGGGAGGTCACTTAGCTTTCCTGTCTTAGTTTCCAATGGATTACCTCACAGGGTTGTTGGAAGAATTAAATAAAATGATTTGTGTGAAACACGTAGAACATTAGCAAGAATTAAATAAGATGATGTATGTGGACACAGTGAGCTTGATGTGAATGGTGGTTATTCATATTTTCATATCACTCTTCTTATTATGGAGAATTACATGTACAAGGGCAGGAAGGGACATAGAATGTGTGGAGCATCAACAGGAAGGCCTCCCTGAGAAGGTAGAATTTGAGCTGGGTTTTGAAGCATAGAAAGGATTTCAGATGATGGAAATGGGCAGTGATTCAGTGTGGAGGAAATAGAATGAGCCAAGGCGGAAGGGGGAAAAAAAAGTTTGAGATCTGCTTTTGGTAAAAGTAGGTAGTCTGGCTAGAGGGTCTGATGTTGCTGGGCAGTAGAGAGTGATACGGCTACAAGGGGGGAATTACAGGATTTGATATTGTGATACAGCAAATGAGAAGAAGGTTTATGCATAACCCAAATATAAGCTGGCCCTCCACGTGGCTCAGTCTCAATGCAGCAATGAACCAAAAAATGTCTAATGACCAAAAGTATTTTAAAGTGAATTCAAAATTTTACTTGCCATTGTTTAAAACATTAAAAAAGTATTCAATTCTCAACTTTCTTTTACTCTCCTCATCAATTCTTAGATATCCTCAACTCTAGTGCTTTTCTCTTTTGACCTCTCACTTTCCAGTTCTCCTGCTTTGAAACTCTCCCAAAGCCTCACCCCCCACCCCAGGTCCTAGTGCTGTTCCCCTCCTCCTTTCCATCTGCCTCTTCAGTCTTGTCTTTGTTTATTTTTTCTCTTGATTTTTGAATCATGAAGCCTAGGGATTGTCTTGAAATAGTCAGAACACTCCTAGGAGGGCAGGTTTAGTCAAGTCATTGAAGGTGATATTCTCTTTATGGATGGGCGGTAGGGAGCTTGGGAACACTCTCGTGCTGATACATTTTTTTTTAATTGGTGCATGATAATTGCACATGTGGTGGGATTCTTTGATACCCTGCACTGAAAAGAAAAAGAAACAAGAAAAGAAAAAAGTTAAAGAGCTTCTGTTGCTGGCCTTGCTGGCAGAATCCTGAGGGAGCGTAGGGCATCACAGGCCCAGGGGCAGGAAGCATGTCCTCATGTGTCCAGTTTGGTCTCGCTCCCTATTCTTATAAATTTGCCAATTCTAAATCATGGGGATTCTACCCTGATGACCTTATATAATCCAAATTACCATAATCTAAACACCATAGTCAGATTACATTTTCACCCTTGCAAAAAATACTAATGGATACTCAACATGAGTTTTGGAGGAGATAAACCACACAGCACCTCTCTCTTTTCATTTCTCTTCTTTCACTCCACTCCTCTTTGCCCCAGCCCAAGACCTCTATTGCCCTTGTCCCGGGGCTTCCCTGCCTCATTTTCCAAAGCCATGCAGTCCTTCCAAGGGACATAACTAGCCTAGAGTAGACTCTTAGAACTGGTCCTGATTCCACTCTCAAGTGAGCCCAGGAGGAAGGGTAGCCTCTCCAAGAAAAAGGGAGGGGGCATCCTGTAGTTTGAGGTGCTAGAGGTGATGATGTTCTGACTTCTAGCACAGCCCCCTCCCAGGACTCCAGCAGCTCCTTCCATACTGTTTACAAAGTGGCGTCGAAGTCTGGGCTGTGGTGGGGAGTCCTGCCAGAGCTGACGAGGACACAGCATTTGTGGGAATTCTGTGACTCAAGAGGCGAAAGGTCAGTTTCTTTTCATTGACAGTATTCTTGCTGCCTGAGGGTTTATCTCTGGGAATCTTGACTGGTTTCCAGGGTCAGGCTTCACCTCCATTGTTATCTGGAAACACAGGAACAGCCCTTTTGTCGTGCCAGACCGGGTTAGACATTGGACCCCATTCCTCATGCCCTCCCCCCACAAGTAAATTTCTACACCCTTCAAAACATCTGGAAGAGTCTTTTTAAAAACACAACACTGCTCATACTCTCGCCTACACATGCATTTCTGCCTGATTTATCCTCCCTTCTGTATTTTATTTTCTCTCTGATGCCACAAAATTATCCTTGAATGTGATCTAACATTGGAATGCACCCTGGAGCTTGTGGACATGCCTGGAATCCCCTGCAAACACTTGTCTTTCACTCTTTGCTGTACACATAAAGGAAATGCACATATCCCCCCTGAACCCACACAGGGCTCAACCAGCCCACAGTCACACACAGAGTGGGTTCAAGTGGCACATGTGCTGCTTATATGTTGGCTTTCACAATCCCACCTGGAGGATTGTGTGCACAGGGCCTGTTCACTCCCAGCAGAGCCAGCGTGTGTACTCCCAGCTGCAGTAAAATCACACTTTTAGATTTCTAAGAAACAAATGGCATCATAGAAAGGAACTAAGGCAACTGAAAGAATGATGCTGTCTCTTTGATCCTGAAGCAAAGCAACCAGGATCTTTTGAGCTAACTTGGCATGCTGGGTTCTAGTGGAGACTCTTACAACAGGCCCTGATTCAACTCCAAGGCCAAGAACAGTAACCTCCTCCCCAACAGTGTCTGCTGGGTTCCTCCAGCTGTCTCCAGGGCAGTTCTCCCTGAATGCAAACTATTAGCATTTCCTGTTAAAACATTTCTAATAAATAAATGAATACATCATCTTCCTAACCCAAAGCAGGTCTGCAAGCAGCCTAGGAGCTACTCTGAACTGAGGACCGACATGGACCACCCAGCACCAGCCCACTGGACCAGGGCCAAGGCTGCTTTTGTTTGAATTCCTGTATGAGTAACTGCTCAAGCTGACGCCAGCCAAACTCAGTGAAATATTATTTTTAATATTAAATAAATAGATGGCGGGGTGTGTTGATCTTTTTCTTTCCTTGGTAAATTGCAGCATCACAATCCAGAAGCTGGCTCTTGTGTCCAGATTTCCTCAGATAGCAGAAGGAAGGTTGACATTCTCTTTGACCTTCCTCATGGAGCACTTATCCCCTTAGAGACAGAGAAGTCCCAGTTGGTGTTGACAGGACCCTATTTGGAGTAAGATGGAACTTCAAATGGTAACAAAACTTGTAAAGGATCACCAACCATTTTTTGTTAATTTTTCCTAACTGTTTCCTTTCAATATACAAAAAACACATGCTCTTTATATAAAAATCAGAAAGCACAGATAAACAAGAAGTTGAAATAAACTACCCAGTAAGAGATGATACTGCCAAATTTTGGTGAATACTCTTCCCAGCTTTTACATGTTTATATGAATATTTCATACTCAGTATATATTGGTTTGATGAAAATGCACTCATATTTTACATATGGTACTTTGAGGCATCTGTTGTGTGCCATTAAATACTCTATTAGAACTCTAATCTGAAGGACTGCATAATACCCTGCCATCAGACTATGCCACAGTGTACTCCACCAATCTTCTCTTGTTGGACTCTAAGGTTGTTTCCAAGTTTTGGCATTATAAACAAAGACTCAACGGGGAAAAATCCTGTAGCTAAATCTTTGCTTACCTCTTTAATTATTTTCTCCAGATGAGAAAGGCAGACACACACACACACACACACACACACACACACACACAATCTTCTTTAAAACTTTTGTTGTTGTTCTTTTTAGACAGAGAAAGGCAGAATTTTAAGGCTTTGGTCACATAGTGCCAAATTGCCTTCTGGAATGATAATACCAATTCACATCACCACCAGTAGGGAATAAAAATATTTCCTATTGTACCTCTGCCACTGCACATTATTTTCAAGAACCATCTTTGATACTCTGTTAAGGAAGAAGAAGAAGAAGAACAACAACAACAACCACAAAAAGATGGCTCAACTCAAATATTTAACAGGAGACCCTTTAAAACCAGGTGAAACCAGTGCTACCATGGAATTTCCCAAAGTGCAACCTCAATGCCATTCATTTATCTGGAGGGAGAAGACACTGAGGTCAAGACAGTTTGGGGAACCCTGGAATAAGCCAAGTTTGACCAGTTTCTTCACTGCAGAATTTCTCAAACCCTGTGGAATGCTAATGGACATGCCACAGCTTCAGGAGGGGGGTGTGGTCTGCAATGTTTCCTGAGCTCACTTAAATCCAGACCCCTCCCCCATGTTCTTTATTTTCCACAAAACATCTCATGAATCTAGTGCTGGGTGGAGCACTCTTTGGGAAATGTAGTCTGATGCCGTAAAGGAGAGATGTTTTTTTTTATAGAAAGAGAAGAGAATGGAAGAGAGGACAGAAAAGAAGGGATAGGGGAAAGAAGAAAATAAGGTGGGGGGAGAAGCAGGAGAATGGAAGGGAAATTAGAAAAACAAAGTCACAGGAAAAAAAAACACTAGGGGGAAAGGAAAGGAGAGAGATGCAAAGAGAGGGAGGAAAATTTTAAGATAACAAGGAAAAATATCCCTAGAGAGGCTATTATTTACCACATCCCCATTGCTTTTAGGAGAGGCCTGGGTCTTGTGGTCTCTCCCATGCTCATCTTCCCATGCAGGCCACCCCAAACCCCAACGTGTCACTCTCCAAGGTGCCTTTGTTTGTTTGTTTTACTGAAATGTTCCCATTTTATGGTTGTTACTTAAAATGCAAGAATTTATTTGCAAAGGAAGCTCAGAATAGAGAAATAAATGATGGACCTTCAAGAAAACCCGGAATAACAAAACACAGAGTAAGAAATGGCAAAATATTTAATCACCATGTCTTTTCTTCTGTGTGTAGCCTTCTGTGGAGCACAATAGGATAAGACTGACATGACGAACGTGACACAAATACCCCCTCTCAGCCTGAGGGCCGCCTGGCAAATGGATGGTGTTTAAATGCCAGCTCTACCTTTCACCCACAAGGGTCTGCTTCCAGTAAACTGAAAGCACCAAAGTGATCAAATAAATTCCTAAAAGTTTAAATGCAGCTTGCATACCCTTTAGAATTCCACAACAAAGTGACATTTAATTATTTAATAGAAGCTATTTGTTATTTTAGAAACATCTCAAGTAATGCATACTGCAGTCGAAGGAGGCATTTTTTTTTTTTAAAGTTAACTCATGTCACATTCATCGAAATCTGAAACCCCTAGAATTTTCAGAAATGTGGGGTAGGATTTGAAGATGTTATATTAGGATTCACATCAGATTTCATTAGACGAGTGATTTCCAACCTCTTAAGCCACTAAGATTCTTTTATTAAGTCTTGTTCCCTTACAGCAGGTCACTTATCATAGGTCATCGCTCTGTATTCACGTCCACAATTGTTTATGGATTCAATTGGCATACTGGACTGTCAAGTCAACCAATAACATTCCAGAGATTTCTGTGATTTCAACAAATATAAATCATAGTGACTAGCATGATACACCCAGGGTTAGTGACTAAAGTTGATAGTATTCAATCCAAAAGGAAAGAAACTTGACATTTAGTTAACCTAGTCAATACTATAACAGATAAGAAGCTGGGCTTTCATATCACAAAACTAAGACCTAAGTTGTTTTTAATTGACTTCGTGAATGTCATCAGGGTCCAAGATCTCAAGAATGGAAACCCCTATGTCTGACATTTTCATGAAGACCTTCTTCAGCTTTCAATTATTGCTGCGTTTTTTCCAGTAGATTCATCTTGGTCCTCTAAACCAGGGTAGCACAAGTGCTGCTGTTCTTATCCTGTGCCCAGGACAAACATCACTAACTGATCACTACAATCTTTCCCATCAAGTGGACTTTTTGTTTTTGTTTTTGTTTTGGGGCACCAGGGATTGAACTCAGGGGCACTCAACCACTGAGCCACATCCCCAGCCCTATTTTTATGTATTTTATTTAGAGACAGGGCCTCACTGAGTTGCTTAGTGCCTCAACATTGCTGAGGCTGGCTTTGAACTCACAATCCTCCTGTTTTAGTCTCCCGAGCCTCTGGGATTACAGGCATGCACCACTGAGCCCAACTCCCATCAAGTGGTTTTAACTTCCTAAAACAGTGGTATAAGCAACCAATGAATCTGTGCTGAAGATGAAGCCAACCTACTTTCTTGCTCTGCCTTTATTGTAGGTGATTGTTCATAGGGTTAGTATGAGTAATAGGCTCGGATTCCCCTGAGTAGGCAGCTTGAGATCCCTAACGAAAATATAGGATGTTGAAATGAGGGGAACGAAAAGATGTAGAAATACATGAGACTAAGAACTTGGGTTCTCTCCCATTCTCATTGACAACTCATTGTTGATACAAATCCTCATTCTTTTGCCTCCTATCCTCCTCTTCCTAGCACAAGTACAGGGTTGGACAAAAAGGCATCAGAGTGCCTAGGGTAGGTGAGGGCAAGCATGGATTATTGGGGCTGGAGAAACATCCAGTGATCTTGAGATAATACGGATGTCACCCTATATGGCCACAGGGTCAGGGTTTCCTGGTCTCCCAGGTTCTTTTTCTCACATTAGCCCCTTGGAGCTTGACAGCCTTATAAGAAAGACAGAGGAGTTGTCATTCTTCCTTACTCACGAGGAAAGATAAGCTTAAAGAATGCAAGTAAGTTTTCAAGGTCAAACATCCAGGAAGGGATGGAATTGGAAAAGGAACCTGGATTTAAGACTGTGAGTCTAGTGCTCTTTCTGATATACTTCTGCTTCTTGTCTTGGGGTGTGACCACCCCAAGGCAGTCAAGGTGGGACTAAGAAATTATTTCAAAAGTTTGGAAAAGGCCAGGTGTGGTGGCACATGCCTATAATCCCAGCGGCTTGGGAGGCTGAGGCAGGAGGATCACAAGTTTAGAGCCAGCCTCAGCAACTCAGTGAGACCCTGTCTCTAAATAAGACATAAAAAGAGCTGAGGATGTGGCTCAGTGGTAAGAGCTTAGTTGAACCCAGTTCAATCCCTGGAACAACAAAAAATAAAAAATAAAAAAAAAATAAAAGTTTGGGAAAAAAAGTGAATCTTCTCAAAGATTTTCAAGGAAAAAAGTCATGTGAAGGCACATTATGAAATTCAACACATAATTTGTATGACTTTTTACAATAAAATACAAGATCTCAAAGACTTGGCACTAACAGCAGTGGCCTTTCTGGCCAGACTCCCAGCCTTTCAGATGTGTGCTTTTTCTTTTCCCTTATTGCTCTGGTGAGTGTGGGTGACAGATACTGCTCTTCTCCATCCTATCTCTCACCTCTTCTTACCTCCTCCTCATTTTTTTTTTGTCTTCATTTATTTAGATGGTGCTGTCATTCTCCCAGCACCCCAAGGCCACTTGTTTGTGCAATCTTTTCAGAGGCACAGGGCTGCTGTCAGGACTGCAGTTATGGGAGGAGCTGACTTTCGGGGGAGGGGGTGTGATGCAGACACAGGGCTGGGGAGAGATTGAGTCATGCTCCAGGCTCAGTCACCCTTATTGGGTAAAGGTGGACCTTCAGCTGAACCACTCTGCTGCACTATGTATCCTAAGATGTCTGTGTTAGTTAGTATATTAGTTAGTGCCAGCCACCATAACAAAATACCATAGATGTAGATGTAGAAATGAGGGGTGGTTCAAATGATGGAATTTATTTTCTGTTATGAAGGATGAAAGTCTGAGATTAAGATGTCAGCATTATCAGATTCTGATGAGGGTTTGCTTCCTGGTTTGTAGACTGCTACTTTCTTGCTGTGTCCTAACCTGGCAGAGAGAGTTTTCTAATGTCTCTTCTTTTTTTAAAATTTATTTTAGTTGTAGATGGGCACAATACCTTTATTTATTTTTTTGTGGTGCCAAGGACTGAACTCAGTGCCTCACACACAAAAGGCAAGCGTTCTACCACTGAGCCACAACCCCAGCCCCTAGTATCTCTTATAAGGACACTAATCTCATCGTGAGGGCTGAATCCTCATGACTTCATCTAAACTTAATTACCTCCCAATGGCCCCATCTCCAAATACCAACGTATTGGTGTTAGAGCTTCAACGTAAATTTTTTGGGGGAGGGTCACAATTCAGAACATAGCAATTAGGATCATTTAAGTAAGAAGTAACCGAAGACCCAACTCAAAGGGGCTTAAATAAAAAAGGGCATCTGTTGGCCCAGATAACTAGAGGCAAATTAAGGTGGACCTTACGATCTGTTGATCTTGAACAGGATCAGGAACAACCTGAATTATGTCTTCAAAGGACTCTGACATTCATAATATTGCTTTCATACTAAGACTACATACTCTTTAATGCAGATTTTGTGCTTCCTAGTTTACCTCTAGAGGACTTGTCCCATCAGTTGGAATTATGTTGTGGGTCCATTCTCAAATCAATCACTGTGGTCATGGTGATGAGCCTTACTGATTCATTTAAGACAATTGAAGTTTCAAACTAAAGGCTCAACCCCTCCAAATCTCATAGCTGCTTCATAATCTAGAAAAGAATAGAGATGATGGGAAGCAATTATGTTGTCCACTACAATTTCCTCTTTAAAACTCTCACTTTAAATTGTTGACTTTGTCTGGCACACAGCAGATTCTCAGGAAATATGAGTTTTCTAACTCCCTGCCTGCCTATGTATTATGAGCTACTGTGAATGTTCTGGGAAGGGGAAATAATGGAGTGAGCCCTACAGAAAACATAAAGGGGAATGCTGTCAATCCTAAGGTCTATTATCTTGTGAACTCCTTTTGTGGCAACACAAAGGAATTCAAGAACAGGGCAGAAGTCCCTGGTTCTGAAAGCTGCATTTAGTTTCTTGTTGGGACCATATTACATCCATACCCCTCCCTCTTTCAGATTTGGGAAAGGCCTTCTTCATTCTTCTTCCATGTGGAAATTGGCATTGGGTCATGCCAACCTGGTAGCATCTGGGTTTTCACTTTACTGAAAACATTTACAATGACTAATATCCATAAATCACTTTGCAAATGACTTTGGAATATATCTAGTTTAAAAGCTGGGAGTCCACAATGCTGAGTGAAATAAACCAGTCACAAAAAGATAAATACTGTATGAGTCCACTTATACGAAGCATCCAGAGTAGCTGAATTCATAGAGAAGGGAAGTAGAATGGTGGAACTGGGGCTGGGAGGCCTGAATGGGGAGTTATGGGTGGTTTCAGTTTAGCAAGAGAGATGGATGGATTGCAAAACAATGTGAATGTATTTAACTTAAAATACATTAAAAAATCGTAAAGATGGTAAATTTTATGTCATGTGTAATTTACTACAATTTAAAAGGTATTAGAAGCCATGTGTGGTATTTCCTTTATTACCTTACTTTTACCATCATATTTTTTTTTTTAAATATTTATTTTAGTTTTCGGCGGACACAACATCTTTGTTTGTATGTGGTGCTGAGGATCGAACCCTGGCCGCACGCATGCCAGGCGAGCGTGCTACCACTTGAGCCACATCCCCAGCCCTTACCATCGTATTTTAAAAAGTTCTTTTCTATTATTATAAACATCTCTTACTTTTGACACTCAGCAAACAAGATGATTTTTTTTTTTTCACCCCGGGCACCAAGATTTTTTTTTTTTTTTAAGATTGAATTTAGACTTTATGTTGAAGCCTTCTAGATTATTTCCCAGATTTGCTGTGTGTTGTTTTTCTTCTTAAATCTTCGTTTCCATTTTTGCCTACTCTGATAATGGAATTCTTTTGCAGTTCCTCTTTCTTTTCCCCAAGTGGACTAACTTTAGTGGCTATTAGAGTTATCATCACCACATATTTTCTATTCAGAATAGCCCAGCCAAATTTTGGGTAAGATACAGCAAAATCTAAATTCTAGCACTTATTGGGCTGCAGCCTGAGTGTCCCATCCTTCCCCAGGTGTTCAGGTCACCTACTCTGCAAGGTCATTTATGAACAGATTCCATCGGTTGGGCACAGCTTTCCTGCTAGGTGTGCATAGCATCCCCATCCCACCCCATCCCACAGGGGGACACTCAGAGAAGTTAAGAAACTTACTCAGATCTCACAGCTGGTGTTCTTGGCTCCAAAGCTTGGCCATGTCTTCCTATGCTACCTGCCTCCACCCAGTCCTTCAGGAGGCATGGCATCTTTGACCGCCCTGCGCACTGCCTGCCTTTTGTGGGAAACTGGAAAACCTGCTGGGCAGAGCTGGTGGTGGGATCCCCTGGAGTGAGAGATGAATCTTCACAGCTTCCTGACTTGCTTTCACCTTCTCCTGCTCCACGCCTGGTTCCTCTGCTTTCCCCAGTTCCCCAGCTGACACCACCACACCTCACCCAAAGGACACGTTGGTCCTCCTCTTGAGCCAGCCTGGGTAGAGACAAACCCTTTCTTTCCTTTGCTCAGTAGAAACAAGGATTAGCACTACTCAAAAACAAAGTAATATTTACTACAAAAGTGAGATAAACCAAACCACGCTAGAATCAGAAAAGACAAAGGCATCAGAGTAGAAGTCCTGACAGGGAGGATCCTCTTCATCACTGCACTGGAGTCCTGCCAGGGTGGCTACAGGTTGATTTGGCTGCATTTCTACCAACCATCTGCGCCCTCAGATACAGAGGGAAGCAGAATCCTCATTCCCTCATCCTTCCTGGGCCACGAGTTTGTCTGAGACCATTGTCCCTCAGGGGGGTAACCTTTGTGTTTCTCCAGAGTTAAAGTGACTTGACTGATTTCCATAACTGAAACTTAGTATCCTTCTCTCTCATTGAAGGGATTGAAGGGAACACTTAGTGTGAGAGGAACTTGACAGAAGTTTAGCTTTCAAAGCTTCTCTCTCTCTCTCACCCCCCATAAAAGGTCTTGTAAGGAAGTGCTAGGGATGTGTTCAAATTCCAGCACTGTCTGCACTAGCTCTGAGACCTCAGCCCCTCCAAATTCCACTTCCCTCCTATGTAGAGTAGCAGAGAAGATCAAGAATGTCAGCACACACAGCCCCCTAAAAAGTTATTAGTGGCTCTCTCAGAGCGAGGTGGCAGCATCCATGAGGCAGGCTTTGAACCAGGTCTGACAAGGTCAAGGTTCATGTGCTTTCCATTTCCCTGATGCTGCAGCCCTCACCTGAGCCCTTGTTCCCACACTGTCTTACACCGTTAGCAGGCTGGGCATTTGTGGAGGCCCTGATAGCCCTAAGTAAACAACTGTTTGAATTGAATGCATGAATGCTCATGTGAGCAAAAGGAAAGGAAAGGATTTGAATTTGAGAGACAGCAAAAGTACAATACCAGAGGCTAAGAGATTAATTCATTTAGAAAGTTAGTTAATATTTACTGAGTATTCCTAGAGTATTTGGCCTTATTCATATAGAGTTCACCATTTTGGATGCCTGGAGGGAGTGGGAAAGGCAAAGAAGGGGTGCTGGAAGAATGGGGAAGTTGGTTTAAAAATTAAGTCTGAATTGTAACTTTTAATACATTTTATTATTTTTCTCATAATTATAATCCTCAAATTGGGCTAAAAAGTGTTGCTAGATTAGGTAAAAATAATAATATAATTTTAATAGCATATTAGTTGTTATTGTGTGAAAGCATTTCTATCCTCTTCTATCCCAAATCCTGGTTTTAAAAATAATATGCATCTCATAAAGTTAATGATTTTAAATTCTAAGTTTTAGTGGACAGTCTAAGTGTCTAAGAGAAAGGTTTTTGTTTTGTTTTGTTTTGTTTTTTGGTACCAAGGAATGAACTCAGGGACACTTGACCACTGATCCATATCCCCAGTCTTCTTTTGTATTTTATTTAGAGACAGGGTCTCACTGAGTTGCCAAGCACCTCACTTGCTGAGGCTGGCTTAGAACTTGCCATCCTCCTATCCCAGCCTCCTGAGCCACTGGGATTACAGTAGTATGCCACCAAGTCTGGCTCGAGAGAAGGCTTTCATTGGATTATTGGTTTGGGCAGAAAGCAGTTCAAAAGAAGATATTGTGCCTGGGATTGAAAGACAGTATTCAGAGAAAAGAACTTCCTATCTCAAAGATGGTTTCTGCACCTTGACATAGTAATTCATTTGATTTAAGAAGGGGACAAACAAAACAGGTAGGAATCCCCCAAGTCAGGGGCATTTGCTATTAGTAGGGGTAACATCACTATTGCTGGATAAAGCTTGATGTACAGTCAGGGCTATAGATAGATTGGTAGAGAGAGGGGAAGAGAGGGGGAGGATCTCAGGGCCAAGAATCCCTTAGTGTGGGCATCTGCAGGTTGAGACAGGTAAGAGAACAGACAGGTTAAAGCAGGTTGGATCAAAGTTGACATGGTGAGAAAGAGCTCACAGGAGTAGCTCCTGAGCACTAGTTCTTAAAATTAATGTTAAAGCAGGAGTGAGATGAATCTGGGAACCTCACTCTTGAGTCATTTAATGGATTCAATCTTGCAGTCAATCTTCAGTCATTAAGTGGATTCTGGTTGGTGCTGAGAGGGACCTGTGAAGAAAGCCTAGTAGTAAGGTGCCTCCAAACATATTTGAATCCCAGGCTGTCACAAGCTGAGTGATCTTGGTAAAATATTTAAATTTGGGACTTCTACTACCTCAGTTGCAAAGTGAGGATAAGATAACAGTATCTGGCTCATTGGGATGTTATGAGAATTATATAATTTAATGCCAGGCTTGTTTTTCTTATCCTCATTCCCTGAACATTAACATTCCCTTAACATTGTATCCAGCACCTAAAAAAGGTGCTCCATACCAGGCAGAGGTGATTATTATTGAACATGTAGCGTCTAGAACTGCCACATTTGGTTTGTGAGCTCAAGGACAGGTTCTATGGTCTTATCTTTAAGTACTCCTAAGTGACTTAGTTCATCATGGTTATTGTTGTTAATAAAATAACGCTCAGCTATTTTGAAATATGGCTTCTGTTTCCAGTGGTGACTAATGTCTGATGCCAAGCAACCTCTCTGTGGACCTGGAAACAACTCTTCCAGGTTTTTTCCATCAGCAAAGAGACGAGTCAGCCTTTAAGCTGTCACACGCATCATCCCTGTGCTCATCACATGTAGTTACACTATTCCCTGGTCCTCAGACCCCAGTAAAGGAGACAGCAAAGAAAGAAAGAAAATATAAATGTGAAAACAGATGTAGATAAATGTTGACTCAGAGGGTTGGAAGTGACCCTGAAGGTCCTTTAGACCCAAATACTCCAGTGAAACAATAAAGGTAATACCAGACGTGCAGAGAAGCAAGGGAAGACAAAGGGGTCATCCAAGAAAAGGCAGGTGTGAAGGTCCAAGGTGGTTTACCAGAAGCTTTGCTTCTGACTACATTGTGGCCAAAGGGTCTCCTTTTGTTTGGATGGGTAGGAACCTGGGGAATAGATGGGATAGTCTTCAGGTACTAAGGTCTCTGACCCAGAATCTCTTTTGCAAAGAGGCAGCTATCATCTCTTGTATTCTGGTGAGATAACTTGTTAAATTACAAATTGCAGTTGACTTCCTTTTTGCACCCTAATTGCTCTTTTGTGGATCTTTCTTAGAAAGAAGTTAACTTCTTTCTTTGCAATCCTCTCCTTTTGTTTAAAGCCTCTGTGCATCTCTCTTGCATTGAGTATAAATTTTTTCTTAAAAAGTACCCTTCATTTTCTTTTCTCCCCTACGGCCTCTCCGGTTCTCCATCTTCTACCCTTTTGCTCTTCTGTTCTTTTTTTATTATTTATTTCCTTTTCTGTCTTACTTGCCATTCATCTTGCTTCAGCACTGCACGAAGTTTCTAATTATAGTCAAGTCTCCATCATTGGCCTAAGAGTACTTCATTTTTTTCATAGGGAGGAAAAATCAGAGATTCTACCCTGAATTGGAAACCACAGTTCTGGATTCTGGCCCTTCTCTTATTTGTGTGTCTCTTCTGTTCCTTTAGTGCTTTCAATCCTTAGGTCTCAGATTTGAAGAGAGAGGGAATTAGTGCATTGCTCAGTAATGCACTCCATGAATCACCTTTCGACTGAGGCTTAGAAGACATAGCTTCACCATTTAAGGTGCAAGATGACTCGAGTTAAAATTATGCCATGATATTATGGCAGGCTGACATTATGCTCTTACAAGCCTAGGTGTTCTGGCCACAGTCCACTCTCTGATGTTCTATAGCCCACAAGCCTGGGGACACTCTGCAATGCTGGCAAGGCTTTGCTTTGGATCAGAAGCTTTGGGAGAAAAATTTATCCTTTAAAGTCATGTGGTCCATCCAGCTATCTGACAACTGAATCTCTGAATCCATGGAAGGGAAACTCACTGCTTGCCAAGGCAGCCCAAACCTTCCCATGGCTAAATAATAAGCTGAATTTTCAAAGAAAACACTCCTCTTTGGTCATGATGCTTGCTTGCTTAATAAACTCTCCTTCCATGAATGATAGTTATGTTTACAATTTTTTAGTTGATATGCTCATTCCTTTTCTATCAAGGTTTTTGTAAGAGAAAGGGCTTTAAAGTTACCAGAATACTGGATTATTTCTTTTTTTTCTTTTTTAAAAATTTTTTGTAGTTGTGTATGGACAGCAGGACTTTATTTTATTTGTTTATTTCCATGTGGTGCTGAGGATCGAACCCAGTGCCTCAGGCATGCTAGGCAAGTGCTCTGCAACTGAGCTACAGCCCCAGCCCATTTCTTTTTTTAAATTGCCAGATGTGGTGGTAAAAATATGTTGGTAGTGCATGGATCTATCCCTGTGACCCGTATCATCATGTCAATGATAATAATAGCTTTTACTTCTCTATGTGCCAGACATTCTGAGCATTTTTGCATACATTAATCAAGAAAATGTTCTATCTTTAAACAATTTTCCCTCTTTGATTCTAATTAGGAGCACAGAATATGATGCACACCATGAAAGAAGAAATCTAGATGTCATCTTGTCCAATTCCCAACTTCCCAGATAAGTCCCAGAGAGGGTATGTACCTTACTGAAAGCCACACAGCTGTTAGTCAGATCTCCTAGGCTCTGGTCCAGGAAACATCATGAGAACTTCAAATATCTTAACAAGAATAAACTGACCATTCATAGCTAGGATCACATAAGGTATTTTAGGAACCTGAAAATCATTTTGTTCTACATGAACACATTTCTTCCAGATATGCCAAGATTAAATTTTCCATGTTCCTACTTTTTTATCTTTAAAAGTAGGTCCTTCTTTGAATTTCCTTTTAGACACTTCCATCATCTCTCTTTCCATTTCCCAGGTTCATTTGTTTTCATTTTGACAGGGTCTTGCTATGTTGCCCAGGCTGGTCTGAAACTCCTGGGCTCAAGCAATCCCACTATCTACACCTCCAGAGTAGCTGGGACCCCGGGTATGTGACACCATGCCTGGCTCCCAGCCTCTTTAAAACTTTCCTAATGCAGCCAAGTAAATACTTCTTCATGTTGGAATGGGCTTTCTGGAGGGGGAAATCATTTGAACTTCTCTGTCATTGACTCTCTTATCAGAACACTAACAAAGAGATTCAAACTGTTTGAGACCTGTTGAGTCTCACTCCTGTGTGGTTTGTGGTAAAGGATGTAAGAAGCAGAAGGAAAGAAAGTGTCAGGAGGAGGGGAACCCTGGGTGGAAGGGTTGCAGACAGCTTCTTAGTTGGCTACAGGATAAACAGAACACCTCTCCAGCAGGTGAGAAGAGCTGGCTGCATGGTTGTTTGATTCCAAGAAAATTCATCTGAATTCTGTTTCTGGGGCAGTCCCTAACCTATTCTGGTACTGAACGGATCTTCCCAAGAACCCTGTGTCCCACCCACATTTGGAACTGGGTCTGGCAACAAAAGAGGAAAGACTTTGGTCAGATGTTTGGGGAATAGATGGGATAGTCTCCAGATATTAAGGTCCCTGACCAAGAATATGCCCATGTTTCATAGGGAGGAAAAATCAGAGGTTCCACCCTGGATTGGAAACCACAGTTCTGGATTCTGGCCCTTCCTTATTTGTGTGCCTCTTCTATTCCTTCAATGCTTTCAATCCTTAGGGCATATTATAAGTCAGTACATCTTTTCAGTAGGGATTTGAATTACATAGAATACTTGAAAAATTATATTTGCTTTTAAGCAAACAGATTCATAAACAGCACAGACATGGAAAAACTGCATCAAATTTAACTTAACATGATGCTAACACAATAGCAAAACTAAATAAATAATGAAATTTTGTTCAGAATTTGTTAATTGGATTTGAGCTTTTTATAAAATTACAAAGAAATTATAGCTCTATTTGTGGGGGAAAACTGTTGAAAAGAGACTGGTTTTTAAATTAAGTATTGGGTGAAAAGTATGTTTCCACTACTTGTCTGAACTTTCCTCCACATTAATAGCTAGAAATATGGGATTTATATGGGTTTTAGAGTTATACACACCTGGGCTCAATCTTTGTTGTATCACTTAGAATCGTGGGAGCTTGTTCATGCTATTTTACTCTCCCAGTTTCTGCTTCTTAACATGTGATGGCACTTATCTCACAAGCCCTGATAGGTTTCAAATAAGATGGTAAGTGTGGAATAAGTTTGCACAGTGCTAGGTATATAGACACTCAGTGAGTGTCAGTTGCCTTTTCTCTCTCTCGGTGTGTGTGTGTGTGTGTGTGTGTGTGTGTGTGTGTGTGTGTGTCTCCTTGGAGTGAAAAGGAGTTGAGTTGCTAAATATTGAAGCACTCTTCCAAAAAATAAAAGATCTGTAGATAATCATACGAAAAACCAAATACCAAGCCAGAAAGGATCAGAGGAAAGAAATAGAAAAAGAACTTTAGAAAAAAAATGTTATCAACAACAAATACTTATTAAACACTTCCTATTTGGCGAGCCCTGTCACGTAACCAATGTATGGGACTCTAGGACAGTTCTTGACCTCAAAGAGCCTGCAGTCCATTTGAGGACACATTGTTATTGCTACAGTCAAGCAAAGAGAGAAACTGTGTCTTTGGAGACCAAGCAGAAGTTCAGAAGTGCTGCAGGTAGGAGGAAAAGGCAGATGAGGACACCCTGAAATTGAAAGGTCAGCCATCTGAGCATGATGGCAGACTTGTAAGCATCCACATAAGGGAAGACAGTTGGCATTGTTCAAACAGCAGTGGTGAAAATTTATCTTAACATTCTCGGAAACAACAGAAAAATCCCCAAAGCTAAATGAGGCCCAGTAGCCATGTTGTGTGTATGCCAAGGGGGAAGGGGATGGGTGAAAAGCCGAAGTCATCCAGCAGCACTCTTCTGAGTCCCTTATTGGGCCTAAGAGACACTGATACCCTTTGTGGAGTTACTTATCCAGATCCTGCTTAAGGTCCATTTCTTTCTTTCCCCAGCAGATCCCTAGGGAGATGCCCTTTCAACCCTCCCTGTCTGCTGAATGCCTGTTGGATCCCAGCAGCAGAGCAGAGCACATTTGATGGCTGGATTTACTTAGAACAGACTATTAGGAAGGACTGAGAAGTATTGGCTCAAAGAATTCTAGCCAGACCTTCCAGGTTAGAAGAGACTTGACAGCTCCTCCCAGAGGAATTCCCGTGACCAAGCACAGCAACCATCCTACACAGGGTTAATATCCCCCCTGCACTGCCCCCCAACTTGCCGCCAGAGATCAGCTAATCTGATAATTACGGCAACAAACACAGTTTAGACAAACAAGACCTGACCCTGAGGGTTTGGAATGAAAACATTTACTCTCTCCCTCCCCAGAGAGACGGTGCCTGGAGCATACACACAGAGAGACACTGGGAAAATACCCTCGTGCTGGAGCAACAGGGTGAAAACATCTGTGCTCCTGCTCTGTGTAGAAGATAAAGCTAATGGGGGGAAGGCAGCGTGGGGGAGGGGGCGGGGCCAAGAACCCTGCCGTCCAAGGACGTGCATGTTTGGAGCAGATGGAAAATGTACCCATCCCCGGAGATGTAAGCGAATTGCAATTGATTTTGCAACAGAGACAAGAGTGAGAGGAAAGGTACAGAGGAGACGGACGGCTGCAGGATCCAAGTGAAAAACCTGGAAAGTGGCTAAAGGAGGAGAACCAGCTTAAAACACCAATGACAGATTTATTCCTGAGAGTCAGAGGTGGTTCGTGATGCGAAGAGAATTTAATATGCGCCTGCTGAGGGGAGACCCAAGTTCTAATAGTCTAAGTTGGTTGGTCACCCTTTCCCCCCAGTTTTGCTTGTAAACTAAACAACATGCTTCCCCTCCCCTCTCCCTCCCCACCCCCCTTGCCTGCCTCAGATTTGTTAAAACTATTTTCCTCCTTCACTTCTAAAGTGTGGTTTCCTAGATAAAACCTTTTTTAGTCTCTTAAACCAGAGACTCTGGCTTGGGCCTGCCTCAACCTGGAATTCCAACATTTACTTCGTTTCCACCTAGACCCTCAGGTTTTGCCTCAAGTATCCATATCCTAATGCCAAACATTTTTACTTTTTTAAACACATGGCTGGTGCTGTGTCACCTAGTAAACACTCAGTGTCCTTTAGAACTCTGCAAATTTCCTCCAAGCATCCATACTCTTGGGGGTATTTGCAGATCATGTGTATGGATGGCACCAAGCTAAGAGGAATAACTGCTGTGATTGATGATAGGATCAAGGTTTAAAATGAATCCCATAAGCTGAAAGATGGTCTTAAATCAATAAGAGGATGCACTAGAAATTAACATAAAGCACTGCATTTAGGTCCAATAATCAATAGCATGAGTATGTTTTACATAAACAACAATTTATGTAAAAACAAAGCAGTTTGAGTTTGGCAATTGGTACAATATGAGGCAGCAATGAATCTGTGAATATGATCACAGTAGGTATTAATAAAAACATTATGATCACATTAATATCTCTTCTTAACAAGAGAAAGTTAGGGTAGAATTGAATATATTCATAAAAACTGTTGACTGAACAAGCACGTGGTCAAGTTGGCAATACAGAACAATTTTCTTTCTTTGTGTTTTAACTTAATTTCACATTCAAATTCTGTATTAGCTGAGGGCAGCTCTTTAACACCTTCTTCAGTTGGTTCCACTTGCCTCTGTGTTTTGAATCTCATTAGGTCCACTTGGCTGCCCCTGGGCTGATCTGTTAGTGTGTCCCACACTAAAGAAGGGAGGTACCTCTTTCCAAACAGACCAGTCTTTCCACTGTTCCTCACTTACAGCATGATCATTTGTTCTTTCATTCATTCAGCCACTGAATAGCCACTATGTGCAGGCATTGGTCAGGAACTGGGGATTCACTAGTGAACAGAATTGGTCTCTGCCCTCATCAAGCTTACCCTCCCATGGAGATAGGCACACCCTAAAAATATTTATGTTTTTTAATGTCACTTAATAAGAAGGTAAGAAAATCCTACCATAGTTACCAGGCACTTGCAATACATTCTGCATTCTGCCTACCCTTCTCAGAATGTTACCTCCTCTTCCTAACTAAGCTCTAGTTACACTTTCCCCTTGGAGGCAGAGCTCCTGTCTTCCCTCACTGTAGCCCAGGGGCTTGGAGCACATAATTGAGCACTCAACTGCTTTCTAATTGCTTCCCTAATGCTCATTTTGTCTCCCCAACAGACTGCGGGAGACTCTTAGCCCTTTGAGGCTATAGGATATGCCTTCAATTTACATATATTCAGTCAATCTCTAGCTAGGATACTCTTTAAAGGGAAATGAAAAGCACAATTCAAACATGACTTGAGGTTTTTAAGCCGATTCCCAGATAACAAGAGAACTTCTTGCAGGGCCTCTGAAATCCTCTGAACTGAGAATATAAAGTTAGGACAATAGTTTGTTTATTTGCTGAGCTTACATCCTCCAAAGAGTCCTAGACTCTGTAAGAGGATCTTTAAAACAACAAACATAACTTAAACTGAATGGTGGCGAGATTAGAGGGAGCAGTAGCGAGGAAACAGCCAAGGAGCTCAAAGAGGGAGGAAAGGTAAGGACAAACAACGGCAAATCCAGAAAGACGCTTAGGCCAAAATGTAGCCCAAACAACATTCTTTTGGACCCCTCATAATCTGCAGAATAAAAGCAGGCCAAGAAAACCCAGAAACAATACAGATGGGCATCCATAGAGGATCTTTAAAGAAATAATGACTCATCTATATGTGAACTGATATGTGGAAAGAATAAAGTAGATAAAGCCACATACACCAACGTAAAATGATAGGTCACCACAGAGCCAGGAAGCAAGCCTCAGAACACCACAGATAATATGACCCGTTTCATTAAAAAACCTTATTTAGATATTTATATGAGGGCTAGAGATATAGCTCAGTGGGTAGAGTGTTTGCCTTGCATGCACAAATCCCCGACAGCACTAAATATATATTTATACGTGTAGAAAAATGTTTATAAGGGCTGGGGCTGTGGCTTAGCGGTAGCACACTTGCCTGGCATGTGTAAGGCATTGGGTTTGATTCTCAGCACCGCATATAAATAAATAAAACAAAGGTCTATCAATAACTAAAAAAAAGAAAAAAAGAAAAAGAAAAATGCATATAAGAAAATATTGTTAACAAGAAATATTTCTGGGGATGAGGTTATAAGTAATGAATGGGGTAGGGAGACTGAAAGAAAGAGGAATTTAATAACTTCTTTTTGGGGCTGGGGTTGTGGCTCAAGCGGTAGCGCGCTCGCCTGGCATGCATGCGGCCCAGGTTCGATCCTCAGCACCACATACAAACAAAGATGTTGTGTCTGCTGAGAACTAAAAAATAAATATTAAAAAAAATTCTCTCTCTCTCTCTCTCTCAGTCTCTCTTAAAAAAATAACTTCTTTTTACTTAATACACTTCTGAAATGTTTTATATCCTACATTTAATTATATATATATTATTTTAGAAAGAACATTTATTGTTTCAATAAAATAATAAAAAATCAATAGAGCAACCAGTGGTCATTAATTTGCTATATGGAGAAGACACTCTTTTTTTTTTTTTTTTTTTTTTTTTAAGGAGCAAGATCAATACGGTTATTTGGTTTGCTCCTTGGAGAACTGTGGATACCCAAGAGTGGCTCCTGGATCTGCATAGATGTCCTTGTGCTACAGAGCAGGACTTCTGAAGATAAATTCTGAATATTTGTCCCTGGACTATATACCCTGGGGGATGGTCCTTGATAAAGAGAGAACATATCCAAACTCAAGACAAGGCAGGGGACACAAGGAGAGAGATGAGCTGGCAGCTGGAAGCACGGTTTCAGAAATTTCTTCTTAATGCAACTCAAGAATGCACATAATAAATTTCTTGACAACTTTTTAAAAAAATTGTACTAGAAAAATACATATAAGTAACATTTTTATGTTGGTCATGATTTTAGACACTAAGGAAAAACAATATTTATGAGATACTGAGAGGTCAAGAGTGTGGTTTTGGAATATCAGAGACATTTTGAATTTTATGTTTGCTACTCACTAGCTGTGTGATCTTGGAGGATTTATATCACCTATCATTTCTTCCTCTCTTTTGGTCTCCTTCAGGGGCTCCTCCTTCCCTTTCCATCTCCAAAATGCTGATGCTCCTCAAGCTCTCTTCTGTCTTCTCTGGGTATTGCTATCTTCCCACTGCATGCCCATGACATACAATTCTGTGGATCTTGGCTACATGCTCTGCCTAATTCTTAATAGCTTTCCACTGACCACACATTAAAACTCTAGACGATGTTTTACAGGGTCCTTGGAAACCTGGTTCCAGTGTATCTTTCCAATTTTATTATTCACTCCTTTCCCTCTTTCCTCTCTTCTCCAGGCATAGCAAGCCACTGTTCAATTCTTAGATTAATATGCTATATATTTTCTTACTGCTTTTGATAAGATACTATGGTATCCTTAACTCTGAGCCCCCTTTCTCTTTCTTTTTCCTTGGCTAATTCACACACATCCTTAAGTTTCAGCTTAGACCTCATCAAACCTCTCTTGATCCTTGTTCGGGCTATCATGTTAGCACCAGACCTGGCATTTTCCTTCAACTGTGCCCTTGCTCTGCATTGAATGGCTCACTTACACATTTGGATTGCTAACTATATCATAAGCCCCATGAAAACAAACAGTATTTTCTTGTTTGCCACTGTACATTTAGAACAGAACCCCTAATATATTAAGCAAAAAATATATCACAATAAATACTTGTTGAATGAAGTACTATTACTACTAATATGAGCAAGGTGACATAATGTTTAAGCATTGGGCACTGAGTTCATATTTTTGCCCTGTTTAACAGCTGTATAAATCTTGGCAAGTAAATGAACTTCTCTGTGTCTCAGTTTCTTCATCTTAATCCGTCTAAAGCACTTACAAAAATCAATAAAATTTTATTATAGTTTCTATAATTTTTATAATGATAAAATAGCTCTAATTAATTTTAAGAGTTTAGGTTTTTGAATATAGATTTTTTAAAACCACACAGCAGCATATTTGTACTGGGTAAGTCAGGTAGTCTAATGCCTTTTCCACCTCAAAAAGTGTAGGAATTCCAGGGTAGAAAACTATTGAGCAACTGAAGAGGGCAAGTGATTGTGTTTAGTGTTAATAATGCTTTAGATTTTAGTTTTCTCAATACAGTGGTTGGGCTTTTAAAATGATATTGTTTCTTTGGTATATGCTTTTGTTTTAGAAGGCAATTCTCAAACTTTGGTGTATATGAGCACCCTCTGGTAACATATAAAACTATTGATCAACAGCTTCTGTCCTGGAGGTGGTTCTGAGGTGGGGCTTGTATATGTGGACATTTTACTCAACTCTCTTTGTGATTCTGACGCATAACAAGGTTTGAGAACTTAAGGGTTTTAATAAAAGATGATTGGTTAAAATTAGCAACAACTACGACAAAATCACTTGGTGGCATCAAGCTTAGCAGGAACTTCATTTTGGTAGTTGCCTACTACAGGGGGGCTCTGAGAGGTTGATACCGAGTGGTCTCTAGGAGATCTCTGCTGCTGGGGTGGCCTCTGGGGATTATTGTTACCTTCAGGGGAATCCAGGAGATGAAATGGCTCTACTTTAAGTGGGAGTACCGCTGGGATCCAGCTCTGGGTTTGGCAGGCAAGGAAGGGAAAGAGACTCCTAGCTAAGAGGTGCTACTATAAGTGTCACTAGGGGGTCATGCTAGAAGTACTGCCTGGAGCAGCAGCAGGTAGGAGCAGTCCTTCTAGGAGGGCCCAGAAACCTCATCCAGAATCAGCTAGAGAGTTTGTTGAAATGCAGATTCCTTGGCCCTCCTCAAGACTTGAATCAGGATCTGCATTTTAAACAGCTTTCCCTGATTTTTCTGGTGCATGTTAAAGTTGAGAATGAGAAAAGGCTGAGTTAAGAAAATCTTGAGATACCCGTATGTCCAACCCCCTCTTCTCTGGAATGGACAGGTGTTTTTATTTTTCTACATCCTGCTTTCTGGGAGTGTGGCAAAATTGGAGGCTCAGACCCTCTGTGTGGACCCCCAGATTGACTTCTCAGACCTTAAATAGTCACTAGTCCTCAAGGGCTGGGGTTGTGGCTAAGTGGTAGAGCATTTGCCTAGCATGCATGAAGCACTGGGTTGGATTCTCAGCACCACATATAAGCAAATTAATAAATAAAGGTCTATTAATAACTGATAAAAATAAAAAAAAATAGTCACCAGTCCTCAAAAGCAAGCTGGAGGGTATAACCTAGAAAATATTTTTGTAAATGAAAGTATCATTTTGTTCAAGTTATTCAGTGTGATAGGCACTTTTCTGAGGACAGCCAGAATGGACACTTGGTTTTCAGGAATTGCCTGGTTAAAGATGATTTTCTTTTGCAAGAAATCTCACCTGTAAATGGGCTTTGGTCTGGATTCTTCCTGTTGAGTCCTGTGAGGGTGACAGGATCATTCTGGCACACTTGGTTCCAGTGAGTGAAGCATTTTGTAGGTGACATGGACTCTCCTTATCTGTCAAACAAAGAGATGAGGCGGGAATTGGCCGCTGCTGCGGGGAACATCACTGCCTTAGGTCAAACACTGTCAGACGCAGTAACTTGAAGAAATAAAAGGGGAGCTGGAGAAAGACAGTTTCTAATGAGCTGTCGACCGTGGTAGGGGCCCCACCGCTGGCTGGAAGCCTCCCGCTGCCAGCCTGACTTTGTTCTGACCAATGCTATTAAGATAAAAAAATCCTTGAGTTTCTCTCAGAGAAGAAGAAGTGGCCTGGGGCTGAGAGGCACAGACTCCTAAGTAATTTCTCTTATTATATACTTCCAGTGCTTAATCACCATTTCACAGAGGAAGAGCCATCACAGCAGACTCCAAAATTTTGCCCTAGACAGGACGCAGATCCCTCGCACTAGAGCTTCATCAGTGCGTTTTCCTGGTTTGCCTAAGTCAAGGAGACCTGACTCAGCCAGACTGAGTGGTAGGTGGTCTTCTGTTCCCAGCGATGTTTTGGACTGAACCAAGGGAGACATTACAAAGTACTAATGCAGAGATCCTTCTAGAAGTGGTCTGCTTGCACAGGTGAGTTATCTTGGGAACTAGAGAGGTTGGCAGAATTGATGCCAAGTATAAAGTTGCATGAGGGGTACACCTAGAAACCAGAGCACCCGCTTCCAGTGATCCCCGGTGGAGAAGCTGACAGGTTAATAACAATAGCCACGAGTGCCCTGCAGCTTTTGTTTAGAGTAGATATAATAGATTTGTTTTATTTTTGTCAGCCCACTCTGCTTTTCACTATAAAATTATGCATTTAAGATTATAATAATTAGTTTGAATAGTTGATTATTTAGGATTACAGAAGGTATGACAGGCAATAGTCCTGGAAATAATCTTTGATGAGTTGCCCTGTAGCACATGAATACATTCTTGTAGAATATTTAGAAGTTTATACAGCAAAATGTCCCTTTCCCTCCTATTCCTTTTCCCAGAGGTAACTACTGTCAACAGTTTGGTAACCATCCTTCAGTGATCTTTCTAAACATTTACATACTTATGTATGTATACAAATATAAACATACACACACTTCTTTTTTCCATAAATGAGATCATATATCATGTATTGTTATGTAACTGTGCTTTGTTTTGTTATGCTTCATAGTAAATATCTCAGAGATATTTCATGGCAGTATTCATAGATCTGCTTCACTCATTTTAACTCAGCACAGAATTGCATTGTATGGATGTGTCCTGGTTGTGAAATCACTCACTCATTGGTAGACAGTAAAAACGTTCTCATTATGTTCACTATCACAGTGTTGCAATGAGACTTCAGGACATACATCTTTGTAAACATACTTTGGAAGGATAGATTTTTAGAGGTAGAATTGCAGAGGTGATGGCAAAGCTCAAGCCATTTTTCTTAGTTCATTACCATTTCTACATTTGTTTATTGCATGATGTGTCTAACTCGGCTCATCTCCCAATTCATTTCTATCAGGTTCTCAACCCTGGCAGTATGTTAGATTCACCTGAGGAACTTTCAAAATTACATATGCCCAAGCTGCACCCAAACCATTGAATCAGAATATTTAGGAGTGGAAATAGCTCAGGTTTTTAGATGTTCAGAAAAAAATTCTAAAAATTTTAACATGCAGCAAGGATTGAGAATCACTGTCCTGAACATTAAATAAAACAGAACTCTAGAGCATTTCCAGATAGTATAATTAATTATTGTGGAAAAAGAATCAGTTAATAGTTACTGGTTAATCGTTATTTGCTTACTCTGAAAATAGGTTGAGTAAATAAAATTGTGCAGGTGAAATTAAGTGTGATGTTTAATAATTGTACAGCATTTCATCTTTTGAAAAAACTGTCCTTTTTATGCCCTTCCCCTTAAAAAAAAAAAATTTAGATCATCTTCAAAGCTGTAAGCAAGGTGAACCAGGAATGACCTTGACCAGAAAGTTGATTGAGGATTTACTGTGTCTCAGAAAAATCTGAGGAGCTTCTTAAAATTCAGATTTTGATTTAGTAGGTCTGGGGAGGGACTTGAGATTTTTGCATTTCTAATGAGCCCATAGGTGGCACTATGCTGCTGGACTGTGATTAGTAAGCACCTAGATAAGAGGTAGCGAATTCAGTTCAATGGAGAACCAAATTCCATAGAAAAAAACTAGGTGTCATTGAAATGATAAACACTTTGTGTTTGAAATGATAAATACTTTGAGGAGCAAAAAAAAAAAAAGAAGTTAATAAAGGGTAGGGAAGAAAGAGGCATTTCCTCTACATCAGCTACATGGGGTTGCCCTTCATCCTCCAGACCATGTCCTAAACTGGGGCACCTCCTAAAGGGCATGAACAGCATTGCAAGGCTGCTGACATTATATCCTCTCTATATAAAACTGGAGCTTCCCCAGGATTGTCTCTTGCTTTTGATTATAACCTTCCATTCTTGGGGGCCTCGATGGGAGCCCTTGGACCCCTTGGTATTCATCCCACTGTCTTCTCTGCCTCAGCAACAATCTGGTTCCACCCTGGGGAACCAGTTTCCCACCCTGAACTTGACCTGTTTCTGCCCATCACCTCCTCCATTGGTACAGTGGTCTCCCAGAGAAGATTCTGTGGCCCAGCTTGGCTCCCATGTCATCACATACTGAAGAAATGCTGTCCTTTGTTGATGTCCACTTACCATCAATGGCAGGCTGTCCTCTTTGGGCAGTGGCAGTCACCAGAAATTTCCCTTCAAAATTGTATCATTTTTATCCATGTAGGGGTTCTTGTCCTACATGGATAAAAATAATACAAATAAATGTTTCCGGTTCCCTCTTTTGTTAATATTTGTATCTTTCTTTAACTTAGCAAATAACTTTGTTACACAGAGTATATCTCTTATTTTCTTCACATTTCTCAACTAGATAAAAATACCTATGTCTTACTAAATGCAAATTTAGATTTTTTTTTAAAGTGAAGTTTTGCACTTTTGGAACAAAGAGTTACAAGCAATTATAGAGTAAAACAAAATAAGTTAAAGATATTATTTTTATTTCTCTTGAAAACATTGGCTGTCAAAATGGATTTCAGAAATTCAGAATTAATGCTTCTAATGAGAAGGGTCTAAGAGGTGTGGCTAGGGTAGAAATTAGAACTGCAATCCTATCCCTGCTGGAGGGAACATTCTGAGGGGAAAAGAACTGGCCTCAACTAGATTAATTCCTTGTAAAAAATGCTGCCCTAGACCTTAGCTGTGAAGATCTGTAGCATGAAGTGAAGCTAGCCAATCCCTAAAAAACAAGTGCCAAATGTCTTCTTTGATATAATGAGAGCAACTAAGAACAGAGCAGGGAGGAAGAGCAGGAGGAAAAGATTAACATTAAACAGAGACATGAGGTGGGAGGGAAAGGGAGAGAAAAGGGAAATTGCATGGAAATGGAAGGAGACCCTCATTATTAGACAAAATTACATATAAGAGGTTGTGAGGGGAATGGGAAAAAAAAACAAGGAGAGAAATGAATTACAGTAGATGGGAGGGGAGGGGGGATAGTAGAGGATAGGAAAGGTAGCAGAATACAACAGTCACTAATATGGCATCATGTAAAAATGTGGATGTGTAACCGATGTGATTCTGCAATCTGTATTTGGGGTAAAAATGGGAGTTCATAACCCACTTGAATCTAATGTATGAAATATGATATGTCAAGAGCTTTGTAATGTTTTGAACAACCAATAAAAAAAGAAAGATTTGTAGCATGTAGCATCGCTGTATCTTAGTGATTTCATTTGCGCAATGTTCTTCTTATTCCTTATTAGATTATAGAATATGTTACTGTGTTATTCTTAGCACCTAGCATTCTTAGCACATGGTGATTGGTCAATAAATATTGATGGAATTAATGACTAAATCATAAAGATAAAGAAGCACTGGTATTAATTTATGAGATGAAGTTAAACTAAGGTTAAAACTAAAATTGAACAAAAACCAAACAAAAAGCAACATAAGCTCTCAAGAAGTCTTTAAAGCTTAGGAACAGAAGAAAGAGACCTGATCCAAACAACTGGAGAATCATTGCTCTAGTTACATGGAAGATAAATACACACACACACACACACACACACACACACCACCTTACCTCTTTAAGTAAGTTTGCTATGTAATTCTCCATATGCCTTCACTCCTCTTCCATTTACAGAACAAGATGTTTCTCTGTTCCAAACTTGGTTTCCATGACTGTTGTCATGGAAATTAACATGATATCATCATAAGAAAATCATATGTATGTCATGGAAATTAATGTGACCTCATAGGAACAAGGACCTCCCGCATTATTTTTAAGCACAATTAGTAACTTAATGATTTACTCTAAAGTTTTTTTTGTAAATATGTTGTATCTGAAAAGGAGATTATGGGAAAGATTTTCAAGCACAATTTGATATAAAATATTCTGAGTTCTCTGGGACAAAAGCAAAATATAAATTCAAAAAACATTACCATCTCGTTCATTCTATATTTATTTTAATTTTTTTCTGGTACTGAGAATAGAACCCAGGGGTGCTTTTCCATTGAGCTACATCCATCCCTTTTGGTTTTTAAGTTTGAGATCAAAAACACCTTCTTATAACTTCTGAAGTTTTAAATTGCTACATGTACAGTGCTTTGAAAAACTAAGTTTTCCATCCTTCTATTTATTGCTGTGAGCAGATATCTTAATTTTGTATTCTTGTGAAGTTTCTTTCAAACCTGTTTATTTTTAATAAAAACTTGATTTTTAGTTTATAAAAAGAATAGTTGTCTATTATTTTTCTATTAAAGCGATTCCACAATGCATAACTATATACCTATATATTTTTGTAAACTTGTACAAATTTCTTTAGGATGGATTCTTAGGGTAGAAATTCCTTGTTTAAATGGCATATGCATTTTGACTGATATTGTCAAAATGCACTCTAAGAAAAGGCTTTACCAATTGTCATTCTTCCCAAAAATGTGTATCAGTATTCTTTCCCTTAAATACAATTTTTATCAATATTTAAAATATTTGCCAGTCTGGTGGGAAAATTGATACATTGGTATGATTTCAATTTAATAATGAGGTTGATTTTGAGCACATTTATTGCCCAGTTGTATTTATGATTGATTGATTTATATCCTTAACTCGTTTTTCTAACAATACAATGATGCTACTATATAATAGATGTGACTGATAAGAATGTTGAAAGTACTTTCCCAAATTATTGTTATTTGCAAATTTTTATTTATGATGTCTATCACCATACAAAGTCAATTTTTTTTCTTTATAGTTTCCGAGATTGAGTCATGATTAGAAAAGTCTATTCTAACTGAATACCATGTCTAAAAAAATCTCCATTACTTTCTGTATTTTGTTTGTAATTTAAAGTATTTAAATCTTCTGTCCATCTAGAGTTTATTCTTGTGCTTATTGCAAAGGACAAGCCAGTTTTTTAAAAATCTCAAATGAATTTGACATAATTCACAGTTACACTATTAGAAGAAGGCCTGTGTTGAAAAGGGACATTGTTTCTAAAAACACTTATTGAAAGTTAAATATGGTCATGCCATACTCAGAAAATTCCAAAAACACATATATCTATAGCCAGTGAATCTTTTTGGGGGGCAAGGGAAGTTTCTCTCTGTAATACAGTCCTCGTACACACTAGCTAAATAAAAATACTACTTTGATAGCAGTAATGATTTTTAAAAATCCATTGTTTTCAGTAATTAATAGAAGTCAAATATTATGAAAATCAAATGATTGGCAAGCAAGTTTATATTTCAAACCTAATGGTTTCCTTCTCATAAATGTTTAATTGTATGCTAGACATAAATAGTCCATGAAAGCATTTTATAGAGGCACCTCCTTTCCTGAGATCCCAAGAGTACTTTCTTCTCTGTAGTCTGGAGGTGGGCAGAACCTCTATGAAGGGAGAAGGTATTAAAAGAGTGAAAGTGTTTTGATGACCTAGCTCCACATATCCCCTGCTACCCAGTAAAAGTCCTATATTCTTTTCTTGTTTTGTTCTATCAGTGAAACTCTTTGGAAAGCAGGGACTAGTGATGTGGAAGGCAGTGGTCCAGTTACTGAAGAGTTAATTCTGGATGAAAAAGTTCTAGAGATCTGATACACAACAATGTGCATATGATTAACACTCCTATACTGTACACTTAAAGTGGGTATGATGGTAAATATGTGTTTTTTACTACAATTTTTTAAAAAAGTTAAATATGCATTATAGTGCTTTTTGTTGTTGTTTGTTTTGTACTGGGGATTGAACCCAGGGGCACTCAAACACTGAGCCACATCCCCATCCCTTTTTTTTTTTTAAATTTTGAGGCAGGGTCTAGCTAAGTTGCTCAGAGCCTTGCTAAGTTGCTGAGGTGGGCCTTGAGCTTGTGATACTCCTACCTCAGCCTCCAGGTTTCTGGGATTACAGGTGTGCACCATCCTGCTGGGCTGCACTGTTGTCTGTTTTTAAATCAGTCCACAAATTTTTGAGTTCTATTATGTATCTTGTTACTGGATACCAAGAAATGTAGCTGATGATTTTAGGTCTTAAGAAACTAGCAATTAAGTTGAAAGAAAAGTTAAGTACACACAACAAGTAACTGACAACCGCAGGCAACATAATGATACCAAACAAGGGGGAATTTAGGAGTAGACAGGACTCTCTTTGGGCTATAATGATAGAAATATTTGTTAATTATTTAAATGGCCTTTGAAGCATTTTCTAAAGGGATCCTTTTAATACATTTAGGAGATATTATCTTTGTTTAACAGAGTAGCAAACAAAGGCTCAGAGATTGTCATTTACTCAAGTTTACACAGTAGAACTGGGAACTAGTCTCATTGTTTTTCAGCTCTTATTCTTGGTGAGAGTTGTTTAAATTGGCATTGAAGTTTTGCTGCCAGAAACATTTTCAGGGCTAGTATAGAACCCAAATGCACTGGGAATATTTGGTTATATATTTGCTACAATTAGAATAATTCATTCTTCTCTATCTTCCTGCCTTAGAGCATGGAGTGACTTTTAGTACAAAAATCACAATTTTTTTTCTCCAATCACACTGTGATACAGTGAGGACTAGCATAAAAGTATTCAATTCCACTGCTTTACACATAGCCCTTTTGTTGTTAGATGTTCCTTACTCATAATGTCTGACATCATTCTTCAAAATCATAACATATGTGCTATTTTTGAGATAGTTCTGATCTGACCCAGGTATGTCAGAAAGGAACACATGGATCAGAATAAAGATAGTAAGAATTCAGAAGCAGTCATTGGGGCTAAGCCCACATGCCTTACACACATTTAAAAAACCATATCCTGCTACTTCATAGGTTGACTTCTATCCAGAAAGTACAGGAACATTATGTGTGTTCACACAATAACCCTATCTGATTACCCAGGGTCAAGCTTCTGTTTACCTTTGTAGAAACCATATCCAGAGCCAGCGGGACAACTAAAACCTGTGCTTTTCACCAATTACCTTTTCTACCACTTCGAGGCAATATAAGCTCTGAAATTATTTCTACAATATCACCCAAACAATAAGAAAAAGCCTCTGTTCCTCCCCACTCCCAACCCTACCCCCAAAGTGTGTCCGGTTAAAGGTAACACACAGATACAACTGTCAGGGGCTTAGCATTTTGAAAAAGAAGGGTAGTGCTGCCCTCTACTGCTGGATGTTAAAAGTGTTAAAAATAAATCCTGCTGGTTTTGGGCAAGATTGACAATCTGCTACATTGTTCTAAACCATTTTTCACATGTTTTAAAGACAGTGTGTTCTTGGCAAACACATTGAATTTGTTTCTTTCATTATTTCTTCATTTATATTCATCTTGTACCAAAGCCAGGGATTTCAGGACAGCCCTTCCCCTGCAAAGGACATCACAACTTAGGGGGATGGAGCTTAAGACTTTGCTTTAGCAGCAAGACACTATCTGTGATAGATGGTTTAGGGAGCAGGGCAAGGAGGGGGAGATCTTTTCTGACTTTAAGGCCTATAGCCTTCCCATTCTTTTGTGAATTGGAGTGTCTTCATTTGCTTTTTTGCTCAGGTAATCCATTTCTTTCTCTCTTTTTTAAATATTTATTTTTTAGTTGGACACAATATCTTTATTTATTTATTTTTATGTGTTGCTGAGGATCGAACCCAGGGCCTCGCACGTGCTAGGCAAGCTCTCTACCGCTGAGCCACAACCCCAGCCCTCCATTTCTTTCTTTGTGTTTTTTGTTTGTTTTTGTTTTTGAGTAGAGATGACAGCTACTCTGCTGTTCTGAGTAGAGTGGAATTGTGTTTCAAAAACACTTTTTCTCCCCCACTGGAAAACAACTTTTATTAAGATCCTGCCAACTGCACAACCTGTCCCTGACATTAAGCACCTTCTTCCTTCTCAATCCTGTCTTTTTAAAGTGGTCCCATGAACACTTTTTTTTTTCCTCCTCCATTGTCTAGAATTGGCTGTGGCCAAACTTGGAATTGGTGACCATGAACTTAAGGTTGATCTTCTTTAGTTCTGTGCCTTATCAGCAAAGACATATGGAAGGTGAGCAACCGCTTTTTGGATCCCACCACACAGACTTTCAGGATGACAAAGTCATCGGGTCACTTCACCATTGTGGATAAAACCACCCAGAGAGTTGATGCTCTTTTCAGACAGGTATCGTCAGTGGAGGCATTGTTCTTGACCAGTTTGCTGTCCTTAATAAGGTAGCCTTGATCATTCTTGTAGATCTTGTTGATCTCAGTGTGGTGACAGTAGCCTTCTGTCCAACCTTTGCCATAGAGAAGGCCATATGGGCAGGGTGTCATGCTCCAATAAGGCAATCTAGCACAGCCCTCAGTGGGTCTTATGGGGCAGTTTCTTGATGTGCCAGTGACTGGTGACTCCTTTGTAGCGTTTGCCTTTGGTCACCCCAGTGACATTGATTATCTTATCCTGCCCAAGCACCTGGTTCATGGGGACATGCTGCTCCAGCCTCTCCTGAAATCAGTCAAGTTTATGGGCCACAATATCCCTTAATCACCTGGATCTCCATCAGGTGGGCCTTCTGGCATATAGTAAGCAGGTGCATCTGAGGGTGGGCAATAATGCAGATGATCTGGCAGTACTTCAAGCTGCTAAAGTCCTTCTTTAGCTGCTTCTTGTCCCTGTCATCCTGCCATTTCTTGCAGAATTTGGTGAAGGCCTTCTTCTTAGGTCTATGCCAGTTCTTATGTAAGTGATCGTGTGCACTAATGTACTCTGCAAAGATGGACTTGTAGGTCCTGAGGCCTCCAGAGGTTTCCATAGAACACACAGTTCCTACAATTGCCCCACGTGGCGTCTCCACAGTGGTCACAGCCTTTACAACTTCCTTCTTGTTCACTTTGGATCCTGGCATACAATGTGAGTCATGCCAACCTTGAAGCCCAGAAAGGCTGTGGGGTGGATGGACTTGGAATGGTCCATCTTCCAAGGGGAATCTCCTTACCTTTCCATGGTGCCTGATGCTGCACTGCCAAGTAAAGAAGCCCAAGGATCCACATTTGGGAGCAAAGAACTTCCTATGAGACATCAAAGCCCATAGATAAGGCTCTAAAACACTTTTTATTCTTCAGAAAAAGGCAGTATAGAATACAAAGGGCTAGTATTAACACACTTGCAAATTAATTAATTATATGGTCTTGTTACCTTTAAATTGCTTTGGGAATTTACAGATATCTACAAAGTTTTTCTTTTCTTTTTTTTTTAGGATTTTAGATACTTTAAAAATTGTCTTATCTGCTTTCTTTTTCATTTAAAAAATATTTTGAAGCGCATGACTGAAAGAGGCCAGATCAGATAGATTTCAAAGAGAGTTAGCCTATTACACCACAGTTAGGCAGTAAATGTAATATCTGTGACAATAATCGTAGTTTCTACAACTATGTGTATATCCCCCTGTCTACATATACATGTGTATTATACACACACATATATACATATAAACATGTATTTATATATATATGCATATATACATGTATATTATATATATATATATATATATATATATATATATATATATATATATAAAACACATATATGTATTACAATTTACAGGTAGGAATACCAAAACTGACATATAAGTAATTTACTCAGAGTTTCAAAACTAGTAAGAAGCAAAGTTACAATTTTATTTCAGGCCCAACACTATGTGGCTTATCATTCATTTAAAAAAATAAATAAGTATCAAAGCCAAGTGCTTGGAAACAATATTCATGATGATGATGAGGATAAGGAGGAAGAGGAGGAGGAGGAGGAGAAGTGGGAAGCTCAAATACTTATTGAAGTTTTATTAAGTATCAGATATAGTTTAAAGAGTTTTACATGAAATCATTTAATTATATGAATTCACTTAATCTTCATGACAAAACCATGGTGTAGAATTATTATCTTCATGTTATAGATGAGGAAACTGAGGCATACAGAAGAAATTCAGTTCCAGAGGCCATGCTTTTAACCATTATGCTATACTGTTTCTAAAGTAAAGTACAAAAACTCTACAGCACAACACTTTCTAAATGATGCCCTGGAAATTCATTGCAATCAACACTTAGGTGAAACCATCAAAAGTTCGGAATCCTGTTGATATCTGTTAAAAATCTCAGCACCTCCCCCTGCCACCCATCCTTAGGAAATGTGAACCCAGAGACGCTTTACCACTGATTTAAATCCCTGGTTCTTTTTATTTTGAGACAAGGTGTCACTAAGTTGTTGAGGCTGGCCTTTAATCTCGTGATCCTCCTGCTTCAGGCTCCCCAGTAGCTGGGAATTTATAGGCACACATCACCATGCCCAGCTCAGTAACTTTAAATAAAGTCATGCATAGGTGGGTTCCCAGTTTAAGAACTAACCTTAGACTTCGTCCATTCCAGGACTCAGATATGCCTTTCTATGAGACAGGAAGCAATAATCCTCGCTTGGTCCAGTTCCATGTGTGTAGATAGGGAAAGGGGTCATACATAAGGGAGGGAGGTAGAGAATCAAGGAGATAGGATTTCATCGAGACTCAACCAGGATATAAGCTAGTTAATTTTGGCATAGAGGTTGGTCATCAAACAAGTTCATCATCAAGATAATCCTTATTACAGTGGGAGAAAAATAACTCCTGAGTGGGGCTCTTACCGCCCATTATTTAGCCACACTATGACTCTTTTCTTTTCTTTCCTTTTGGTACCAGGGATTGAATCCAGGGGCACTTAACCACTGAGTTACATCCTAGCCCTTTTGTTATATCTTATATAGAGATGGGGTCTCACTGAGTTGCTTAGAGCCTTGCTAAGATGCTAAGGCTGGCTTTGAACTTTGCGTCCTACTGCCTTAGCCTCCTGAGCCAGTGGGATTAAAGGCATGTACCACCACACCTGGCCACACTACAACGCTTGAGTGGATTTCTTTCTTTTTTAAAAAAAATTGTATATGTATTTTTAGTTGTTGATGGGCCTTTATTTAATTAATTTATTTATATGCAGTGCTGAGAATTGAACCCAGTGCCTCACATATGCTAGGCAAACGCTTTACCACTGAGCCACAACCCCAGCCCCTTGAACAGATCTTTTATAGTATTTTTTTCCCCAGAACTGAACTTGAACCCAGGATATCACACATGCAAGACAAGCATTCTACCACTGAGCTACATCCCCAGCCCCCCCCTTTTTTTTAGAAATTGACAGTCATTTATCAATTATATTACAAAGATTTTTGTTGAAAAATACCTATTTTTCTCCAGAATTAAAAGAATTCAGTAAAGAAAAGTGTTTTGTCCATAGGATTAAAAAGAAAATTCTACAAAAATGGAGAAATAATTATTTTTATTTTTAGACAGGGTCTCTCTAAATTACCAAGGCTAACCTCCAATTTTTGATCCTCCTGCTTCAGTTTCCTGAGTAGCTGGGATTAGAGACATGTACCACCATACCCATAAAAAACTTTGTTTTTTAAAAGAAATATTTGTTCAGCCTACAACTCAGTTTCCAAATAATACCCTACCCTTAGTGACAGCATAGGCCCAAATATAACCATCCCCAAAGCATTATGTACTTGAGTGCAAAAAGTGTAAACTCCTCCCTCTCCTGACTTGTTCTTAAGTTTAGTAGACCTCCTGGGTATTTGTAGGGGCAAGACTGAGTAAAATAAGCTGGTATGAATTTGCTTAGAGGACCATGCAGTGCCCACTGCTGAGCTGCCTCTTATGTTCTGGAACAGCCCTGAAGGTTTCAGATTTCCAAGAGTGTATATCTAAAGAAATTCATTACAGATACAGCTATTGCTGTGTGGGCTCTTAGTTCCTGTTTTCCAGTTCTTGTGAGAAGAGGGAAACAAGTCAGAAGGAATATAGTAGGCAGAATGCTTGAAAAGATCGTTTTAAGGAAGTCAGGAAGCAATGAGAATGCCAGCCCCTTTCTCTTCTGACCCTTACTGCCCATTCCCTAGCCACTTTGCCAGGCTGCCTACCTGATTGTGTGGTATTAGACTCTGTGAGTCTTTTGTTTCAGCAAGGAGGCAGTGTTGAGTCAATTCTAAGTGTTAAATTTAGCCATGACCTAGAAGGCATTTTGTTTATTTCAAGATTGGTATTTTACTTAAGGGGACAGACTTAAGAGCTCAAGACAGAACAGTACTAAACTTAATCTCTAAAATCCTTTCATTCCTGAGGAAAAGAGTTGGAGACTTGGATCCCATATGATATATAGGATTCTCTCCTTGTCCCTACCCATCCTCAGTTACTGTCCTTTCTAAAATTCAGAGTGGATATTATGGGGACATGAAAAAAAAAAACAAAAAACCAAAAACACTTCATATGACACTTTGTCCCTATCAGCATTGGCTTGATTATGGAGCTGATTACTCTGTCAATAAGTTTTATTTAGTCTTATCACAACTGATAATATTTAGGCAAGCTAGGCTTGTTTTTCTTGCTGGGAATGACGCAGAGAGTGACCAGGATATTGTTGGCCAATACTGTGAAGATCATACTTATAAATCAAATTCTGGAAGGGCAAGGTTGTGGAACACCCCTCTCAGCAGTTGCCCTCTGCCTCTGCCTTTGGAGGCATCAAAAGTTCATTATCATTTGACCTTCAGTGCTACCTTGCAATCTGTGGAGGAAACTGTTATTAATGAAACACCGAGGGCAGTTACCTTTAGAACCAGAGGCAAAGTTTCCAAAAAAGAAGTAGATGATACAAAAGGTCAGCAGGTGTTACACTAAGTACTTTGGCTTATATTTTGAATGGAAAACTCATTTTAAGATTTATCATATTATCTGATGATTAGAGTCTATAACATTTTCTTCAGAGACAACAAGAGAACTAACTCCAGCATTTGTTGTTAGTAAGTACAAGAAACGGAGGGGGGACTTATACAGGTTAAATCCCTGGCCAAAAAGCATCTACATGGGGTGAGGCAGATGTGCAATAACAATAGTTAACATTTGTAGGGTGCTTATTATATGCAACTAAACACTTAATGTGTATTAACTCACATAATTCCCACAACAACCCTGAGGAAAATATTATTATTTCCACTTCACACAGCTGGAACAAAGAGGTTAAATAACTTGCCTAAACTTGCTTGAGTTAGTAAGAGATAACCAGAATGCAAACTCAGGTAGTCTGGCTCTGGAGCCAGGTTCCTCACCATAAGGATATTTCCTAAAATTGTAATATGGCTAACAAAGCACAGAAGCACAGGAAAACAATTTTGACTAGAATGAGGGTTAAGGGGAGGCTTGACATTTGGTGTTGGTCTTCAAGGTCACACAATAGGTGCAGAAGGAGACTGGCGTGGAAAGACTCTCAGGGAAAGGATTAGCCTTAAAAATGACAGCAATATCTGGCCCAGTGCATGAGTGGGAAGACAGCTGCCGAGGGAGGGTTTTTTTGGAAACATTTTTTTTAGTTGTAGATGAACACAGCTGAGGATGGAACCCAGTGCCTCACGTGTCCTAGGCAAGCCCTCTGCCGCTGAGCCAGGACTCCAGCCCCTTCCTTAGGGTTCCTGAAGGTCCCTTGAGGACCAAGACCCTCTTTGTAAGGAACTGCGGAGCAAAATTCTCAAACTAGAAGAGCGGTAGAAAGGGATTCGTGATCATCGCCCATTTTTAGAAAGATCTTCCTGTCAGCAACCAAGGCAGGGAGCACATCCACATTTCTTTCTGGGGGAAACACCCGGCAGGGACGGTCAAGGTCGCCCGCGTGGCCTCCCGAGCTGCACGTCTAGGCTGTAGACGCCCATCCCACGTACAAACGCCGGGGATTTGGCTGCCAGCCCGGCCCGGTCGGGTCAGGAACGTGCGCGCAGCCAGGCCTGGCAGTGACAACATCTCCTCAGCGGGAACAGAAGGACCCGTCCTTTGGATTTCCCGCTGGCCACCTCCCCCTCGTCTTCTGGTCCTGGAAGGTCAAGGAGGATGCCCCATGGGGACTGCGGCCGCTGGGTTCCTCCTCTCAGCCCCCAAGGAATAAAAGCCTCAGTGATTGGAACACGCTCTGCCAATCAACCCTAGTCTCCCCCCCCTTCTCCGTCAGCGTAAATAGCATTGGTTGCATCATTACCGGCCTCCAATAAGATTCTCTTCTTGGATTGGCTAATAACACCCCCTCCTTCCTCTCTGGTTTAGTCAGGAGCTTGTGATTGGTTATTCGCGTTGCCAAGCTCCGGACGCGGCTCGACTATTGGAGGCCGGGAGCCCGCCTCCGCCAGCTAGTGAAGGTGAGCGTCTCCTCCAGTCGCCGAACCGAGCCCCAACCGAGCAGCTAGCTCCAGGTCCCCTGTCAAGGCTCTCCGCAGATTCCTGCTCTGTATCCATGGCGCCTCCGTCAGTCTTTGCCGAGGTTCCGCAGGCCCAGCCCGTCCTTGTCTTTAAGCTCACGGCTGACTTCCGGGAGGATCCAGACCCCCGCAAGGTCAATTTAGGAGTAGGAGGTAAGGATGCTGTGCCCTGGAATGTGAGCAGCGTGGGAGCGGACCCAATCCCGGCCTGGAGTCTAAGGCCCGGCTGGACACTGCCTGGAGAGGGGCACCCTGGAGAGGAGGCAGGATCACAGAGTTTCGTTCAACGTGCCCATTTTACAGATGGGGATATGGAGGCCCTGGAAATGGGAGATGTGTTCAAGGTCATTCAAAATAGGTATAGTAGCCAGAACACAAATGCATTCTTTCTGATTCCCCATCCTGTGTTCTTTATACTACATCAAAGGATTGTAAAGAGAGGGAGGAAAATAGGCTTGGAAAATAGGGGGTGGAAATAAGCTTCGTAGGCTTGGGGTCCTAGTAGCTGGGGAGTGTGTAAAGGAGAACTGTTAGCCTTAGGGAGCTTTGGTCTGGTAAATATTTGAGTGATCACCAAGTGTTGAATATACCCTATTAAACTTTGTGGGGAAGACTGAGGCTTGGTTTTGTTTTCAAGGATTTCAAAATCAGCAAGTGTTGCACACCAGAGATCTGAAATGCTTCTGAGATGTGTTAATACTGCCTGGAGGGATCTAGGAAGATGGTTCTGACCCTCACAGATGTGGTAGGAATGGGTAGATACCGTGGAGTAGATCTTACTTTCCACACATCCTTGTCTTCATTTCTTTTTTCTTTTTGTTTTTAATTAATGTATTATAGTTATACATAGCCATATTCATACACACACATAATTTGATCATTCTTTTTTTTTTTTTTAAGAGAGAGTGAGAGAGGAGAGAGAGAGAGAGAGAGAGAGAGAGAGAATTTTTAATATTTATTTTTTAGTTCTCGGTGGACACAACATCTTTGTTGGTATGTGGTGCTGAGGATCCAACCCGGGCCGCATGCATGCCAGGCGAGCGCGCTTGAGCCACATCCCCAGCCCAATTTGATCATTCTTATTCCCAAGTACCTTTCCTTCCCTTGTCTTCATTTTTTTATTGTATTTCTTGGGCCTTGAACAACTCAGAGCATTGGCCTCAGTTTACCCATCTGTCAAGAAAAATATTTGTATTTCAAAGCCTCTGAAATTCCTTTTAACTCTAACCTTTTCTGGTGAATTTGTTATTCCAATCATTCTCATTTGTATGTTTGAAGTGCCACAGACACTTTCTTGATTTGTTTTTTTGCCACATAAAAAGGCCAGCCAGGAATATGAAAATGAGTAGGCTGATGTCCTGTGGGAGGAAATAGGCTTAGAATAAGAGGATTAGAAATTTTGGAAAGAAAAATTGAAATTATTTTGTAGTATAGGGTGACAAGAGGGATATTCAGAATTGTGCTTCCCATAGAGAGTATTTGTGTCTGTACAGAGTGCTTGTTTAAAAACGAAACAAACACAACAACAAAACTCCAAAGAGCAAAAGCTTCACCAAGAAGTAAAGGAGGAGAGGTGAGGGTAGAAAAATCATTAAAAAGTAATGGTTTTTTGAAGTTGGGTGGTAGGCACATGGCATACATGAATATTCTCTCAACTTTTGTATATGTTTGAAACCTTTCATAATAAAGCATTTTTAAAAAGTCAATACTGCATTGTCTGCCCATAGAAGGAATGTGATGTTTTTAGCAGACCTCAGACTGGGAGAAATAGTACAAGATTGTTTCAAATTAAATTTGAATGGGTACCATTCAAGCTTTTAATCCTGAACCTACCAGTATTTCTTTATTGATTAGTATTAATCTAAATATCTTAATCTCCTTTGAACAATCTTACAGTTTTCCCCCCCTTTCCACATTTTTTTTACTAGTGCATTATAGTTTTACATAATGATGGGATTCATTTACATATTTGTACATGCACACACTATAACAATATCATTTGGTCACAATCACTCTCCGTACTTTCCCTCTCCCTCCCCTCTTCCCACCCTCCTCCCTTTCTTCTATTGATCTCCCTTTGATTTTCATGAGATTCCCCACCCCTTCCCACCTTTCTTTTTCCTCTCTAGCTTCCATACATGAGAGAAAGCATATGACCCTTGACCTTTTTACAGGGTTTTTGTGAAGATTAAATGTGTTTAAAGTATTTAGAACCATGTCTGGCACAGAAGTGAAGGTTATATAAATGTTCACTATTGTTGTTTTGGCATTTCTTTGAATGGATCTTATAAAAGATGTTGAGTAAATATTTTCAGCACAAGAATTGAAAAATGAAATATGACATTGGTTCAGAAATAAACTGCTTATGCAGAGAAAAAGCTCCCAGTTCAGCCAGGAGTGATTGGCTTGGAATCCATCTTTAGCTTAGATGGCCACCTCATGTATTATTTTCCAGGAACCCAGGAACTGTGAACAAATGAGTAATGCATGTGATCTCATTTAATGCTCATAGCAAACCTGGAAGGTTGTTTATAACCATTACTCCTTTTTTTTTTTTTACATTTAAAAAAATATTTATTTTAATTAGGTATATATGAAAGCAGAATGCATTTTGATTCATTGTTCACAATTGCAGCACAACTTTTCCTTTCTCTGGTCGTACACAATGTAGCGTTGCACCATATGTGCAGTCACAGTGTACTGAGGGTAATGATGTCTATCTCATTCTGCCATCTTCTTACCATTTACTCTTTAGAAGTAAGGAAGCTGAAGCCTAGAAAGAAGAAAAGATTTTCCTGAGGTCATGTGACCACAAGTAGAAGAGCTGGAATTCCAGCCAGGTCTCTTAGACCCAGTCCTCTATTTAGGTTCCTTTAGATGGTCTGGGGACAGCCAGTGGACTATAGTGGGAAAAGCCAGGAGACCTAGGCCCAGCTCTGTGGTTCAGTGACATGACCTTGGGAGGATTATTTAACATCCTTCCAATTCAGTCTGTAAAATGAGAAGCCAGAAGTGAATGAGCTGTCTCTAAAATTTTACTCTCAAGATTCAACTCTACCATAAGTCTACTCCAAGATCCACTGACACATTCTGTGACTGTACTATAAGATGTTAATTTTGGTGACCTCATCAGTTAGTTGAGAAGGAAATGAATGAGGTTAGGTGTGAAATTTGATATGTAAATGAAAGATGTTATATCTAAATGTTTTTAATCGTTACTGTGAACCATCTTTTTATGAATGGTAGGTGCTCAGATAAGGATCTAATTGAAATAGAGTAGAATAAAGTTCTCTTTCCAGCTTTGGTATGTCCCAGCTTTACTTACACACATCCCCAAGTATATCCTTTTTGAAGGAAATGTAATTAATTGCTGACTTTGGGAAAGATGCTCCCCATCCTCCAAGTTAAGATGAAACCTAACGAAGGTTATTTAGCTGAGGTTCTAGAAATGTTGGGCATTTTTGATAAAGTACAACTATAATCTCATTAGCTAGTTCCTATTTGCAGATGGTTTCCCCAGGGAGTTTCTTCTTGCTGTGATGAGTTCAGTAGTTTCCTTATACTTAAATAGAGCAGAGTATCATATTTTCCACTGTAGCACAAGGCTTACTTTCTGAGTGGATCATTTTAGTGCTTTGCAAAACTGAAGACTGAAGTAGCTTTAAGGGTAGGGAGACAAGGATCTAACCTGATGCAGCCTGCAGCAGAAAATTTCTTTGAAGACTCTAGTACATTTTTTTCATGTAAATTTAGCTTCCTTTTGGCCCAGATAAACTGTGTTTGCTTTAATAGTTGTTGTTTTCAGTGTGGTTGTCTTAGTATCTTCAAATAAAATTGTTGGAAAGATGTACTTCAAACAAAATTGCTGGAAAGAGGTACTATCTTAGGTGTTTCTGAGGATCCCTGGTCCCTTCCTAGTTGGAGAAGGGTCTTGGAGGTGTACTTGCATAGGCTCTTGGGTGGGGATGGGTGAGGGAAGTGGAGAACTTGGGAGGAGGATGAGGATGGTAGTTGGATCATTTAGTTTTCTGTGTTCTTCTTTTCTTTCCTTCTGCAAAACAAGACTGCCAGGCCCACGTGAAAGCTGTGTGAAACCTCTGAAAGGCCAGGAAGAAGGGCATTAGTGCATGGAGCAGGGAAGAATGTTGATAAGAAGATTTCTGATACAGTTCCCTGGGGCTGCTTGCTTCATCTCTTACTCTTAAAAAAAAAAAAAGTTCTTGTATGCCTTCTTGCTTCTTGGATACTGTTGCAGTCTAATTTTTATTATCCTTATGATCTTGGGAAAATTAATTTTTTTGCCAAATAGATATTTTTGGGGTATTTTAAGAATTAAATGAGAGTCAAGAAATGTAAAGTATTAGTACCATGCCTAGTCTGTAGAAAGTAATTCGGAATTCCTTGTTCTATTACTGTGGCTTCAGCCACGGCAGTGTCTATAATGATGGTATCTTCCCATCCCAGCCCTTTTCTCTGAATGACCTTCATCTTTTCTTTTTATTCCCCTGTGTTCTGTGTTCTAGATCTTCATTAACTCTATCACCACTATCTACTTGTTATCCAGACTACCTGGGGACTTTGGAACCATTAGCAACCCTTTCCCCAGTTCCACATTTATTTGTTTGGTCATCGGGTTCTGATTTTTCTACCTCATAAGTCTGTTTTGAATATCTTTCCTTCTCTTTGTCCCCCTCTGCCTCTACCTTAATTCAAGACTTCATGATTCCCCTTCTGGATTGTTGCAGGAGCCTTCTGACTTAGCTACCTGCCTCTGTCCTCTTCAGTTTGCTTTCTGTGGTGTCACTGAAGTGATCCTGTCAAAATAGACAGCTGTTCACATCACAGTCTTGCTTCACTGCCTTTAGTGGTTTCCCCATGGAGAGAAGTTCCTTAGAAGTGACTCCTTGAGCCACTCCCTGCTGTTCCTCCATGGATACTATTTCCAAGCCATGAAAATGCACAACCTCAAAAACCCTGTGTTCTCCAAGCCTCTGGGACCTTGCACAGGTGTTCCCTCTGTCGGGAATACCCCTCTTCCTTTGCCTGTCTTTTAATCTGTCATCTTTCATACCTCATCCTCTGTAAAATCATCTCTGACCCTTCAAAGAAGAATTAAAGACTTAATGTACTGTGCTTCTTGGAAGGCAGACAGTACCTTATTTTATCTTTTCCATCTCTGTGTAGCTTTTCCTGATGTGTCTGGCTTATGGTAGATTTAGTAATTCTTTGTCAAGTGAATGAGTAAAGGAAAGGAAGAATGAGAAATGCATGGGTTCAACAGGAACGAACCTCCCAGGAGAGGAAAAATAGTGATTATTGATAATATAATACAGGTGTTGGACCTCCCTGCTCCAATCACCCTAGAGGAATCTGTGATTCTGCCTCCCTAGGGCAGTTAGGTGAGGTGGGCAGTTAGGTGAGGCATTGGGAACACATCTAGAACTGAACCTGGGAGGAACTGGGCAATGACAAAGGATGGGGAGGACTGAATTGGCCAACTTGTCTGTTGTCACGGTACAGAACCAATGCCTCTCCCCTCATCCCCACCCTCAGATGGTATTAGAGTTTTCTTGAGGATTTCACAGAGTATACAGTAGTGCTGAGAACAGCAGTACTATGGTCTTCCTCTTTCATATCTTATTTATTTAGAATATATTATTTATGAATACTATTACCAAAACATATAGCATAATTGTATTACATAATGTATAAACAACCAAACACAGACCCTAATCATAATAGAACTGGTTTTTCTATGAACATTTAAAATTTTGTACATCAAAATAATATCCTTTCTAGGTAGTCCAGATGTGCAGCTATTGCTAAAGATTTCTGGAAATTCTCTTTTGAAATGGCCTTTGAAGCAGTAAGACTCCCACGAGAAACCATCTCTTCATTATATCAGGCAGTTTGTTCACCCACCCTCTATGCTGGAGATAATGCAAGTTTCACTTCCAAAAATTAAATCAGTGTTCAAAGAATGATTTGGCACTGCTGAGGATGTTGCCAGTATTGAGATGCTGCCTCTAAAAACAATTCCACCAAAGAGCACCCAGAATACTTTGAACAGTGGTAACATTGTGTTCAGATAGGGCGATCTGCTTCAGGACAGCTGTTACTCGAAGTAGTTGTTTTGGTATGGATTTAAAGAAACCAGCTCAAATCCTACCTGGTGAAGGAGACTATTGGAACTTGTGGCAAGGGAGTTAGTTTGGTGGGTTGAGGGTAAATATGAGTGGTACGACAGTATTGTGAATTAGATTCATCAACCCAGGGACTGACTTTGGTTGTTTAGTGGTGTGTCAGTCTGGAGCTCTGCCCATGTTTTTATTGTTAGCTTGATATATTTCCAGAGTTGCAGATGTCACATTTCTGGAGGGTAGATTAGCTGAGAGAAGACAGACACAAGATTAAAATGATCCCACAAGGTCTTTCATGTGTTGTATACCTTCTGACCTAGTAGTTTTACATTTAGCAATATTTCCTATGAAGCCACTTATGAGTATGCATAGTAACAGCATTCGCCATGATGTTCATAATAGCAAATAATTAAAAGCAACATGATTAATTATGATGGAAAAGTACATTACCTTGCTACTAAAATATGTTGTAAATGGCTTATATGTATGAAAAATGTACAATTGCATTCATAATAAGTAAAATGCAAATTACTCATAAGATACATTTGCACTTTCATACTGGTAAAATTTCACTCAGTGGGTGAGGCCGTGGGGAAGCAGACACCTTTTTGTATTGCTGGTAGGAATGCAAACTGATATATTCCTATGGAGAATAATTCAGAAATAGCTGTTCCAATTACAAATATACTTACCTCTTAGCCAACTCTTCCATTTTCAATCCTGTAACTTGTAGATAGGTTTGCATACATGTGAGATAGCATACCTATAGGGTTGTTCACTGAAGTATTGTTTTAATAGCCAACAATTATAACTCAATGTTTAACAAGAGACTGGCAAATAAAATATGATTCATCAGTTAAGTAGCTATAAAAAAGAAGCGAAATATAAAAAAGACCTTTAGGTGGAAAAAGTATGAATAAAACAGTGTACAGTATATTATACACTACCTTTGTTTAAAAAGACAGATATAAGAAACTGTATTTGCTTGTGTATATGGAGGAAGATTCTGAAGGATACATATGAAACTGACAACAGTTGTTATTTATGGAGGGAGGAACTAGGAGAAAAAGAAGGATGGGCTGGGCGTGGTAGAATATGCCTGTAATCTCAGTGGCTCAAGAGGCTGAGGCAGGAGGAGCGCAAGTTCAAAGCCAGTCTCAGAAAAAGTGAGGCACTAAGCAACCCTGTCTCTAAATAAAATACAAAATAGGGCTGGGGATGTGGCTCAGTGGTTGAGTGCCCCTGAGTTCAATTCCCGGTAACACCCCCTCTCCCCCCAAAAAGAGAAAGAAGGATGGCATGGGAGTATGCAAGCATATCGCCTTTCAGAATAGTTGGTGAAAGATATTTATAATATAAATATAAATGGAAAAATGTATGGAAAATCCTGTGTACAGTAGGATTCATATTTTTATAAAAGAATATACCCATAGGGGGGAAAACCCAGGATGGTTTCACACCACATTTGCATGCCCCTTGTCTGAGTGCTTTTTACTTTTGGATTTTTCTAAATTTATTACCATTAACGTGTGTTGTTCAGTAAATATTAACAATACCTAAAATGTGATATTTTAAAAAGTCAGGGATTAGTGTTGAACAGAAATCATCAAGATAAACTTGATCAGAATTACTCTAAAATTTTAGCCAGGTGGTGCATTCCTGTAATCCTAGCAACTCAGGAGGCCGAGACAGGAGGATCATGAGACTGAAGGCTAGCCTAAGCAATTTAGTTTAGACCCTATCTCAAAAAAGTATAAAGGGTCGGGGTTATAGCTCAGTGGTAAAGTGTTCTTGGTTTCAATGCCCTGTGCTGAAAAAACATTTATATAGTTATATATTACGTTTCAGTTTTCCAAATACTACACCTTCCATGTAGGTGTAGTATTGTTGGAGACATATACATCCAAGCAGAGAGGCAAATGATCTCTCAGGAATTCTACTCAGTCGATTTGCTTGAGTGCAAGGCTAGAACAGCTGCCTCCTAAAGCTATAATCCCAGCACATCCATAGAATAGTGTAGGGTCAAAATCAGTGGATAGGATAACTCAAAGTGCCCTAAAAAACTTTCATTGTGGAGGAAATGTTTAGACATTTCCTATAAAGTAAGATTAAATATTGTGAAATAGATAAGTTTAGATCAATGGAAGGGTGAGGCAGATGATGTGGATAAACAGTCAAAATGGTAAACACTGGCTGCTGTCAAAATGCAGAGAGGGGACAAAGATGTGTTTGAGTGGGTCCTTGGGTGATTGTGTAACCGGTTATCAAACTCCAGTCCAGAGCATTTGTTCACTGTCCATCCTGTTTCTGCTTTTTTGAGACAAGAGGAAGAGATAGGCCTTCTCCCACCCTGTCTTTCTCCATGTTTAGGTTTGAAGGTGCAGAGTTCTTGTGAAGAGTACTTTCTTGAAACTCTTTTAGGGATATGAAGAAGGAAGAAGATTGCCGGGCCAGTGTCTGTAGAGACCGCAGTGCACTGGCAACAGGAACAGCATTTCCAAGACATTTTTTGCAAAGTGCTTTTTCCCTTCCACTTTCTCACTTGATCAGGCTCTGTGTTGTCCCAGTTTAGTTCAGCATTCTACTTTTTGGAAGACACACATTTCCAAGACTTGTAAGTTCTGTAAGGAAAACCACCATGATTGTCTTTCCATTTGCCCAGCATCTAGCCCAGGGCTTGGCCCAAAGCAGGTACTCAGCAAGTGAAGGTGCTTTACTTCAGTTTTGGTCACTCTTCTGACTGGAAGGTGCTGAATTCTGTTCACAGTTTTAGATTCTGACTTGAGTGAAGCCTGAAACTCCTCTGTCTGTATCTCTTTTCTGTGCTCAGCTTATCGCACAGATGATTGCCAGCCCTGGGTTTTGCCAGTAGTGAGGAAAGTGGAACAGAAGATCGCTAATGACAGTAGCCTCAACCACGAGTATCTGCCCATCCTGGGCCTGGCAGAGTTCCGGACCTGTGCTTCTCGTCTTGTCCTTGGAGATGACAGTCCAGCTCTCCAGGAGAAGCGGGTGAGTTTGGTTTGAGGATATATTTTCTCTTGAGAAATCATGAAAGTGAGAAGAGGTTGAAATTTTAATTTGTTGTAAAGTATTAGGTATTATGCCTAGTGAGCTGTCAATAAGTGTCTAAGTAGTGTGAGTTCAGAAACCTGAGGGTGCAGATAACTTGGCCATATCCAAAGCACAGTTTTTTAGTTGTTCAGTTTTGTCCAGTTGATCATCAGATTTCAGCTGTCAGGTTTGAGCCTGTCAATGGAGGTGCCAAGCAAAGGAAATTTAATGAAATCCTAAGAGACTGGAGTTCTAGACCCCCAACTCTGCCACTATTTTTGGCTACAGGAATATCATTTACCTCCTGGTCCCTACATCTATATGTTAGAAAAAGATTTATGGCTCATAGTCTCATAAGGAGTACTTGAATAGGGGATCATTTAAAGGGCTTTTCCTGAAATTATATGCAGAATTTTTTTCTGTGTACTTATTTCTGGGGAGTAGGTTTACAAGCTTTTTTATAAGATTTTCAAAAGATATCTATGGTTTCTAAAAGTTTAAGAACCACTAGTCTAGATGCTGTTTGAAGTCCCTGCCAGTTCTAATATTCCTTAATACTTCTAGTCTTGATCTCAGCATATCTCATTTAAGGGTTTATGTATATAACTAGAGACAAATGGAATGAGAACATGTTTGGAACCAGACACAGCAAAATAGGCTGTATGTAGCAGGAAGTGGTATGGGATAGGTACTTGGTGTTGTAAAAAGCCAAGGGGAGAAGGAGACCCTTGAGGACCGCAGGTGGTTCTTGAACTGAGCCTTGGAGAATGTGTGAACATGGCTAGGACACCCACCCTCAACTCTGTCATTTAGTAACACCTGGAGAGTATGTAACATGGACCCCGGGGACCTCACACCAAGGCAGTTAAATCAGAATCTTGGAGGGTACCACCTTCTACCTTTCTGTTTCTATTTCCTCTTTCCCTGCCCTCTATGGAAATATTTTTTTAAGTTCCCCAGGTAATTCCAATTTGAGAACCACAAAATACAGAGAAGGGGAAAACTGAGGGGTATTCCTCGAGACGGGGGAGTCCAGGGATAGAGGTGGATGGTAATCAAGTCTAGGTTGTAAAGAGACCTGCCTGATTAGAACTGGGAACCTGCTGGACAGACAAGGCAGGCCGATTTTGGCAGCCAGGGCAGGGGAAGCTGACTGAAGGTTTGAACAGAGAAATCACCCAATGAAAGTGTTGTTTGAAGAAGATAAGCCTGGCTGAATGGGTGGGAAAGGGAAGAGATCAGGTTTTTGCAATAGTCCAGTTAGGTGTGGTGCAATTTAAACCAGCTGCCCTTGTTGTCCTCCCAGGCCATGTTGTAGTCCATCGTGCAGTTCATGCATTGAAGGGACCACATCTTGGAGGCCTTTGAGGTATTCTTCACATGTTGCTTACAGCAGGTTTTTTCTTTTGTGTATCATGTTCCCCAGATGCTCTGCTAAGTGGAGAGGTAGGATAAAATAAAGGCTCTGGTGGAGAAACTGGAACTCAGGTCAGTGATTAGGCAAGTAACTAACTTAATTAGGGTTTTGAATGGATTGGTGTGCAAGACTGTCACTTATCTCGAGGAACTGAAGACATGTGGGTAGAAATGTTAGAGATTAGGTGTCACATGGGGAAGTTGCTCTGAAAAATCCAGTGTTTCCAGAGAGAGAGAGAGAGAGAGAGAGAGAGATTGGAAAGTTGTAATGAAGTTGGAAGGTGGGGAACTTTGGTAACTGGGGACCTGTCTTCCCAGATACTAGATAAATTAGATAAATTAGTTGGAATTAAGTTGTTGACAAATGAAAACAGATTCCATGTTGGGGAACTGCTTGCTTTAAGACTGTGCATTTCATACATAGTAACTATGTTGGCAGAGGCTTGTTTCTTCTGCTCATTGATTCCTATTTTGACCTCTTCACATTATAAGACTTGGGGCTATTGCTTGTGTCCTTGACCTGGCAACCCAGCCCTCCTTTGAAGTCCTATTCATCCTGTGCAGCGTTTTTTGATCATAGGATGTCAGTCTTCACCAGTATTCACACTGGATGCCAGTGAATATCTGAAGATCTTTGGACTGATTTAGGATACTCTGTATCTCCTTCTCCCAGGCACCAATTGCTCCTGAGCTCTGAGCCTTTCTTCTTTCCCTGGAAGTCCTTACTATTCTGAAACTACTTAGTTCAGCCCTCCATCATCTCATGTAGATCCTTCTATCAGCCTCCTCATTGATCTTCCTGTCTTTAGTCTCCTTCTCATTTTAGTATATTCTGCAAACTGCAGATAAGTGATCTTCCTTAGAAGAAAAGCTAATCGTGACACACGCCCTTTCTCCTGTAGTGGCTCTCCCATTTCCTGCAGGGTAGAATCCAGACTTTGAACTTGGCAGTGAATTTAATCAATAGTCTTTATCCTGTTCTTCCAGTTGCTTTCTTCTCATCCCCACCTGTCATTCTAAGTGCCTTGCTGTTTTTCAGACCCACCCAGCCTTGTCATGACTTAGAGCCTTGTCATGATTAGAGTATTATCATAACTTAGAGCCTTTGCCTGGCTTAGATTCCCCCTGCTCCAGATTCCCTCTCTCACTTCTCCAACTCCCTAGGCCCCATTTCCAAGTTCTTTAAGACCTGATCAAGGGTCAACTCTATGTTGAATCCTTAACTTTCTCAGGCAGGGCCAGTTGTGTGTGTCCTCTGAGTTATTCCAGCTTGGAAATAACAGTACTTACCATGTATAATTATTATAATAATGTATAGTTTTATAAGACTTTCTCTCCCACAAGACCATAACTTCCCCCCAGGGTGAGGATAATGGCTTGCTCATTTACCTGGCAGGTCTTCAGCATCTGGCTCCTATCCTGGGACCTTCCAAGATTCCTGGATGTTTGGATTCATCATTCTTCTGTTTAGTAAATGCTTGCCACAAGAGCCGGGCTCTCTGCTAGATTCTATAGTGAGCCTAGTGGAGATCAACACACAGAATCCCCTGCTCCTGCTGTTAGTTTTATGGAGACAGGCTATAAACACAACAAAGTGATCTATTATATTAAAATGAAAATGCTATTAAGAGAATCAGGATTGGGATATGTGGGAATAAGAGTGGATTCAGTTTTAACTACGGTGGTTCAGGATAGAAATACAAATGATATTTGAGCCAAAACTTGGAGAGGAGGCATAAAGAATAAATGAACCAGAAGACAAACAATAATGATGTCTTCCCTTAGATCATTCTTCTCAAGGTTTTAACATTACCAGGTCCTTTATCCATTTTGAGGAGACCTATTTTCTAGATTGCTCACTGCTTCTTATACTTTCCCATTTTCAGACTTTGGGATCTAGATGAAGTTTCCATTCTTCATCTCTCACCTAGTCATTTTCAGGTTCTGAAGTTTTGGAGCCATTGTAGGTAGCCATTGTAGGGCTCATGGGCCATAAATCCTTGTCATGTAATGACAGGCCAGTCTCTTGCTTTGACCATTGCCTCTGGGAGACCTGGGCCTTGCTGTGGTTCCATTCCACATCACCTTTCTTCAGCTAGGTGAGCACATGTTTATGTAGTACCATATACCAGAAACTGCCACAGGCACCCAGATGAACACAGCATAGCCTTGGCCATGAGTAACTCCGGTCAGCTCCCACAGTGAAGTCATAACATCAGCAAATTGTGATTCAGAAAAGGTTCTAGAGTCCAGCAGTTCTGTACTGTGTGTAGTAAACACAAAGTCCTGCCTTAGCTGGCTTCACACCAGGAAATCTGACTGGATTTCCCTTGTTCTGGATACTCCTCTTTAGCCATTCAGTTCCAGTGGAGAAGTCTGGACTTATTTACTTTGATATTAATGATTTTAGGACTTTGTTGGGCTCTAGATTAATTTGTCAAAATTAGTTCCTAGAATGACCAAATTGCTGCATTACTGATCCCAAACTTGTTTCTGTTAATTGCTGACATTTAGAGCAACTTGTATTTTGCTGAAACTATCCAGTGTTTAATACATTTTTAGGGAATGAGAATTTTTTTGAGAATTTGGTATTTCATATGTCATATATGTTATAAATGTCAAGGAGTAATACATGTTAGTGGAGTATCTGTTTCAAGCACTTTTTCAATCTTGTCTACTGACTTTCTGGCTTTTAATGAATTTACTTTCTGGATTAGGCAGAAGGTGGGGTTAAACATAAGGAGCCTGGTCTCTCACTTTTTGCCTTTGTCAACTTTTGACATCAATGTTAGGTTTTCAAAAAGACTTGAGAAGCTTCTCTAGGAAGATTTTTAAAAACCTTTTTATTATGTAAAAATTCAAATTTTTTTCTTGTGAAAGTAAGAAAAACAGTGTAATAAACAAATCCCATGTGTCTCTCACCTAGCTTCAACGTCATTTGTATGCATCATTCTTGTATAAGACTGACCCACTGTCAAAGCTGGATTATTTTACAGCAAGTTCCAGAATGAATGGTTTTAAAAATTACTGTAAAATTTTACAAATAATACTTGCACATATTCTTCTCATTAAAAAGAAAAATTTATAGATTTGACTACTCTTCCTACATCCTAGACCCCTCTTAAGAGTTTCCCCTATTAGAAGATTGGTATGTACCCCTCTTATTTAAATGTTTTCATAGGATCTTTTCCTTTCTCCTTATTCTCAGATACATTAGGTAACATGTCATTTATAATATTTGTCTACTGAGAGAATTATCCTGAAAATGAGAATTTTAAAGGGGCAGAATTAAAAGATAGATAGGCAGAATGACATACACAGGATATAGTGACCAGATGTGGGGGGTGGGTGGGAAGACCTGGATTTATTCTCAGTCCTGCCACTCACCACCTGTGTATCCTTTGGTAAACCATTTCTTTGGATCAGTCCTTATGTTTAAATGGGATATAGAATATACAGGGTGTGTGAGGATTAAATGTAAATGCCTGCAAAAACATTTAATAATGGTAAAACAGGGCTTTTATTATTGTCCATATTAGGTCACTTTTAAGATGAGAGAAGCTAAAGAGAGGAAAGTAGCATTCACATAGGGCCTTTGTTTTGTTAGAACATATCTCTATGGATTCATAAGCCTGAGTCCTAGACATGAGAGGGAGTATTACAGACTATGTCAGTGGCAGCTAGAAACACTGTTTTACAGGCTTCTGCTGGAGGGATCTTGATCTTGAGATGGGTGCTGAAGACATAGGGTTTGCCATCCAAGGCACGCAGTAGCATGGCTTAAATCTGCCCTTAACCTCTGTGTTCAGAAGGGAAGCTCCCTCCTAGAGTCAGACCTCTGTGTAAAAGACATGGTCCTTCTGCTCAGTAGCTGGTGCCTTTGCGCAAGGTGTTCCATCTCTTTTAGCCTCAAATTTCCTTATTTGCAAACACAGGCAAATAAAAGGACCTTCAAATAGTAGTTATGAAATTTTGTTTTATCTGCCCCCACCTGCCATTCGGGGGATTTGACCCAGGGCCTCACACATGCTAGGTGGTTGCTCTACCACTGTGCTACATTCCCAGCCCCCTGTTGTGAGGTTTTGATGAGACAATATAATTAAAGGATTAATTTAATTATAAGTGCTTATCATTACCTTATTTTGCTAATATTATTTGACCTCACCATTATCTGCTTTTTTTTTTCAGGTGGGAGGTGTCCAGTCTTTGGGGGGAACAGGTGCACTTCGAATTGGAGCTGATTTCTTAGCTCGATGGTACAATGGAACGAACAACAAGGATACACCTGTCTATGTATCGTCCCCAACCTGGGGTGAGTCTTTTAGTTGTGGTTAAGAGGAGAAGCTGAGAAGCCAGAGAGAATTATCCTCCTGATGTTCACTGGTTACAGAGAAATCATAATCCAGCCCTGGAATAGCTGACTTGGGAGTAGTTGAGCAATGGATTATGATAGGACTTGAGAAACCTGGAAAGCTCAAATTCAGATTAGGGACACTTTTTCCCAAGACTCTTGGTAGACTTGTATTTTAGTCTATGTTGAAACTTCCTAGAGGAGGCATAAAATACAGATGTAAATGATATAAGTTTGGCATTCATGTAACTGGTTGAACTTGTTCTTGTTTACAATCATTTATGTCTTAATGCCTACTCTCCATGATGCCAAGTGAGCATGAGCCTGGGAGGGCTCTGGAAGCTGATTTGTATTTTTTCTAATTATGTCTCCTAGTGTTTGTGAAAGCACTTAACATTTTACCCCTTTGCCTGCAGAGAACCATAATGCTGTATTTTCTGCTGCTGGTTTTAAAGACATTCGATCTTATCACTACTGGGATGCAGAGAAGAGAGGACTTGACCTCCAGGGTTTCCTGAATGATCTAGAGGTGGGTGATTTAGAACAAAAATTAAAGAAAATTCTTGGTGTCAGGTATAGTGGGGAAAATCTTTGGATGGAATGATAAGTGAGAATCTGAGGCATTGTCCCCAAACCAGATAGTAGATTCTAAAAGAGCATGTAAGAGAGGGATTGCTCAAAAGAAAACCATGCATAGGGATATGATTGCCTTTTGCTCTTCATTGCTGTGTCTCCTGATCTCACTGCTAGTGCCAAAGCTGATGTAGCTTCCTTTTCCTCAGAATGCTCCCGAGTTCTCCATCTTTGTCCTCCATGCCTGTGCACACAACCCAACTGGGACTGACCCAACTCCAGAGCAGTGGAAGCAGATCGCTTCTGTCATGAAGGTAAACTCCTCCTGCAGAGCATCTCTTTAAAAAAAAAAAGCATATATAATTGAATGTATTCAAAAGCAAAATCTGTTTACTGAAGAATTTGGAAAATGGAGAAAATTTCAAAGAAGATGATAAATATTAACTGTAAATTCTGTTACTCAAAAAAAGGTAGTATTAATGTTTTTGTAGTGGAATGCCAGACTTTGTGTGTGTTTTACAGGTGGGATCATTTGCCTGTAATGTTTTGTAACACACTTTGTTTTTCACTTGAAATTCTATATTTATATTCCATTTAATGTTTTTGCAGCATTATTTTTCATAGCTTTCATGGATATGTTGTCTTAGGGATTGGGTAAATGGGTCCATTTAAGGGATGGACATTTAGTTTCATTTCAGATTTCTTGGTCTTATGAATAATAATGTAATAAAACTTCTTTTTATTTATTTGAGATAACTTTCTAAATTGGAATTTCTAGCTCAAAGTGTGTATGTTCTCCATTAATGTGCTTATAGAATGCTTATTGAGGAACTGTTAGGTAGCTGGGTACCATGGGGATATAGTAGTGAACAAAACAGAAATGTTCCCAGCTGTCAAAAAGCACGTAGCCTACCTGAGGAGACTGATGAGTTCTAGGGCAGCTTCAATACTGTGAGATGCTGGGTTAATGTGGTAAAGAGCCCAAATTCTGGGCATTGTATGGAGGTGGTACTGGTGGTGGCGGAGTCTCCATGTGAGTCTTGGGAGGGAAGGAGTTAACAAGGCATTGGTAGGTAGGGGCTTGCAGGAGCAGAGGGCAGACCATGGTCAGAAACCCGAGGCAGAGATCATGGCCTATTTAAGGAAGTGACCATTCTTGTTATGGTCTAAAGTCCTGGGGACGTAGGGGAGCACAAGTGATGCAGCTGGAGAGTAAGTTAGGCCTTTCCCTGTGCTGAAGGCTTGGACTTCATTCTGAGGCCAGCAGTGAGCCACTAAGATCTGCAATGTCTACTGTGAATGCCCATCATTGTCTTAAGTCACCCTGACTATACAGCAGGAAATGGATCAGAGGGAGGCAACATTAGATGGGCCAAAGAGCATTAGGAAGCTACTGTCACAATCCAGGTAAAAGATGGTGACCTGAACGTAGGTAGCAGTGGGGATAATGAGATGCAAAAGGTCCTTGAGCTCTCAAGAAGCAGGATGGAGTGGACTTGGGGTGTGGTTGGATGTGGGGTCGAGCTGCAGAGGTCAGAGTCAAGAAACACCCTGGTCTCTGATTTGGACATTTTGGAGGAGGGAAATGGTGTCCACTCAGAGAGCGCAGCTAACAGTAGGAGCAGGTTCAGCGTTGGGAGCTCTTTGAGGCAATAAGGGTGCTTAAGGTAGAGACCAGTCTGCTTGTTTCATCCTGAGTACCTGTTAGCGTAGCCCTGAGGTTGATGCAGCCCTGGGGATGCTGAGCCTTACTTAACCCCAGGAATTCATGGAGAAGAATCCATTAACATAGGAGAGTACCTCCACACCTCAAAAATAAGCCTTGTTTACAAAGCTGCATCTTAACATTTCAGAATGGTATACTGTTAAAAAGTGAAGTTTACTGAAATCGTGATGTTTATTGGTTGGTGTTTAGCTGAACAGAGGAACAGATATAAAACAGTGGGGGTTGAGTGCATATAGACAATAAATAGGAGAAAGGTTAAGGGTCAGAAATTCCTTCCAGGCACCAGTTGAGAAAGGAAGGCCCATGTCTGAGGTTGGTTCCAGAAGGATTCCCTGCCTTGACTTGCTTTCCTTCCTCGCAGCGCCGGTTTCTGTTCCCCTTCTTTGACTCAGCCTATCAGGGCTTTGCATCTGGAGATCTAGAGAAAGACGCCTGGGCCATTCGCTATTTTGTGTCTGAAGGCTTCGAGCTCTTCTGTGCCCAGTCCTTCTCCAAGAACTTCGGGCTCTACAGTGAGTGCTCTCCAGCGTTGTAGCCCTACTTCCCCTTCCTGCCCCCAACAGCAGCCAAGCCTGATTCTCGCCCACTCTCTCTTTAGATGAGCGAGTGGGTAATCTGACCGTGGTTGGAAAAGAATCTGAGAGCATCCTGCGAGTGCTTTCCCAGATGGAGAAGATTGTGCGGATTACATGGTCCAATCCCCCTGCTCAGGGAGCACGAATTGTGGCCACTACCCTTTCTAACCCTGAACTCTTTAAAGAATGGTAAGGGGCTCAAAGCCTGATGGGCAAGGGTGGAAGGCAGAAATTAACTGTCTTGTTACATCTAACTAGGTCTCTTCCTTTTAGTTTGGCAGAGCCGGGACGCAATTACCTCTTTGAATCTCAGATATTTTGTAAAGTAGGGCTTATCCCTATTCACACGTGTGCAACACAACATCTGCAGCAGAGGAGGAGGAGGCATTCAATAAATGGCAGTTTCCCCACTTCTCTGCCACCCTGTCTTCTCCTTAAAGTTGGAAAACACAGGATAGAATTCCTGATTGGATAAAATACCAAACTTCAGGAAGTCTGCCAATTTGGGGGTTCCTCATTCTTATCTGTAATTCGCATATACAGTCGTTCCCCCCTCTTAGCCTAGTGGATGCTTGCAACCACAGATAGCACCAAACCCTGTCTGTGCTGTTTTTCCTGACATACATGCCTGTGATTTAGTCTAATTTATAAATTAGGCATAGTGAAAGATTAATGATAATAACTAATAATAAAATAGAACAATTAAAACAATGGTAATAAAGGTTTTTTACAACTTATGAATTAGTTCTAGAATGTCACATTTAATAGTTTCAGACTGTTATTGACCATGGATAACAATCCCTGGATGGGGAGTGGAGAGGCCTCTGTACTTTATCTTATTTTAAAGCAGAGTTATTTTTTGTAGACCAAATCTGCAATCTCTACTTAATTAGGTCTGATAAACTATCTTATTCTAAATATATCAGCATCTCACTGAAGGCTGAGTTGAAACATTAGTGGCATTACAGCCGTGTACTTATGTCTAGCACTAGACTCCGTCAGTATATACAGTCCTTGTCTTCTGCCTGCTAAGTCTATCACTCTGGTCTGCTTATTTGCCCATCCAGGGCTAACATACTATATTAGGCAGGTTGTGATACCACTTTCTGCTTATAGCTTAAATTACAGTTTTTTAACCTTTGTGTTTTCATGTACTACCTCCCCTTGATTGATGTTTATATCACTGTCTACACTTCAGGACAGGCAATGTGAAGACAATGGCTGACCGGATTCTGACCATGCGATCTGAACTCAGGGCCCGATTAGAAGCCCTCAAGACTCCTGGGACCTGGACTCATATCACTGAGCAGATTGGCATGTTCAGCTTCACTGGGTTGAACCGTAAGTGGTGCCTACTGCTTGGAGCACGCATGTGTGCGTGTAGATGCAGCACTCCTCTTAGTTACCAGTCAGGAACTCACCTCTGTTAGCTGTTACCCAATTGGTCTGTCAGTGCTTTGGGCCAGGACAAGTTAGGTTTCCTCAGTGTGTCTCACCATCTCCTGAATCCCTTGGGACTCAGAAGAGCATTGTTGTGGTCTGTTGTACTGATCCATAACCAAGATATTTTCATTACTGTGGGCTGAGAAGAGGCTCAGAGCCAGCTGGGAAGTAACAGGACTTGTAGCTTAGAGACTTGCTTTATGAAAGGTTTCTTATAAATCTTCAGGTAATTTTTGGCTTTACCTTAATCCTAAGTATAAATATTACATATAATTATTCATCCTTCTGTTACTGTAACAAATACTGAGACAGTCAGTTTATGAAGAGAAGAAGTTTATTTTAGCTCACAGCTTTGGGGGTTTTAGTCTGTGGTCAGTTGGCCCTGTTGCTTTCAGGCCTGTGGTAAGACAGCACATCATGGCAGGAAATGTGGTGGAGAAAAACCACTTACCTCATAACCAGGATTTGAAAGAGACAAAGGAAGAGACCAGGGTCCCTTCAAGTCCTCTTCAAGGGCATGTCTCCAGTGTCCAGAAGACTTCCCACTATTTCCTACCTCTTAAAATTTCTACCATCTCCCAACAATGCCAAGCTGCGGACTAAACTTTGACCATATGGGCCTTTGGGAGACATTCTGCATCCAAACTATAGCATTCAGGGGCCTAACTTCTTAACAGGTCTTTCCTGACCGCCAGGCATTTCTCTCAAGAGGTTTATAAGCTGGGGGCTATGGTATGCACCTCTGGTCCCAGCTACTCAGGAAGCTGAGGTGGGTGTAACACTTGAGTCCACAAGTTTTGAGACTAACCTGGGCAACATAGTGAGATCCCATATCAAAGAAAAAAAAAAAAAAAGAAGTAAGAAAGTTGTTTTTTTATTTCATAAATAAATAAGAATTTAGATTATAAATAGTTGAAATTAATAGCTGATTGCAAATCTTGTAGGTAAACATGCATGATTTTGATCAGCCATCAGTAGGGCGTATCAGTGAGCAGCAGTTCCTTCTGAGGATTCATGTATTTAATTAAGTGATACTGAGTACCTACTGGTCAAGCCACCAGTTGAATGATGCAGATGTGGCCACTTACCGGTGTCCTGGGGACTGTACAAGGGATGTGCACTGGTTTGGGCTAGAGGTGGAGCATCAAAGGTGCCAGGAGGTATGATAGCAAGTGGCAGTTTGAAACAGGCTCAGAAAAAGCCAAAGGAAATAAATATAAATTAGAGAGGTGGTAAGAGATTATATTGTAGACCCCTCAGAATACTTTGGGTAAAATAAGGCTATTCAAGAAAGTAAAAGAAATAACTTAATTGTATGTGTCCCTGGGACTGTGGAATTTAGAATTAGTTCACTAGAATAAGAAAAGCCATCTTTATATAATTGTAAAAATATCAAGTGTTAATAGAAATGGTCTTTAGTAGTAATATTCTAAAAGTTCACATGATGGGGATGTCTCCCCACAAAACAGCCTTGTCCTCCTGCTGTCCAGGATTGGAAACTAGTTTTGTCATGAATTGAGAGGTGATGAGAATAGACCTGTGCTGATAACATTGAAGTTAAATGGTTGGCACTTCTTGACATCATTTGTCCTTTTACAAAAACAGCATTTTCCCCCTCCTTCTCTTCCCAATCTTTTATTAGGAAAACATACAGAAAAATTGGAGGACTTGTATAGTCCCCATGTGCCCACCCCAGTTTCTGCAGTTCTCTTGGTATACTTCCTCTGTTACCCTTCACCTGTCAGAACAGGGCTTTGCACCTAGTCTGTGGATGTACTTTAGGAGATCTGTGAAGCCCCTGGAACTACAGTATCCAAATTGCATGGGTGGATATTGGCTATTTTTTTGGGGGAAAGAGCTTATTACTATTTATCAACTTCTCACATTTTTATTAAGAAGAAGAAGAAAACAAACAAACCAGGATGGGAGGAGCCCTGTAACAACACCTGCCTCCAGGGCTCTGGTTTTATAAACAGGGGTAAGCCTGTGGCTCTCTTGGCCCTGAGGTTTGGCTTTATCTCCTTGGATGACTATCATTCACACGGTTAAAGTCAGTCGGATGACTTCTGAAGCTTGCTTTGTTTGTTCGTTTGGAGGGGCATGTGGCAGCACTGCGTCCAGAGTCCATGATTCGTCTTCTTCAGAGAGGCAGCGGAGAGCCCAGACTCAGCCTTAAAGTCACACATCCACACTTACCAGCTGCCTTGGGAAGAACATTTAACTTCTCTGTGCCTCATCTATAAAATGGGGATGACAAAGTTATCAGAGTTGAAGTGCCTAGAAACTGCCTAGCACATATAGTATTTGCCCTTTTGATTATATTATGATTTTGTTATTATTACCCTCTTCACTCAGATTGGTGGTGTCTTCAATGTGCTAATTAGGCAAAATGGCTAGGGTTTCTATCATGGATCTGCAATAAAGGAAAACCATTCTAAGGCATCATAGCATCAAGGCTGTCCCTTCCTATTTCACACATGTGGCATTTCTACAAAATGGAACCCCCTTCTGCATCTGAGAGGAAGGGCTGAGAAATGAGGAGCTGGGGGTGCCAGAGGTGTAGCTTTCCGGCTTATTGGTTCCTTCACACAGCATTTATCAAGTACCCAATGCATGGTGCCTTGTCTAACGTACTGTAAAAATGAAATGTCAAAGAGAAGTTGCTGCTAGGTGCCCAGGAGCAGCCAGCAGGTTGGGGAAGTGGTAAAGGGAGCACCGTATAACCAGTTTTTCACGTCAGCAGAGTATTTTTAAGTCTGGTGGTTGTTTTAGTTTATGGGGGCTTGGTGGATGTTTGGTGGTGTAGTTCCAGGTTAAAATGCCATCAATAGTAATCATGTTGAACTTTCTGGGGACTAGGAAGTCAACTAATAGGAGTGCTTTCCAGAATCTGGCAAGTATATTTTTGTTTGTGATTTGGACAGAATAGCTCCTTTTGTCTTGCTTCTTTACGTTAAGAGCAAAGAAGGAAAATTGTCCTATAGTTACCAAACCTACACTGGGTAATGATCCCTATGACTCTGATTCTGTCTTCTTTTGGTTCTCAACAGCCAAGCAGGTTGAGTATCTAATCAACGAGAAGCACATTTATCTACTGCCAAGTGGTCGGATCAACATGTGCGGCTTAACCACCAAAAATATAGATTATGTGGCTACCTCCATCCATGAAGCAGTTACCAAAATCCAGTGAAGAAACCCCATCCAGTCCACACCACCAAAGCTGCTGTGTCACGTGTGTTCCCTGCCTGCGCAAACCTAGTTGTACATATCATGGATTAGAGATGACTGAAGAACTGAAAGGTTGCCCTGGTGAAGCCACCTCTATTTAGGTTGGCCCCACGTGAACAGAATATCCTTGAAAATAATTGGGGGCTTGAGATTAGAACCTTTTGAAGGCCAGAGAAAATTAAGGTTTTTATTTAAGAATAAATATTTTGATCATGAGACGTAGGTACCTTGCCCCCTTGCTAGAAGCGGGAGTGCTGTTTGTGTGCTTCTGCTGCGTCTTATCTGACTCTGAACAAAGTCTAGTCCCAAAAGAACATGTTGTCTGAAGGAGCCATGTGTGATTGATGGCTGTGGCATTAAAACTCATCATCTCCACCTTGTGTCTTGTCTCCCTGCTCCTTCTGCATGGTCTTGTTGCTAGTCTGCAACTAGTTCCGTAGGATGACCGTGGAAAGAAATGTATTTACATCATGACACAGAAACACACTTGCGCTTAATTGAAAAAAGTTTCACCACACAGTATCAACCCTTGCCATGTGTAGTGTATTCTAAGATTTTTCTATTCTATTCAATTGTGTTCTGTTTCATTGGAAAAATAAAAATGCTGATCAAGACCCATGGAATTGATTTTGTGATCCATTAATGGGTTGTGATGCACAGTTGAAAATGAAGACTTTAGAGGGATTCACTAGTGGCTAATGGAAAAACGAAAATGTATTTTCAAAATACAAGTCCCTTTTGGGGCTGGAGCTATATAGCTCAGTGGCAGAGCATTTGCCTAGTACATGTGAGTCACTGGGTTCGATCCTTAGCACCTCATAAAAATAAACAAAATAAAGGCATGCTGTTCATCTACAACTACAAAGAAATTTTAAACAAATCCCTTTAGTGAAATCACCTTATCCTCAAAAGTCTGTGTTGGCATCATGTACGACCACTAAGATAAGAAGTTATATTTCATGTATATCTGATATGTCAAAATACATTCTACTGTCATGTATAACTAAAAAGACCAAATTAAAAAAAAAAGTGTGTCAGTTTTGTGGGCTTGTCCTTCAGAAGCCAGCTGTCTTCTTGTATTAAGAAGTTGGACTTCATGGACTGACTCATGGGAAGGATAGCTTCACTCTGGGTGATTCTAGAATACTAGCCCCTTCTATTGAAGTTGGAAGGATTATCTGCTCTATCAGAAGGATTACAGCCAGTTGAACATAGATCACAATTTCCATGTGCCAGAAATCTCCAACTGGTGGTTTTGTAGAATTTGGTGGGGTTGTTTCTTAAGAGGTTTAGTACTTAGGAGTTTCAAAATAGTATTTTAATAGGATCTGTTCCTTTCTAGGGCTCCTATGAGTTATAAATTCCTAGCCTTGAAGGGTGGTTGATATTTTAGGAGTCACCAAGTCTAGCCTTTGTCCCCCTGTGAAATATTCTTTTCTGTATTGTCCCTGACTCATCATTCCACCTGGGGGGATGGATTCCTTCCATACTTGGTGAGGCATCCTGTTCTGTTGATGGAGTCCTTGGTTAAAAGGATCTTTTGCCTTGAACCAGAATTTGATTTATATTTGTCCTATTCCCCTGCTTTTAACCACAGTGAGTCTACTGACATGTGTAATGGATGACGTTTCAAGTATGTGAAAGCACTCATTCCTTGTTTCTGCTTTTCCACATGAGCCCCCTCTCCCCTCATTCTTCAGTGTTTCTCAACAGGCTATAGTTTCTGGATCCTTCAGCATCTGCCTGGCATCACCCTGCAGGTGTGTGACTGGCCTGGGGATATGGATGGACTGAAAGTGATCAGATGCTGTCATCTTCGTGCGTTCAGTTCTCATTTCCCTTTTACCAACATTTGTTCTTCCATTTTAAAGATGCTTATCATTTGTAGGGGAAGGAGCCAAAATAGAAGTTGAATGAGTCTACCTTCTGTCAGTCTTCTATCATTTTCCCCAAATGTGGCTTTAACCCATCCTGCATGAGGATGACAGTAAACAGGCAGAACTTGGTTCTTGGGAGCAAGGAAAGTTGATATTAAAATCATCTGTGGCCCTCCAGAATACAGTCCTATCCAACCAAATCTTAGTGTTTAATTTCTCTTGCTCAAATCATTAAAAATCATTAAGAAACTGCTTTAAGCCTAAGTGTCCGTACCAAAGCACTAAAATGTTATTATTTAAAAAATTTTTTAAAAGCCCAGTCTCAATGGGACTTTGGCTTTCTTAATTCTAACCTATATTTTGGTCAGTGTATCCCCACTATGTCCAGGGCTCTGTGTAAGTCTGGGGAAAGCTGCGGGACTTCTCAGGGCTGTGTGTGGTGAAGGTCAGAGGCAGGACTACTAAGCAGATGGTCCCTGTACATGAGCAGGGCGCTCAGACCTATGAGTCATCCAATCTCTCAGGAACACCGTGGAGAAAGAAGTGAGGCAATGGATACCTAAAGCCCAAAGTAAAATAGTTGATACTGTAATTCATCATTACTGTTAATAAAATGAAGAGCCTTCATCAAGGTTCCCGGCGTAGGCCAAGCTTGTTCGGGCACAGGTCATTCATTGTCTTGTTTGCTGGTTGAAGAAATGAACAGATCTCAGCTTTCCATTCAATGCCCAGGGACATCTCATTTGGCCGTTTGCTTTCCTGCACTGGTTTACAACTCACTGACAGGTCTGGCCCGCTGCTCCCCTGGTCCTTCCTCCAGCCTTGGGCTGGAAATGGCTGGAGTTGTGCCACTTTGACTCCTTCCTGAAGGGTCTGCAGAGGCAAGCCAGGATGACCAGTGCATAGCCTGGAGGTCTGCATCCGCACCCAGGACCTTGAATTTGGAGAGCTCCCACCACAGTGCCTCACCACCACATGCCAGCTCTCCTCATCCTTTTAGTGCTCCTTTCTTGTCTGGGTTTTACTTCCTCTATCTACCATTTGCTCCTGCAAAATCATCTACCTGCTTCTCAGAGTAGAGCACCAGGGCTTCCCAGTGACCTTCCTCAGCCTCACTCCTGGCCTTGAGAGGTACCCTTGTCAGCAGGTAGCCAGAGGTGGAGTTAGTTACACTTGTGCACCATCCAACCTGCAGCTCAAGTGAAGCCACTTTGAACTCCACTTCCAGGGGCAAAGAAAACAGCCACATTCCAGGAAATGCATTTTCATTTTATTTAAAAATTATTTACAATTTATTGAGCCTTCATAAATGCTTTATTTTAAAATCTTTTTTTTTTTTTTAACCTGAAGAAAATACTTGGGGGTGGGGATAGGGAGAGAAGTGGTGACAAGCTCCTCAGGGGTTCTGCCAAGGGATAGGTACAATGCAACAGGAGTGGGCTGAGCCTGGTGGAAGTCTGGCCAGCTGGGCAAGAAGACTGCAGGATGGCAGTTCTTGCTCAAAACTCACTATAAACAGTCTGGGTCTGAGGCAGCACTGAGGGCTTACCCTCTCTGTTCCAACCAGGCAAGAGCAGGTGAGGAGTAGGTGGCTGTGGAGTTAGCAAGAGAACACATGCATGCTGAGCCTCCAGCCAGGCCAGGCCAGGCAAGGGGTGTGTCAAAGTCAATAATGCTTTGCTGGAAGAGGCAACTCCAGCTCAATTCTTTACTCCCACATGCTGTGGTCCTCTGGTCTGCAATACCTGTTCTGGTTTGGTGGGGGTGATAGGCCAAAGTTATGTGGGATGGAAGTTGTATAATACTTTAGGGTGTGAATTTTTGAGGACTCTTGCTTCTTGGTAGATGCCAGCCTTTCCCATCAATTGAGGGACACTGGAGAAGACCACTTATAATTAAAAATGAACTGCCCAGTATTCACTCTGCATTGCAGAAAAGCTGGGCTGAAAGTTCCACTATTGAAAATAGTTTTTTAATTTTTATTTTTTAACCCTTGTGGGTCTGAGAACTTTGAGAAGTTTAAGCTTATGAAAACTTTCAACTCTCTGGAAAACACATACACTAAATTCTGACAGTTTTAAGACCTTCTGAAGGTTTCAGGAACCTTCTGAAGTCCAGCAATGGACCCCCCTGGGGTGATGGACCCCAGGTTAAGAACTCCTGAGTCAAAGGTTCCTGTGGGTAAGCATTTTCCTTTGAGATGCAAATAACCCAGAGGAATTGCTGGTCTCCTACTTCCCAGGAAACTGATTGACTGGGTGTGGAGAGGGAGTGGTGATTTGGAGAAAGGGGAGGGAGGCTTGAATGGTGTGCAACAGGGAAATGCTTGGGAATGGTTTGAATATTCATCAGGCAGCACAAGATCATTGGGCCCTAACTGAGGGCTTTCCAATGGGTGGGAAATAGATTGGAAAGGCAG